>NW_003852462.1:1841721-1868274 GCF_000181295.1 Otolemur garnettii
TCCCCACAACCCACCACTCCACCCACGCCCTCCCCTAGCAGGGCCACAGACAGGGGCAGGGCTCACCCTCCCCACAACCCACCACTCCACCCACACCCTCCCTAGGAGCCCCAGATCCGCCTGGACGCAGCAGGGAGGCCACAGACAGATGTAGGGCCCTGTCCTCCCATACGCCTGCTATGAAAGTCAGATGAAGTACACAGGGTCCATGTCCTGAGGTTACTCGTGAAGGAAAGCAAGCCCCAAAGAAGACTGTCAGGCTCAGTGCCTGTAGCACACTGGTTACGGAGCCAGCCACATACAGGCTGGTGGGGTCGAACCCGGCCCCGGGCGAGCTAAACAACAATGACAACAGCAACAAGAAATAGCCAGGTGTTGTGGTGGGTGCCTGTAGTCCCAGCTACTTGGGAGGCTGAGGCAAGAGATTCGCTTAAGCCCGAGAGTTTGCTGTGAGCTGTAACGCCACAGCACTCTACCAAGGGCGACATAGTGAGACTCTGTCTAAAAAAAAAAAAAAAAAAAAACAGAGAAGACTGTCACACAGCTCAGGGGGATTGGGGCCAAGGCCAGAGCCCAGGTCCTCTCCAGGGAAGGGGGAAGACTACAGGGTGAGCCCCCCACCCAGCCCTTGCAGGCCATCGCCCATCAGCCTAAAGATGCTCTCTGCATACCTGAGGTGCACACCCTCATGGCCGTTTTCTGAGGACTTGTTGAGGAGACCAGGCTGGGGGAGCCTAGGTGTCACCTAAGGACATTGGCAGGTCATTGCCGCCACAGAGACTCATCCTTTCCAGCCAGCACAGAGGACAGAGTGTCCAGGGAGATAGGCAGGGCCCTCTAGTCCAGTGCCCACAGCAGGCTGACTGGGGTGTCCAGGCAGGGCTCAAGCCAGCTGCATGTGCCCTCCCTGCTAGGTGTTCACGGACCCCAGCAACCTACAGCGGCACATCCGTTCCCAGCACGTGGGAGCCCGGGCCCACGCCTGCCCGGACTGCGGGAAGACCTTCGCCACATCCTCTGGCCTCAAGCAGCACAAGCATATCCACAGCACGGTCAAGCCCTTTATATGTGAGTCGTCCCCCCCCAGCCCTGCGGCTCTTCCTGGCACCCTTGAGCACTGGGACCTGTCCCTCTGCCCTTGCTGCCCACATGCCACCCTCCACTGCTCTGTCCCTGCTCTTCCCTCCATCTGGGGCCCCACTGAGGAGCCGGAGAAGCAAGAGGCCTGACAAAGGCCCTTCCACCTTCTTCACTGCGGGCCCTGGGAAGAGCCCTGGCTGGTCTTGTCCAGTCCAGGCTGGTCACTGGATGCCCCCAGAGTGGAGCTGCTCACACACACACATGTTTATGCATGCACATATGTGCACATGTGTGTACATTCACAGCTGCACACACAGGGCACACATACACTGCACAGGGACACGCGTACGCACACGTGTGCACGGCACACGCACACCCAGCCCCCTCTGCAGCAGTGCAGCGTGTCCCTGTAATTTCATATGCGTTTGTCTGCCTCCCGCTGACGTTCCAGGCGAGGTCTGCCACAAGTCCTACACGCAGTTCTCCAACTTGTGCCGGCACAAGCGGATGCACGCCGACTGCCGCACGCAGATCAAGTGCAAGGACTGCGGGCAGATGTTCAGCACCACCTCCTCGCTCAACAAGCACCGGCGTTTCTGTGAGGGCAAGAGCCAATACGCACCAGGCAGCATCTTCACACCGGGCCTGCCTTTGACCCCTGGCTCCGTGCTGGACAAGGCCAAGCCCTCCCCTAGCCTCAACCACTCTGGCCTGGGCTTCGGAGACTACTTTCCCTCCCGGCCACACCCGGGCAGCCTGCCCTTCTCCACGGCACCGCCAGCCTTCCCCGCACTCACACCCGGCTTCCCAGGCATCTTCCCTCCATCCTTGTACCCCCGGCCACCTCTGCTACCTCCCACACCGCTGCTCAAGAGCCCCCTGAACCACACCCAGGACGCCAAGCTCCCCAGTCCCCTGGGTAACCCAGCGCTGCCCCTCGTCTCTGCGGTCAGCAACAGCAGCCAGGGTGCCACAGCAGCCACCGGGCCAGGAGAGGAGTTCGACAGCCGCCTAGAGGACCCATGTCCGGGGAAGCTCAAGACACGGGGCAGCGACGTGTCGGACGGCAGCGACTTCGAGGACGTCAACACCACGACAGGGACCGACCTGGACACAACCACAGGGACAGGCTCGGACCTGGACAGTGACGTGGACAGCAACCCTGACAAGGCCAAGGGCGAGAGCAAACCAGCTGAGGGCAAGCCCGAGTTTGGGGGTGGCTCGGCGCCCCCGGGCCCCCCGAACAGCGTGGCTGAGGTGCCCGTCTTCTACTCCCAGCACTCCTTCTTCCTGCCGCCGGACGAGCAGCTGCTGACTTCGTCGGGTGCCGCCGGAGACTCCATCAAGGCCATTGCGTCCATCGCCGAGAAGTACTTTGGGCCAGGCTTCATGGGCATGCAGGAGAAGAAGCTGGGCCCGCTGCCCTACCACTCCGTGTTCCCCTTCCAGCTGCTGCCCAACTTCCCCCACGCCCTCTACCCCTTTACGGACCGAGCCCTCGCCCACAACCTGCTGGTCAAGGCTGAGCCACAGTCGCCCCGTGACGCCCTCAAGGTGGGCGGCCCCAGCGCCGAGTGCCCCTTCGATCTCACCACCAAACCAAAGGAGGCGAAGCCCATCCTACCTGCGCCCAAGGGTCCCCCGGCCCCTATTCCTGGCGAGGAGCAGCCGCTGGACCTGAGCATTGGCAGCCGGGTGCGTGCCAGCCAGAACGGGGGCGGGCGGGAGCCCCGGAAGAACCACATCTATGGGGAGCGGAAGCTGGGGCCTGGCGAGGGGCTGCCCAAGGTGTGCCCGGCACACGTGCCCCAGCAGCCCTCGCTGCACTACGCCAAGCCCTCACCCTTCTTCATGGACCCCATCTACAGGTATTAACACGCCCCACCCTCACCCACTGTCCCCAGGGGCCATGGCCACCACAGGAGCTGGGCAGGCTCAGCACCCAGGTGTCTGTCTCAAGGGCCCTTGAGGCTGTCCCTCCATCTTTGCAGGCTTCAGAGAGGCACCTTTGTTCTTATTGGGGGGTCCCCTGGGAGGGACATCTGGCTTGGCTGTGCCTGTAGTGGGCACCTCACAAATGTGACCAGGACAGGTTCTCCCAGGCATGTGTGGCTCCTTTGAACAGATGGGAAAGTGGATGTCCAGCTGCCTGGACCTCTGTCCTCTCTGAGCCCAGACGACCCCCACCCACCAAGCCCCCAGCATTAGGGGGACGCCAGGCAGCTGGCCCTAAACAGAGGCCTATGCTCGTGGGTGGGCTTGGCCTTGGCATCTGACGTGAGCCCACAAGATAAGGCGCAGGTGCACACACTTGAGCAGGGCCAGCCACGGGGGGGACATGGGGACGCACCACACCCTGGGCCACAGGTCCTCAGGAAATGAAGATGGGAGGTATCAGGGTGCTGCGGGATGAGCCCAGCATCTGAGAGGGGTGATCAGACACCCACAGAAGGAACCTTCTTGTCAGGCCCCTGGAATTGGAGCCAGCACCCAAGAAGGTCTATTGAACCTTCTCCCGAATCTGCCTCTTCTCTGCTCCGCCCTCCTCCTTGCCCTCCTCCTGGCCTGGTCTGGGGCCTTTGTCTAGAAGCTGTGGGGAGTCCATGGTCAGGCTGGGAAGGGTCCTGTACCCCAGTTTCTACAAGAGCTGAGCTGGCAGATGTCTCCCCAGGTCTCCTTGCTGGAGAGGCTACCCAGACCTGGACCCACCTCTGAGACTGGCTCAGAGGAGGCTCCCACTGAGGACTCACCAGCAAGGTGCCAGAGGATCCCCCACACCTGCCACAGTGACACCACCACAGCATCTTGGCATAAAGTGTATCCCCTAGGGGTCAGCTGGGGTCTGCTGACCCAGTCACTCAGGGCACCAGGCTGGTGGGATCACCACAAGACACAGGGTCAGGAAAAGGTAGAAGAGATCAAGCCCACATGGCTGAGTCTGGGCCCACATGGCTGAGTCTGACCTTGCTTTGCCAGGAGAAGAAGTGTCCAACTCCCCCTCCCCTCAGGAGGCTCTGAGACACCCACTGCCTGAGCTGGACTATCACCCCTAAGAGCTCTCATCACACTGAGCAAAGCACTTCTCCCTGCACTAGATCCCCTGGGCCCTAGACCATCCCCTCGAAAGGCCAAATTCCACAGTCTAACTTTGAACAGGGCCTCCGTCAGGCCCTGCAGAGCCGTAGATGCTCCCGTGGCCCCCCTGAGCCTCTCCAGAGCCCTGTGTTTTGCTGTTGGTTCTGACCCTTTGGGAAGGTCCTCTGCCTGGGACTGTGCAGCCCCGGCCTCCTGCCACGTGCTGTCTCTGGGGCCTTCCCCTCTTGGACCAGGGCCAGGGTCTTATGGGGTTGTCTGCAACCCTCGGTCAGTGGTAGGGGGCTCCTGCCCCGGTTTGGCCTCCAACATGTGCACCTCAGGGTTGTCCTTTCTTCCTGTGGCGCATCCCCTCCTGTGGTCATCTCACCCACTGCATTTCTGTCCTAGTGCCCTAGAGGGCAGAGAAGTGAAGATCACAGAGTTATAGGTAGAAGTGAGGCCGGATGGGAACCCAGCAAGGCCCCAGAGATAAAGTGAAACCTGCTGTCTGGGGCATAGGAGAGGCAGCATGTCTCAGGAAGGTGGCAGGGCTAGCAAAGTGCCCTGACACCAGAGACAACGTCACAGACCTGAGCCCCTGGCCGGGACAGTGGAGAGAAGCCCTCAGGTTAAAGCAGGGACATGTGGACACCCCCCTACAGCCTGTTTTCCATGTGAGATTTGTAATTAAGTCAACAGTTGTCGTTGACATTTGGGGAAGATTCTGGACAGATAATCTTCAGCAGCCATCAGGGTTTATTTAGGTGGAACCCTGCCTGTGGATGTGGGGAGGCCCTGATCACTTTCCCAGGACAGTACCTACTGGTCACTCATGTTTATCAGCACAGATTGATGGAGCCCTGTGCAGGAGTGAGAGGGGCAGGGAGGTCGTAATGTATGCATCAGGCCTCCCACATGACCACATTCTGTGCAGGCAAGTCCAGGGACCCCCCCCCCAGAAGGTAACCCCTCCCACCCATTCCTAGCCAGCTGGCTGATGGCAGGTGGCTGGTGCACAAGGGACCATCAGAGAAGATCCAGGTTTCAGCACTCACAACACACAAAGGCATTAGCAGCTGGGGGGGTCCAAGGGGACTGGGTGGACACTGAAGGTGGGGTGGATTACAAGAGTGTTCAGGGGTCAGGAGTGGCCAGGCAGGTCTGTGTTGTGAGTCAAGGGGTCAGGCCCCCAACGTCCCCAAGGCTGACAGAGGAGTCAGTGACAGAATTGGCAGGGCAGCCCTGGCCAGGCCCCGTATGTAGCCTCATGACCGACCGGGGCACAGCAGGTTCCTGGTGGGGTGGGCGGCTCGGCAGGGTACGTAACCCTCTGTGTTGCTGTCCAGCAGGGTAGAAAAGCGGAAGGTGACGGACCCCGTGGGAGTCCTGAAGGAGAAGTACCTGCGGCCGTCCCCACTGCTGTTCCACCCCCAGGTAAAACGGCAGTGGCTGGATGGGCTCCCCTGGACCTCCACACTGGCCGAGGGTACCGGGGGGGGGGGCAGCCACCACACCAAGGCAGACCTTGTCCACCAAGGCCTCATCCCTCAAGGATGGGGGAGGCTTCTGTCCCTGCGGCCCCACGGTCACTGTAGGCTGGATGCAGGGCAGCCCTGAGCGTCTCCCTGGTGACCATAGGGAGGCTCATCTGTGGCCTCAGACTGACAAGTGGCCCCTGACCCAGGGCTCGGGGCTCCAATGGAGTGGTGGGCAGAGCTTGGACAGAGACCAAGAATTCTGAATGTGAGGGCAGCAAGTGGGCTGGCATTTCTGGGGGGGGCATAAGACCTGCCTGTGTTTAAACGAAAAGACCAAAGACAGGAGGGGCCTGAGAGTTTGGGGGACACGGAGCAGGCCCCAAGGCTGGTAATGGGCAGGAGGGGGCCCAGAGGGTGACCACACTGTCCACAGGGAGCAGAGCAGGGTTCAGGGAAAGAGACAGGCCTGGACACCCCCAAAGTCTGCACAGGAAGGCTCAGCCCCAGCAAGTCTAAGGGTGCTCCTGCCAGCTCCTTGGGGAAGGGCAGTAAGACTACTGTCTGCACCCCACCTGGAGAGTCCCCTGCACTTGGGACCAGCCCTCACCAACTGGAGAGGGGTCATTGTTCTTGGTGCCTTTCCCGCCAGGGGCAGCCCCCTCCAGTTTGTGAAATCTGTCCAGGGCTGAGTTCACAGCTAAACTTAGCGCCTCCCATTGTTTGCTGGGGCTGTGGAGCTGGGCTAATAACTTCCCGTGATTTTCCTCGGAGGAGCTGGAAAGAGCCACCAGGCAGCCAGGCGCATCCTGTGTTTGTGTTTGTGGGGGTTCAGAAGGGGGGAGTCAGCAGGCAGGAGAGGCCCACCCAGGCCTGAGGAAGGGAGGCCTGGCAGGGGTCCGCTGCCCATTATGCCTCCTGCCCACTGCTCCCCACTGCCTCGTGGCCTCAGGGACGGAAGCAAGGCAGGAGAGAGGCGAACAGGGCATCACCAAGTTAAAGGGCCTGAGGTCGGGCAGAAAGCACCTCATAGCTCACAGCCTCTATAAAGCACAAGAGGCCACTACCTTAGCCCATGCCAGCAGCACCACTCCCAGACCCTTCTGCTTCTGGGGCCTGACATGTAGCCCTTGGGGTGCAGAGTGAGGTGGTTCTGCCTCTTGACAGTTCTGGGATCCTGCAGAGACTCAGATGGAGGCAAGTGTCCCAAGGCTTCACCTGTGACCCACTGTGCCCAGGGCCTTGGTTTCACCCTGGGGACCCATCATCCAGGCACAGAGGGGCTGGGGAGGGCCTGGGAGTGGCTCAGGGAACAAGGCAGTTTCCACCTGTCACCGAAGACAGGCTGGAGCATCACACCTCCCAAGGAGAGGTATGTGCCTGCCCCATAGCACTACAGCCTAGACAAGGGCCCAGAAGGGAGGCCTCCGCCATCGTGGATGCACACTATTTTCTTCTACTCATTAACTTCTTTCTGGGTGTTTTTATTGTAACCAGTCAGTTCTTCCCCAAATAGCAAAATATCTCCACTGCTAAAGCGTATGACCTCCACGTAGCATTTATAGAAAACCTGCTGAGTAAGTGCCTGGTGGGCAAGACCCCACCCTGCAAATGTGAGTGCCCAGTGCTGGCACTCAGACAAGGGGCTGAGTGTCTGGGACCTGCTGGGGTGCCCTCAGGAACTGTCACTGAGCATTGCCCAATGACAGTGAGACTTGAATGAAGGGCCCTGGATGAGGTGGGCCCCTCTTAACCCACCTGCTCCCACTCTTGAGATATCAGCTGGTAGGTTTCCTCATCCCTGGCTAGTTCCTCCCAGAGACCACAACACCTTGAGGACCACATACTCTTCTTTTCTGCTCCCTTATCTGTGGTTTCCCAGGAGAATGCTTGTTGAGCAGTGATGTGTGGAGGGCCTGCTGTGTGCAGCCATGGCCCTGAGGGTGCAGGTCCACCATATAGAGGTTTGGTGATGAGAGCTGAGGCTCAGGGTTTGCTCCTGTGTCCCTTTGGCTAACCCTTTGGGCATAATTAGAACTCTTCCTTTCATCCACACCCATCCTACCCTAGGACCTGGCTACAGCAGGTGCTCACAAGGCAGCTTGCCTCCATCCAGGGACTGCTCCTGATCGCCAGGGGGAGGGGAGCTGGGAGAGGCACTGCAGACACCCAGAGGCTTCGTTGGCCCTTCCCCCCTCCTGTCACCAAGACCCAGGGCACAGGCTGCGACTCAGATCAGCAGTGCCCACTGGGTGGAAATGACCAGTCTATGCCTCCCTTCACCCCTTGAACAAATCTTTGCCATCTCCAGGGAGCAGAGAAGCAGCTCCCTTTGTCCATATCAATGTCTCCTGTGTCGTTGGACACTTGGCGTTGTTATTTTGAATATGCTTTCCATATTAGTTTGAATATTTTGTTCACAAGATCTGGTCATAAAGAAGCTATTGAGGACAGTGCCTGTGGCTCAGTGAATAGGGCCCTGGCCCCATATACTGAGGGTGGCAGGTTTGAACCTGGCCCCGGCCAACTGCAACAACAAAAAATAGCCAGGCATTGTGGCAGGCACCTGTAGTCCCAGCTACTCAGGAGGCTGAGGCAAGAGAATCACCCAAGCCCAAGAGCTGGAGGTTACTTTGAGCTGTGACGTCACAGCACTCTACTGAGGGTGACAAAATGAGACTGTCTCTAAAAAAAAAATAAAAGCTGAGTCTGTCTTTAGTGCTTTTCCTGCAATTTGTCAAGCTACCATGTGGTGGCAGTGGTTCCTCGAGCCTGTGATGTCATGATGTATCTTTTGAACTGAGAATCAGGTCACTGTCTTCATTTTTCAAGATGGAAAAACAAAACAAAACAAAACAAAAACTAAATGTAATTCTGTATTTAACCCAAACTAGTCAATTAGGAGTGCTCGCTGGGTTATGAGCCAAATGGGCATTGCTGGCCCAATCAAAATAAGGGGTTGGGTGGTCAGCATCAGTGGTCTGTGGTGCCCAGGTCCCACCCACAGCAGGCAGCAGAGCTGGTTGTTGAAGGTGAGCTCTAGCTTCCAGGCTAGATGCTAGACCATAGCCAGGGGGTCCAGGGACAGACAAGAGCTGAGCTGGCCATAGAAGGGGAAAGAATCCAGCCCAGTGCCAAGAAGACACTGGGGACCCTGGTTCTGGTGGCCACTGCACACCCACTGGCACACTCAGTCTGAAAGAATACCAGGTACCCATGAGGGTGGATGATGGGGGACAGCTTAGCCCAGTCCTTAACCACTCCCATCTCTTGCACCAACAGATGTCAGCCATAGAAACCATGACGGAGAAGCTGGAGAGCTTCGCAGCTATGAAGGCTGACACGGGCAGCTCCCTGCAGCCTCTCCCCCACCACCCCTTCAACTTCCGGTCTCCACCCCCCACGCTCTCAGATCCCATCCTCCGGAAGGGCAAGGAGCGGTACACCTGCAGGTGCGGCCCCAGGGGCTGGCAGGGTGGCTGGCAGGGGCTCTGGTGCCACGTGGTGACTGTGAACTTGTGCATCCAGGAAAAGTCAGGGCTGGGGCCACACTGGGGCACAGCTACCATCACTGGTCCTTCAGTGGCTTGAGGCTGCCCTCCCCAAATAAGTGATGTGGCATGAGCCTCTGCTTCCCGTTTCCCCTTCCCCCTCCACTCCCTCCAGACTGTGCTCATGTGGGCTCAAGAAAAGGCCACTTGGCCAGGCTCATCTGAATTCAGGATTAAGGCAGAGATGTGCCGGCCAGTATTTAACCTCAGCCCAGGAGGGGACGGGACAGTTTTTATAGATTTCCACAGCGCAGGAGAGACACACTCTGGCCACCTCGCCAGCTGGTGTGGGCCTGTCTGAGCCTTCCAAGCTGGTCCTGCTCACTGTGGGGGTGGGGGCTGGTGGGTCTGCTGCTCTGGCCCCAACAGCTTCTCTATGAAACATGGGGGCCTCTGGAGCTAGAGAGGAGATTGGAAACTGGGTGCTGGGCAGGACCACCAGTGTGCCAGGTAGGAACCACTGACGTGAGAGGGGATATCTAGCCACATACCCTAACCACTACGTCACTTCCCCCTCCCTCTGCTCCAGGTACTGTGGGAAGATCTTCCCCAGGTCAGCAAACCTCACCAGACACCTGAGAACACACACCGGGGAGCAGCCATACAGGTAGGCAACATGGTGCGGGTGAAGGAGCCAGGGTGCCCATGCTGGAGCTCTGCTTACTACCTGCTGGCACGCACACACACCCTCCTGGAGTTCAAGGCCACTGCACCTACAGTGGGCAGGGCCTAGGCTGGTGCTAAGCCCTTGGGCCTGGTCGGTCTATGGACCCTCCCTCCTGGGATGTTGTAAGGATGAGGCAGAGGGGCCCAGAGTCAGGGGTTGACCCAAACCAGGGTCCCGGGAGTCCATATGTGGGAAACTTCAGCCTTACCACACCCAGCCCAATCCTAAGTGCATCATGGTGGACTATTCTGCCCCCAACCCCAGGTAGCCAACCAGGGAGTAGGCAGAAAGGAGCAGGATACTCCTGGCAAACTTGGACTTGGGTGCCCTGGATTCTTTCCAGCATGTGCTCCCGAGATCACCTCAGCCTACTGTTCTGGCCCAGGTCTGTTTTGTCTGTCTCCAGAGCCAGAGACAGGCTGAGGGTGGTGCCCTGACTTGCAGGGGCCCTGCCCAGCCCTCTCAGCCAGAGACTCCCAGGGAGGGGCTGGGAGTTGGCATTTTAAATGAGAGCCCCAGGCGATTATAGCCGTGAGGAGAATGAGGAGATGCTAGTTGCTGTGCCAAGACCAGTTTAGTAACACTCGTGGGGTGTGTCTGGTTAACGGAAGCCACCAGGAGTAAAGAGTTTAGCATGGTTTTCAGTTGACAGCCAAACAGGGCTTCGGGTCACCAGGAAGTGACCACACAATAACACAGACTCCTCCGGTGTGTCCTCCAGGGGCACCTGGGTAGGCTGCAGCCCCAAGCACCACCCTGAGATGGAGCACCTCTGCCCACGGGCCAAGTCCGCCTGGCAGGTAGATAGCACCCCCCATGCACAGGCCTCCCCGACACATGGCCACAGTTGCCCACTCTCCAAAAAATAGTAACTTACGACTTAACAAAGGCTAACAACAGAAAGATTTATGTGATCTGGTCCCCTCCCAGAAAACGAGACGTGTGTTTTCTCTGTAATGAGAGCCGACTTCTGGACAGTGTTGCGTGCTAAGAGCCCCCGGAGGCTCGGGCTGTGTTTATAGAGGAATTTAATTATCATTGATTTCTTTTGCTGTCTCCAATCTGTGAGTTTCGACTTTGGTAACAATAATTGCTTTGCAAGTTTGTGTTGCAAATCCTGACTTGACCTGGCTCGAGGCAGGCTGAGCAGAGGAGTTTGGGCTACCCCTCTCAGCTACACGTGGCTACCCCTTCCATCCTGCCAGTGCTCTCTGGGTTGGTTTTACCTCTGGGTAGAAGCATTTTACTTTGGAAAATGTACGGCTGTCCCCTGCGGTGTGGCAAATACATTTCCCGGGGGAGGACAAACCTCCCACCTGGCCAGGCCCAGCCTGCCAGCCGGCATTGACACTCAGCGTCTCCTGGCCCAGAGGTCTTGGAGAAAGCATCCAGGCCATGTGGGGTTTGGGTTGGAGGGATACAAAATTTGCACAGGGAACAAGGGGGCTGCTTCCCAGCATCCATCCTGCAGCCAGCTCAGAGGTCTCTCCAGATGCTGGCTGGGAGAGCCCCCAGGGGTGGGGCTGGTGATCCCCCCGGGGATGCACCCTGTCTGCAGTGGCGTCTCCTGAATCTCCTCCCAGCCTGCCAGCCTGCCTCTGTGTAGGTGAGGCACAGCTGTTTCCCTTGGGACCACAGGGGCCGGTTCCTGTCCTCTTTCTTTTTTACTTTTACTTTCTTTCTTTTTCTCCCTGCACCCACGATGGCTGGCAGTGGCCCCACTGTATCCCAGGGAGGACTCTGCTGCCCGAGGGCCCAGTGCTCACGTGCCCAGAGCTCTGGGGCCCAGGGCCAGCCGCCTCGCCCTCCCTGGTCCCAGGCAGTAGCCACCAGCTTCCTGGGAGCTCAGCAGACACAGTCTAGCAAGGTTCTCTTGCAGCCCCCCATGGACACCACCTGGCCTGTGCTCTCGTCCCTTCTGGCACTTGGTGGCATTATTTTGTGCAGTGTGGCCATAAATTTCACTGGCCACTTGTCAGCTTAGTTATGGTGCAAATCCCAGCTGTGTGGAGAACTCTGCTCCCTGGAAGCCCTGGGCTCACTGCTCCCCTAAATTTCAGACGGATGTCTCTGTCTGGACTACTTACTTAGATCAGAAGCAGGAGAGGGCCACATTTAGGACACTGACCAGACTGAATACACAGCCCCTCCCAGGACTCCCTGGTCCTTCTCTATTCCCAGCTCCACCTTTGGGTTCCTGTCACTTAGAGGTGGTGCAGGAGCCATTAGGTGGAGTTTGTCAGAGAAACCAGAAAACGAATTCCCTGTGTGTGAGCACAGACAGGGCAGATCTGCCTGAGGTGGCCAGAGGCTGCCAGCTCGACCCGGGGGACAGTACCCAGCCCTGCAGCGTGGCCTCGAATTTGGTCTGGAGATGCAAAAGCAAGTCTGTCCTTTCTGAATGGTCAGCCCAGAATCCTAGCACCATCTACCATCAGGGGTCTGAGAGTTGATGGGGTTTTAGGGTGAGGGACCTGAGACAGTACACTTCAGGTTATGAAACTCTTCCTCTCTGACTGTCAGGTGGGGACACTCAAGCATCTCCCTCACAGCATCTGAGGGCCTGGGCTCTTTTAGCATTCAGGCTGAGAGAACAGGACATCTGGCACCTCCTGGTGTAGGGTCTGTGGGCCATGGGTCCCAGCTGGACCAAGGAAGGAATCTGCCACTCCCCACATGCCCAGCTAAGCCCAGGAGAAGCAGGGCCCACAATGAGGCCATAGCCCAGCCCTGGGCCAGGAGCATAGGTGGCTGAACAGCCTTCCAGAGGAGCCTACATGGCCTACAGAGTCTGCTGAGAATCAAGCATGCCGTCTGCTCTGGGAGAAGCCAGGGAAAGGCCTGGCCTCAGGTAGATGTTCAGGAACTGAATGAATGACCCCCCAGAATGGCATGTGTGGCTCTCAGGAGCCCAGCCTGGCAGAAGGCCCTTGGAAGGAGGGGCCCCTAGCAGGGCTGGCTCCCTATCCTCAGGGGACCCACTATTAAATGCCCTGGATTTCATCAGGCAGCTTGGGGGAACTTCGGGGGCTACTAGGCTGTGAGACCCCTAGGACAGTGTTTCATGAGGCTGTCACCCCTTCGTGTGGGGGACTGCTTGGCCCCTGGGCCTAGGGTCACTCCCTGAAGGGCGTGGGAACTCATGCATCTTCCCCAGGGAGGCCCTAAGGGACAATGACCTGATGGTTGATCAGTGCCCTGGCAGCCTCTGAAATGGCAAATGCCAGCCTGCCCCTCCAAGTGACATCAGGTATCTCCCTGCCCATGTGACAGGACCCCTGACTAGCACACTGCCTTGGAGCAGCCCCCACCTGGAGCCATGTGGATCCCTGCAGTGGGGGGCCCGAGCCTCTCAAGACAGTGCAAAGCTCTGTGCAGCCTGGAAGTCTCCTTCCCACCTCGCCCCTCTGCAGTGCCTGTAGCCCTCCCACCTTCCGGGTCACCACGTGCTGTTGTGAAGGTCACCTCCAGCACAAAGTCCCCACACCTGAGCCATCCTCCTTGGCCATCCACATGGCAGACGTCCTTGATTGTTCACTGTGACAACTTTCTGGCAGTAAAATGCCTTGTTGGGACACAGCCATGATGCTGTGGTGTAAAATATTCACCAGATGCTGGACGCCTCTGGATGTAGGGGCACCTCTAACTTCCCAAGCAGCCCCACCTACCATGGAGGGTATGGTGCTGGTGGTGCGCAAAGGGGTCAGTGCAGCCATTTACATTCAGTGTCCTGGCTGAGGAGCCCCCCACCACCTTCAGGCAGTTAAGAGCCCCTGCAGCCTCCACCCCTACTCAGCAGAGGGGCAACCTGAGTCCTGAGTGAAGCAGGGCCTGCCGGGCCCACCACCTACAGCAGGGATTTTCCACCCATGGATGTGGCACGCTGATGTGCTAGGAAAATTTAACACAAATTATTTTTGAAAGTTCAAAACACAGAAAGTATATTCTTTTTTATCACCTCTTTTTTGATCAACATAATTTAATTGTGCTCTGGAAGTTTAATTATAGTTTCAAGTGTGCCAGGAGATAATAAAGGTCGAAAAGCCCTGCCCTAGAGGACCTAGGAAGGAAGCTGCGGGGGCCCCGCCTCTGCCCCTGCGCCCGAGCCGGCCGCGCGGCCTTCCGTGGTGCAAGGACGCCCTCTTGAGGCTGCCCGGGGCATGTCCCCAACCTCCAGCTGCAGACACGCTGGGCCCAGGGCCTCCCAGGTCCGGGCACTTCACGCCCAGGGCCTTGGGGCACATTCAGGCGCCCTAAGGATTTCGGGGAGGCCAAGCCCCTGCTGCTCTGAGCCTGGCTGACGCTAGGAACGCCTGCCCTGTGACAGTTGGCTAGCTCTCGCAGAGACCTCGGGAACACCCCCGTGGGCACCGTTGGGGGCGGGCAGGGCTGGATCCTCCCGCACCGTCCGTCCGCGGCCCCGGGCCTGCGCTGAGCCGCGCCTGCCTTCCAGGTGCAAGTACTGCGACCGCTCCTTCAGCATCTCCTCCAACCTGCAGCGGCACGTGCGCAACATCCACAACAAGGAGAAGCCCTTCAAGTGCCACCTGTGCAGCCGCTGCTTCGGCCAGCAGACCAACCTGGACCGGCACCTCAAGAAGCACGAGCACGAGAGCGTGCCTGGTGCGCGCCGCGGGGCCGGGGCGCGGGCGGGGCCCTGGGGGCGGGGGCTGCGCTGGCTCAGGGAAGGCCGACAGGCCCCCTCCAGCCACCTTAGTCAGAGAGAACCTCGCGCTGGCGGCTCTCCCTGAGTGCTCCAGGATCTCCGCTGTCCCCTGACCCCGGGCTAGTGTGCCCCATGGAGGGAGGGATTCCGCGGAAGGACGCGCCCTGACGCCCCGCCCTGTCCGCAGTGAGCCAGCACGCTGGGGTCCTCACCAACCACCTGGGGACCAGCGCCTCCTCCCCCACCTCCGAGTCGGACAACCACGCACTTTTAGACGAGAAGGAGGACTCCTATTTCTCCGAGATCAGAAATTTCATCGCCAACAGCGAGATGAACCAAGCATCCACGCGGACAGACAAAAGGTAAGAAAACCGAACCCTTAATAATGTCTGCCCTCAGCACCCCTGCGGGGCCACCGTCGGAGCCCAAACCCATCCACCCCCACAGCACCCCCCAGAGCACCCGCGGCTCTGGGAAGCTGCGGGAGCAGAGAGGGCGACCTCAGTAGGCACCACTGAGCTGCCAGCACAACAGTTAGTAGCTTCAGTGCAAAGAGCAGGCAGGTGAGCGCTCCCCCAGCAGGTGGGGCTGTGCCTCTGAGACTCCAGGATATTTTGGTTTTACTAGTGGTTTACACGGCAGAATGCTGCACCCTTAAACACACACGTGTACACACATGCACGTGTGTACACACACACATGCACATGGGCACACGTGCAAACTCATTTGTGTACATAAGTGCATGCACACATGTTGTGTGTACACGTGCATGTGTGTGCAGATACATGTGCACAGAACAGGAAAATAGCATGATTTGGATCAAGGAGTGCTGACTGGTGTTCTATGCAACCTGGGCTCCCAGAGCCCAGCATGTGTCTGGGGCCCATTCTCTGAAGGACGCCCTGGGAGGAGGTTCTTCTTAGGGAAAAGCTAATACTAGACCAGCTGGCAGAGAACTAGAGGTGCTCCAAATTCCCAGAGGCCTCAGGATGTACCCCTTAGTTCTATAGAGGGGAAACTGAGGTCCACAGAAGCAGGGGTGTCCTCTTCCAGTCCCCAGAACCTGGAGCCAGGGCCCAGGCCCTTACCACACTGGCCATACATGGGCCGCAGCTGTGGGTCCTGCAGGGTCCTCCAGAGACCTGGGGCCCACCCACTCTTCTAGGGCACAGCTGCATCTTCCTTGTCATCAGGTCTTCAGGGAGTGCTGGGGAAGGGGGCACGTGGACTCTGTTTCTGGCTAAGCCAAGTCCTCAGTCCATGACCCTGGGGAGGTGACCTCACCTGGAGGGTCCTTAGCATCTTCATCATCAGAGCCCAGGTGGGACCCCTACCGGCTCCACAGCCCAGAGTGCCCTGGGAGGCCACTGTGTGAGAGTGCTCCATGGCAGGCCTGAGCACACACAAGCTGGACCTTCCCTGAGACCCACAGCTGTGCCCTGAGCAAGGCACGTCCTCACCGTGAAAGATAACCCCTAAACAGTGGTGCCCTGGAGCCCATTGAGAGGCCAGACAGGGACAAAGCATTTGTCAACAGTATCCTCACTGGGATGGATACCAATGTCCTGAGCTACCCAGAGAACAGCAAGGCCTGGGGCTGTCTCCAGCAGGAAGGGTTGGCCGGGCTTCCCAATCAGAGTGAAGAAGGAGCAGGCACCATCCTCACCCTCCTCTTTTCCTGGAGCGTTTCAAGCAGGGCCATCCCCGCAGGGCACAGGGGAGGTTGCTCCAGGCCCTTAGGCAGCCTGTCTGCAGGGAGCCCGGACTCCAGCCGGCCTTGTCCTGAAAGCCAGGGAGCCTTGGGGGGCTCATCATTGTCTAAAGTGAGGCCAAGGGCAAGGGGGACACTGGCAGCCCCACTTGGTCAGCAGGACCTCATTCTCATCCAGAGCCAGTTTCCTTCCCGGGCCTGTCTGTGGGACTTCCAGGCCTATAACCCCATAAGACCCATGTTGAACTGTGTCCTGACCCCCAACACCTCAGAAGGTGACTCTTTGGAGATGAAGACCTTTAAAGAAGTAATTAAATTAAAATGAGCAAAGTGGTCCTCATGTCAGAGGCCTGGGTCCTTATCAAAAAGGGGCATTTGCAGACACACTCAGGGAGGCAGCACGGGCAGAGACCTGGAGGTGCGTCTCCCATCCAGGGAGTGCTGGGGATGGCCAGTAGCACCGGAAGCCAGAAAGGGCTCGGACGGACCCTCCCTTGGCCTCAGAAGGAGGCAGCCCTGCCCACACCTCGGTCTCAGACTTCTGGCCCCTGGAGCTGGGAACAAATCCCTGTGGCTTTAGGCCACCTGGTCTATGGTGCAGCCCCAGCCAGGTGACTGCCCTCTTTAACTGCACCAGTGCCAGCTTGCTGGCCGCACCTGTCCTCACTGGACACTGCCTGTCATGAGCAAATGTGTGTAGGGAAGTGGCAGCAAAGAGAGCAAGAACACGGTCCCTACTCCCAATGGCAGGTGTCATCTGATAACCTGCCCAGGGACACCGGGTGTGACTTTGACACAGCAATGTGGTGACCTTAACCCAAGAGCTGCATGGTGGCTTTCCCACCCACACTGACCCGTGCTCAGGGTTTACTGTGAGGGACATGTTCTTGTGTCATCAAGAGGATGCAGGCCCCATGGGCAAAGGTCACTCTGCCAAGAGCCAGGGTAAGAAACAGCCTGGGTCCCAGAGCTCCAGATGCTCCCCTAGCACAGGTGACTAACCAGCAACAGGGGAAACGTCCCAAGTCCCAAGACTCTGCCCTGGAAGGAGGCACAGGTGTCAGCATCTCTAATTCTCCTGCCCGGAAAGACAAGAAATAAAGGCCTGGTGTGTGGAGACCCAGGGGTCGGGGGGCTCCTGCAGCCTAATCTCAGGCACATGGGGATCCACGCCACAGCCTCACCTTTGGAGGCCAATTGCCCAGAGAGGCTGACCATCTGCTCTAATGGCAAGAACAGGACCCCATGCCTCCAGGGACCACGGTGCCTCCTGGGGTGGCCACGGGCAGTCTGAGCAAAGACGAAGAGATGGCTCCAGGGCTCTGAGTCCAAGCGTCACAGGCCAGGCCTGCTCTCATGCCCCTCTCCCAGCCTTGGGACACCTACCCAGGTGGCCTTTGGCTCCCTGGGGCTCTGCCCCACCCAGGCTCAGCACATGCTCTTGGATGTAAAGATGGGCCAGACTCCAGCAGCACTTTCTGAAGGAAATGAGAGCTCACCCCAATCTCACAGTTGTGCTTTTTTCCCCTTTATTCTTTAATGAGGAACCAGAGTGGAAGTCATGGCTACAGCGACTGAGGGGAGGGATGTGGGTTCTGATCTGGGCTCCAGGAGCACACCAAAAGCTCAGGAGCACACCCGGCCTGGTGATTCTGAGTGTTGGTGGCAGGAGCTTTGAGCCCAGGCTCACTCCCTTGAACACAGGGCCCCCAGCCCCCAGGGCCGATGCCACGTCCTGGAGTTCTCAAGGCTGGCTGAAAAGAATGTGTATGAACCACCACCCCGGGGCGCTTCTCATGTAGTGCCCAACCCTAGTGCCAGTGCAGGCCCACCTTCCTCATGGGCCCAGCCACTGCTTCCTCCCCAACACCCATGGTGACGTGAACCCCCAGAGGCCCTGGCGTCCACTTCGGCATGACAGAGCCCACTGCTCTGTGGCCCTGCCCCTGCTCCCTCAGCATGCTCCTTTCTTCCTGGGATCTTCCATGGCCTCCATTCTCTTACTCCTCAGGGGCAGGGGCTGGGCCCAGGGAGGGACAAGTGTCCCCAGTCTGCAGGCCCCAAGCATTCCGGCCACCAATGCTAAGCTTCCTCCTGTGCCATTTCAGGACGGAGATCCAGGGTCTGGATGGGAGTGCTCAGTGTCCAGGCTTAGCCAGCGAGAAGCCAGAGGATGGGGAGGAGGAGGAGGACGAGCTGGAGGAGGATGATGAGGACAGCCTGGCTGGGAAGTCACAGGACGACACTGTGTCCCCAGCACCCGAGCCTCAGGCTGCCTATGAGGATGAAGAAGACGAGGAGCCGCCCACCTCCCTTTCCGTGGGCTTCGACCACACCCGGAGGTAGGGGCAGCTGTGTGTCAGGACGGGCTGGGGGGTCTGAGCGCTGCCAGGAGACGTCCCTCTTCAGACTTCAGACTGCCCAGAGCAGGAGCCAGCTCAGCTCTTGCCCAGTGGCTATTTTCTACCCTGGGGCCTGTGCACGGGAGGCCGGGCCAGAGCAAGGGTCAGTTCCCTCAGTCCCCACACACTACTGGAAGCTTCTAGAGGCTGAAAGCAGAGTGCAAGGAACAGAGTTTCCCTGTTGAGTGGATGTAGAGGCCCCTAGCACTCAGCACCCCCCATGTAGAACTTGTGCTGGCCAGAGCCATGACCCTTCTTGCTGCCTGCCCACCACCTGCTTTTGGCCCTGGTTGGGAGGGGGGTCTCTTCCTCAACCGCTGAGTCCTGGGAGGGGAGCCGCAGCCCTGCAGAGCTGCCTGGAGGCCCCTTCCCAGCCCTGCAGCCCAGGGCCTGCTGCCTGATGTCTGTGCACGCACTCTCCGTCTCCCTAGCCATGTGCACCTACCTGCTCCCCCACATCCGTGTGGCTTCCCGTCCAGTGTCCGTGTATTTGTGTGTCTGTTTCCTTGTGCATGTGGCTTGCAGAGGTGCCATGGCAAGCATGCAGGCACGGAGCCGGCCATGCGGCCTCAGAGAGGTGGCCAGAGGCCAGGCCTGCTAACGTGGGTCCCTCCCTCTCCCTGGTCATTGGTGCAGGTTTATTGAGGAGCAAGAAGGCGGCCTGTTAGCTTTGGAGCCGATGCCGACTTTTGGGAAGGGGCTGGATCTCCGCAGAGCAGCTGAGGAAGCATTTGAAGTTAAAGATGTGCTTAATTCCACCTTAGATTCTGAGGCTTTAAAACAGTCACTGTGCAGGCAGGCTCAGAACCAGGTAGGTGCCTGCCAGAGCCCTGCCCCCACCCGGCTCCGCCTGGGGACATCCCAGCACTTACCTCCCACTGTGTCCATCCATGCCTGGGGAAGCTCGTGACCACTGCCCCACGCCCAGAGCATGGGCTAGAGAGAGGCCCCAGAGACCAGGCCCTCCCCTAAGCCATGTGCGAAGGGAGGTGATGAGAGGAGACCCCCGTGGCCAAGCTCCTTCAGAGGTGTCCATGGGCTCGTAGGTGTGGGTCCCCTTCTTCTGGGCCCCCTTGGGGAATGTCCACACACAGGCCCCCAGCCCATGAAGCTGCCTCAGCCTCCCACCTGCTCTAATCTGAGCCTGAGTGACTGGCAGCCAGGCTTTCCCAGAGGAGTCTGCCCAGCCAGGGGGTCCCTGCTTCTAAGGCGGAGCTATGACTGAGGTCAGCGCGGGCACAAGGCTTGGCCCCAGGCACTGCTTGGCCCTACTTCCTATGTTAGGTGGCCGCCCTAGGGCACTACTGGGGTCTCATGCAGCTCTCTGCAGCCCTCCCAGGTCCAGGCCCCCTCAGGTCTCAGCAAAAGCCGTCTGCATGTCTGTCTTCGTCTTTTTACTAATTCTGTCCAGAGTGTTACTGTGGATGGGGCGAGCGCTGGCCTCCCTCCCCCACCTTCCTCCCTGCTGACCCACACACTATTTTCCAAGCAGCCCCTGGGTCCCTGCACCTCCTATCCTGGGGCTTGGGCAGAGGATGCCCCGGGGACTGTCTGATGCCTGGAGATGTCTCCGCCTCCCCTAATAATCCAGTCGGTTCTGAGAGGCTACACATCCTTTCCTGGAAGGAACCCCGTAGTGTCACCACGGTGACACAGGTCCCCTGCCCCATCCGGTGGAGACAGACTCTTGCTGACCCGAGAGTCTCAGCAGTAACTGACCGCCCCCCAGCCCAGATTCATGTCCAGGCAATTTTACTGATCACCAGGCAGAGAAAACTGGGGGAGGGAGAGGTGACTGCAGGGGCACACCCCAGAGAGGCTGAGGAGCCCATGGGCAGGAGAGGTCTGGCAGGGCCACAGGGTCTTGGCATCAGTCTGGACAGGAGGCAGTCCTCTCCCTCTTCCAGGCCAGGAGCAGAATCCAGCCTATTTGATGCCCTTGCCCTCCTGATGTGGCTGGGTGTATGTGGGAGGCACTTCGGGGAGGGGGAGGCCAGCCCCGCCTCGCCCCACACTCAGGGTCCCTCCTGTTGTCCTCTCCTCTAGGCATATGCAATGATGCTGTCCCTTTCTGAGGATGCTCCTGTGCACACCTCCGCCCAGGGCTCTCTGGACGCCTGGTTGAGCATCACAGGGGGCAGTTCAGAGCCCAGAGCCTTCAACCCCATGAACCACCTCTGACAGCCGGGAGGCCCTGGGTCAGAGTCCAGAGTGAGGGCATCAGCTCAGAAGACAGATGGCCAGGCCAGCAAGAGCCCCATGCACCCGTCGTGACCACTCCTCAGCCTCCATGCCCCACCCACCGTGGCTCCGTTGCAACCTTTCCAGTGAAAACTCAGACCCCCAGAAGTCCCTAGCATACCATCTCTAAGAATTGGTCTCGAGAACACTGCTCAGCCACGGTCCAGCACAAAGCTGCCCGGGGACCCCTTGGGAGCTGCCTCGTGGAATCTCAACCTGAAACTGAAGCGGAAGGGAACAGATGGACATGGAGAGCCCTAGAGAGAAAGATCTTGCAAATAATTTTTATAATGAAAATGACAAGAATAACCTTTTTGGTAATCTTATTGACTACAGAGTCTATTTAAGCATGTGGTTTTAAAAATAGACAGTATTTTTTAAAAATCAAAAAAAATGACTTGCAAATTGTTTTTTAAAAGTAATTTTGCATTGCTTTGAAATTTCAGCTTATTTGCAAACCCAAGTCTGCCTAGGAACCAGCACCGTGCTTGGGTATGTTCTTTATACTGTAGATAACAGAGAAATTTTCTATCTCTGACCCTATTTGTACAAGCCAAGGTGATGCTGGGTGCCCCCAAGGCAAGACAAGGGGCCTGGGGCCGCTGCAGTGAACAGTGTGCTGACTGAACAGAAATTCTTAGACACAGTGCCCTGGGCTGCCAGCTCGCCTGACGCTGGGACTGGGAGGCATGCCTGTGATATGGAATGCGTGCCAGGGTCCCATGTCACCTCCAGGGCAATCCACAGGCCCCCACTCAAGACCCCCAATTGTATGGGGAAGTCAGGGGCCGTGGCTCTAGCCCCCCATGCAGAGGTGTGGCTGGGCCCCTCATCTTCCTACCCCCCTTGGTCTGTGCCTCCACCATCCTCACTCTGGCCCCACCACCGTTCTTCTGAAGGCAGAACCTTGGCCATGTCCTGGGTCTTCAGCCTCCCACCCTCAGCCAACCGAGCAGCTCCAGTCCTCCCTGTGGCTGCCCAGGGGGACCCCCACAACCAGCTCCACTGCTCCAGGCCACCAAGGTCCACCTGTGCCTGAGACTCCAAACCCCTGATGCCATCACCACTCCTGCTCCCTGGCAAGCTCAGAACAGATGAGCGTCCAGGGTACCTGCTACAGAGAGCGGAGACAGCACAGCCCTGGTGACCCGCACCTCCCCCTTCAGATGTATCTACTTCTCCTCAGATGGGCTTTAAATTATTCCCACAGGGGCCAATTTCAAATAATGATTTTTTTCCCTGATGGAATTTACCTTAATCTGTATATAACTTGTAATTTTTTTCTAATTCATTTCTTTTCTTATTTTATTTCTTCTTTAACAGTATTTTTGGCATTAGACATTTTTATTGTGAAGAAACAATGTTAATATAAGTATCTAGTGAAGGACCAAAACGCGTAATAATGGGGTTGTGTGTCGTGTGATCAATAACCAGGGAGTGGGGCGATGTTTAATGTGCCAAATACCCCCCCATCCCCCCCATGAATCCTGCTGTCACTGCTGCCATTTACCAGACAATCATATGTTTTGTTAAATTTGAGTTTCAGATGAATTTGCATTTAAGACAAGTGTGCTATTTATTTCTTTTATTGTTTGGAAGAAAAAAATAATAGTGTCCCAACGCAAAGAGAAAAAAAATTGCCTAAGTTGACCTTAAAAAAAAGAAAAATAGAGTGTAAGTCCAAACAGGTGTGGGGCAAGCCACTTTCGTGTGGATTCGTGTTGTGCCGTGGACACTTGGCGTTTGTCCCTGGGGCAACAGGAAGTATCCACATGGGCACATTCCATGCCCGTCCCAGCCGCTCCAGGCCAAAGACAATCGTCTCTCTACGCGCCGGGCGGCACAGGCTTGCACACAGATGCACGGCGAGGCGGCTCCTGCAGGCGCTACAAGCCCAGGGCTCTCGTGGGAGGATCCATCCCTCGTCATATCTGCACAAGGTGGCAAGATGGAGAGAGTCCTGTGCGAGCACCAAGGCTGTGTGCAGGCTGGAAAGACACCCGTGGACGGCCGCAGGAGCTTGTGCGGGAAAGGGGTTTTGGCCACATCAATGAGGATTTAGGATTTCCAAACACAACTGCCCAATCAAGAGGACCCGGGACATGCCCTCCGTCACCTCCAGGTATCACATAGACGTTTCCAAGCTCCTCTTTAACCAGACGGGATTCTTGTAAAAATTCAACCTCAGATATAAACAGCCTGTTTCTGTAAACCCAGATGATATGATTTTTTTCTTTGAAAGAATAAGGTGTGTGCTGGGGGGGGTGGGGCTGGGGGGGGCTATGGTTCTCTTTCTGAAAGGCAAGCCCGGCTGGCTAGAACCCTCGGAGCACCTCAGAGCAGATAAGGGCCACTCTTTCCACCGCGCCTTTCTGTCATTTCTGGCTGATCATCTAAACATCGTCTCTTCTCTCACCATTCTTTTCTTCCACCTTTCCCAGAATACCGGTTGCAGACTTCAAGTCTTTTTGTGCCCCTGAGAATGATAACCGTGAGCCCAGACTCTGCACAGCCGCACCTCAGGCCCCAGCACGTGGCATTTTCAGGGGCTCCGTCCTTACCTTATGCTGCTGCAGCACACTCAGCATCACCCCAGACCCTGATAATCCCTGAACTCCTGGCCTTGCCTTTGCCTCTGAGATCCAGCACCACAGCTGTCTCAGGCAGAACGCTGAGGGCGAGGGGGCCTGGGCCAGCAGCAGGAGCCTGAAGTCCTGGCTCCAGACCCCCAAGCTGAAACAGGAGGCCACGCTGCCATACAGCACAGAGACAGGGGACTGGGTCTGTGGCCAGGCGGTCAGCATTGTGGCTGAGAGTCAGGGGGGTCCCACTGGGCCAGGTTTGCCTAGGGCCAGGGTCCCTTGGTCCAGCCTCAGCAGCTGCCCTGATGTTAACTCCTTTGGGCTTTTGCCACTCATTTCTGGGATGGAAATTCAGAAAGAGGCCGCCTCTCACCTCCCTCTGCTGTCCCAGACCCCTGACCCTGCCCCAGCCCCACCAAGCTAACACCCTGTGCTCATTCCCAGGACGTCTGGGCAGCATTAGACACATGGGGGTGTCCATCCTGTGGGCTGGGCACACCCTCCATGGATGGGACCCAGAATGTCCTTGACTCAAACCCTGCATTCTGCTTGGGGCCCCAGATGTGTAGCAGTGGACAGAGAGTGGGCTCGGGCACGGCCTGAGAGACTGTGCAGCCCGAGGGGCCTTGCTTTACATGGCCACAAGTGGAGCCTTCCAGACCCTCACTGGCCCAACACTCTGTGTACCCACAGTCCGTCCTGGAAAACTTGGAGGGCCCTGGCTTCCTCTGCCTTACCTGCTCCCCAAGTGAGCGTTCGCAAAGCACTTGCCTAGATACATATCACATGTTTTAGACTCGAAGCCTCAAAGCACTGGATTGTGTCCTTCCCGTTTCCCCGTCCCCTGGCCCAAGGGACTGAGACCTACTGAGCTGTATTCACTGTGCTGTCCCAGGGGAGGGGCGGGACAGCTGCCCTACACTGTGGCCTGGGGGCTGGGGGGCTGGAGACAGCACTCCTCCCAGCCAGGGACGTCAGGACACAGCGGCTCCTGGTCAGTGGAGGTCAGCCGGGCGTCAAAAGCCATGAAACTGTGTCTCTGTAGCGATGAATGATACTGTGACGAAGACATTCTTGCATTCTTCTGAGAAGAGTTCCTTTTCTCCTTCCATTCCATTTTTTTTTTGTTTTGTTCTTTTCTGTCACTGATTCATATTACCACTTTTGGGGAAAAAAAAATTAAATAAATAAAAGGCAGCTTGAGTTTCCAAACGTGCAATTCACTTGTGAACAAAAGTGATTCTAACGGTCTCCTTCAGCTGTAGCCTGCATTGTCGAAGTTCTCTTCAACACAAGGGAAGTCGAGCCCTGGTGTGAGAATATGTAATTTAAAGTGTGTGTGTGTATGTGTGTGTGTGTGTGTGTATATATACTTTGTAACTTAAAGTATATATATATATATATATATATATAATGCTTGCAAGAGTCTCATGCCATCTTTCACCATTGTTACATCACAGATTTGGTTCAGTTTTGTTCTTCTGTTGTTTTCTGTTTTGTTTTGTTTTAGGACTGTATAGTATTGAAAAAGAAATCAACTGTAAATGTCCAGTTTTCATAGGATGTTTAAAAAGACCATTGAGAAGGAGGCTGGTGCTTGTCCCACGTCCCCCTTGGTTGTAAATGGCTTCTGTTATGTTCATAAGTAAACTGTGCATGGCTTGTGTTTAGCGGTCATTATCGTGTCTGTTCGTGAAATTTTTATTAAAAGGAAAATTCCGTAGATGCACTTATTGAGTATGTGATTAGGGCCGGCATTCACGACTAGGAGTCCTGGACCGCCGGCGTGGAGGAGGCGCGGACCCCGCTGCGCGCGGCCCTCTCGGTGGGAGAAGGATGAGCCCGGAGGACAGTGAGCGAGGGAGACAGGAAAGAGCAGTTTTGCAAATATCATTCTGATGCTTGTGATAAAGACAAATGTACTTGTGTAGAGAAATTTCTTTAAAATACAGCCTAGGAGAAGCTGATTTTGAGGTTAATGCTGTAGAATAGGGCTGTACCAAATGTAATCTTTCCAATGCTACAATGAATTTATACATGAGATTGATATGCAATAAATCTGTGTGCTTTTCTAAGCTTTGGTGCCTGCAAATTCCTTGAGGGGAGGGCCCTGGGCAGGAGGGAGGGACAAGTGGGGGGGATTTGACTGCAGGAGGCCCAAAGGTGAGGCTCCAGTGCACATGAAGCCACCCTCCCTGCCCCATGGCCAGGCAGGTACCCTGGATATTCCTGTTTTCTAAAAAAGAACAAACTCAGAGAGGGCACCAGCTATCCTGGACGCCATGCAGTGAGCGGTGACCTCTGGGAGGGACCACCCTCAGGCGTGGCAGCCCCCAGCTGTGCCCATCCGGGGACACACTGTCCCCTCTGTAGAAGCCCCTTGGCAATACAGCATCCCCTCCTGGGGAAGTGGAAGACCTATATCCGGTGGCCAGTCCTAAACTCGCCCCTTCCTAAGGGTGGACCACCCTTGCCTGCCTTCACCCACATCTCATGTTGCCCCTAATTGGGGGCCCAGGTGCTGTCCAGGTGGACAGAGGGGTGAGCAAAGGCCCTCTGGCTCATCCCAGGGTCCACTCCTCTGGCGCACCCAGGGGTTCCTCCTTCAGCCCACCTGTCTGTGTTGGGGGCTCCATCTCTCACATGACCTCACTCTGACGGAGAAGCCACAAAAGGAGGTATGCAGTGGTCCCCAGTGAGGCCTCCTTGTGGAAGGCTCCTCACTGTCTGCTGACCTGGGCCAACTGCCCTCACCCAGGCAGCACCTTGTCCTGGCCTCTAAACTGGGTTCCTCCTTGCCCCTGCCCTCAGTGGGCCCCACCCAAAAGCCCCCACTTTCCCCTCCCATCCCCATGGCTTCAGACGCAGGCCTGGCTGCAGGACAGCCTCCTGCAGAGTCCACATTTGGCACTGAACTTGGAGACTCCACATGGTGCCTTCTTGAGAAAGCCCCAGTTTTAAATGGCCTAGGCTAACAATGGAACTGACACCTGCATGCCTGACACCCGCCAGCAACAGGACTGACACCTGTGTGTCTGACACCCGCCAACAACGGGACTGACACCCGAGTGTCTGACACCCGCCAGCAACAGACTGGCACCCG
>NW_003852462.1:1868711-1945461 GCF_000181295.1 Otolemur garnettii
CTGGGTGTCTGACACCTGCCAGCAATGGGACTGACATCTGCCAGCAACCAACTGACACCTGAGTGCCTGACACCATCAACAATGGACTGACAACCGGGTGCCTGACATCTGCCAGCAACGGACTGACACCTGGGTGCCTGACACCTGCCAGCAATGGGACTGACACCTGGGTGCCTGACACCTGCTCATGGTCAGCCCATCACCATGGCTGCTGGACTTGACCACTCTACAGCAGGTAGTGTCTTACCTGCCTGAGCCCCCATAGCTACCCCTGCCTTAAGGGGAAGCCTGTCCTGGTGATCCCCCAGAACCCCCCTGGCCTCTTCATGCAGCCACCCACCCTCACCCCACAGCTGCCAGGAGACAGCTCCCAGGCTCCCAGGACACACACCAGCAATGGGGACCCCCATGGGCTTCTCCCCTCCCACCTGACCACAGACAGGGGTGGAGCAGCACCCCTTCCACACCCAGAGAGACTCAACCAAGTGTCTAACTCCCCAACCTACACCAAGATGGTGTCTGTCTCTCCTAGATGTGTAAGGAGAGGCAGCTACAGGTCCCATTTTTATCTGTAGGGAAACATTCCACCTCCTCCCTGTGGCTTCAGAAGCACTCAGTCTGGGGCCTCACGGGGACCCCCGTAGGCTCCATTCACTGAGCCCAGAAATAGCACATGCTATGCACTGGGTTGGGGGCTGAAGAGGCTCTCAGGCCTGGGCACGCACCCAGTAGAAGGAGGATCCCATGGATGAATGAATGAATGGTTTGCTGGAAGGGCAGTCAGTCACTCAACATGGATTCTGAGAAAGTCAGTGCTTCCAAAGTCCCCTGAGGGGCCAGGACATGCTCTGATAAGAGGAACAGAGAGCTGGGGTTCTGGGGTTCTTAAACAGCAGTTTCCAGTAGCTGCCACAAGGGCAGACACAGAAGTTGATCTTGGAATAAGACCCTGACCCCAGTCTGGGGCTGAGCACCTCTTATTTTCTCAGCACCATCAGGGGAAGTGTGTCTCCCCAGGACAGGATCCGCTGGGGAAAAACGATTAAATATTTCGAGGTTATTTCCCTTCCCCGTGTGACTGACAAAGTGTCAGTGAGATCTTAAGCCCCGTTGGTCAGACCTGGGGTTTGCCCCAGGAGCTCGCGGCCCGGAGGCGGCAGGAAAGTCTTCTCTCTGGGAAACAGCTGGGAGAACAAATGGTGTGAATCACAAAACTGATGGATGGCTCTGCTCCCAAAAGTCATTCACAGGGATCAAATGGCAGTGCCCAGCATCCCCACCAGGGCCTTCCCCGGCGTTGGCCACATCAGGCTTCAGTCAAGTGAAAATCCTCCCATCTTTGTTCAGCCTGGCAAACTTTCTCCTCATTAGCTCTGGAAGGGAGAGGAAAAATCTACGGAATAAGAGAGCTATCTGATAATAGCCCTATTGTCAGGGGGACCCCAGAGGAAAAGAGAACAGAGACCAACAGAACACTGCTGACAAGTGGACTTTGTCTTTCTACGGCGGGTCCCTTGCATAAAAGGCCGAGGAAAAAGGCTCCACTTTGGAAATGGGGGAAAATCAACAAGAGAAAAAAAGAAAGTGTCAATGAGGAATCTGTTTTCTGGGAAAAGAGATGCTTTTTAATTCCCCTTGGATTCATTTTGGGCCAAGTGAGCTTGTCAGTTACTTGCAGAGAAGCTATTTTGAGAACCATTAACCTTATTTCTCATGGCAGCAAAAGTTTTCCAAAAATCGAGATGTGTCCTAATTTGGGGTAAAACAGCCAGAATCAGGGTGCCTTTTGTGCAGACAGAGGGGCCCAGAGAAACGTGCCCCTCAGTGTAGGCAGCTCATGGGGATTCTGGGGTACAAGGTGGCCGCCAGCCCTACGCCTGACCTCAGTCCCTGTTGGGGAAAAGGAAGTCTGAACTCCCGTGATGGACAGCCCCTGCCACAGCCTTGGTCCTGATTCAGGACAGGGAAGCCGGGTGGAATTCACTCACACAGTTCTAGGGTGTAAGAGAAAGGAACTCCACAGTTGCAAGAAAGAGAAATCAAAGTCTTTCAAGTGGTGAAGTTCAGGCATGACCTCAAGCCCCACACCCAGGCAAGAGCCCACCCAAGACCCCGAGGAAGGGAGTTGGCTCTTTCTTTACCCTGGGTGAGGTTTGTGGTCCTTGGACTCCTGAGTCCCCCAGGAAGCTCCAGGAAGCCAGAGTGGTGAGACAGAGCAGGACCTGACTTTAAAGCACAGTGAATGGCAAACATCCATCCACAGAAAAATCAGTGCACTGAAGGTCACAGTAGTCTCGGTCATTATGGCCCCAAGCTGAGAGAACCCAGATGTCCATCACCTGGGAGATAAACCCTCCAAATGAGAAAGAGTGGAGGCTCTTCATTCAGAGGTCACTGTAACAAGGGAGTCGGCCACCATCACCTGTGTTCAGTAGGACTCAGAGCAGGCAGGGTCTGGCCAGCTTCAGAGTGGACAGAGGCAGGCTCCGAGTGGGCCCCTACAGAGGCTGTCAGCCAGGGGGTGGAGGGCTAGAGGTGGCTGTCCAGAGCAGGTGTCCTGTGGGCTTGAGTGGGGCCACATTTGGGGTTAGAACATGAGCTGGAAGGGGGCACCAAAGTCAGGGAAGCCGTCGGTTATGAACCGAGTCCCAGCCATCTGGCCAGTTGTTGCAGGCTCGTTGCTGCCGAGCTTGGGTGGCCGTTCTGCTGCTTTTTCTTCTAGTACACTTTAAATTTTAGAGTAGTTTTGGGTTGAGGACAACATTGATCAGAAGGAACAGAGATCTCCCAGGTTCCCCTGCCCCCATACACGCACAGCCGCCACTCTCAGCATCCCCACAGGGGGGACATTTGCTACAACTGTGACCCACATGGACACATCATTGCTCAGAAACCACCCTGGGGTTCACTCTCATGCTCGTTCTGTGGATTCTGACAAGCATGGTGTATGGAGGAGCCACTGCCCCTGAAGTACCCTACAATTCACCTGCTCATCCTGCCCTCCCCTCCAAACCCTGGCTCCCCCATCTTTTTACTGTTGCTGTAGTTTGGGGTTTTCCAGGTGGTCACAGAGTTGCAATGATACAGCCTGCAGCCTTTCCAGATTGGTAGCTTTCTCTTAGAAACATGCACTGAGGTGTCCATCAAGTCTTCCCATGGATCGACAACTGAATGACACACGCCGTCTGGATGGGCCTCGGGGTATTCATCCACCCACCTGCTGCATGGCATCTGGGTTGCTTCCAACTCTCAGGAGTTATGAACAAAGCCGCTATGATCATCGCTGCTCAGAGGTTTATGCAAACATGAGTTTTCAGCTCCTTGGGATAAACACCAAGGACTGTGCTTGCTGGGTCAGACGGTAAGAGTACGTTCAGATTTGTGAGAAGCCACCAGGCTTTTCCAAAGTGGCCATAGCAGTTGCATTCCCATCGGTTAAGAGTGAGAGCTCCTGCTGCCCTCGTCTCGCCAGCACTTGGGGGTGTCAGCTCTGGGTCTGATGGGGTGCGGTGACACCTCACTGTCACGTTAACCTGCAGCCCCAGCCACATGTTTGTGTGGCATCTTCCCAAGTGCTCACGTGCCATCTGTGCTTCTCCTCCGGTGAGGTGCCCGTTCCAGTGGTCCATGCGTGAGTGAGTTCTGGTTTTACATACGGCCTGGCCTTTTGTGCACAAACAGCGGTGCCTCCCATGAAGGAGGAATAGTGACCGTGAACGCAGCCACGCAGCGAGGCTGAGACTCTGAACCCCTGTGCGGCATGGAAGGAGCCACCCACTGGGTGACTCCATCAAACTGACATTTCAGAAAGGGCAGAGCTACAGGGTGGAGGGCAGGTCAGGGGCTGCCAAAGCCAGGGTGGGGAAAGGGACAGGGCAGTGACTGTTAGAGGCTCCTGAGGACACTTTCAGAGGTGATGGAAACATTCTATACCATGACTGTGGTTACGGAACTACACATTTGTTGAAAACTCATCTAACCTCACACTTCCAATGGGTGATTTTATTAGATATAAATTGTGACTCAATTGACCTGACTTTCCAAAAACTGTGTCTCGCCTACTCACACTTTAAGGCACAGGAGGCCCTCGTGTACCTGAAAGCACCCCACGTCCAGGCTGGCAAGGGCCTGCTGCCCCCCGGCTCCCTGTCAGCCCTCCTGGGCCAACCAGCCTGCCCTCGAGGAGGCCTGCCCGAGGTCCTCCCCCTGCAAAGTCCAAACTGATACCAGCAACAAGAGCCTGGACCTCAAGGACACAGATTTTGTGCTCAACATCATTCACAGAGTTTAACAATACACGAAGCAGCGCCATAGACATTTACAGCTCAGTGTGCGCGCAGCAAAGGGACAGAATCATGTACAAGGTGGAGAAACAGCTAACGGTGCTTTTCTAGACAGGGAGGGAGATGGCAGGGCTTCAGGTCCCTGCAGTGTGTGTAGATACTTTAGGGTCCTTTAAACACACACCGGGATCACCTGCCCAGAAAAAAAAGGGACCTCGTCTGTGGTACCCGTTCCCTTCCCATCCAGGTGCGTTTTAGTGCTGATTCTTGCCCTTTGCATCAGTGAGAACCAACGCTGTTCAGAGGTGGTGAGAGTGGCCACAGGGGGAAGGGTCAGTTCTTTCGCACCAGGTCCAGTGTCAGCTGTGGGTGCCCCTTCCGTTTCCTCACTGCTGAGAGTTTTATTTCACTAGCTGTTGGATTGGGTCAAATGCTTTCAATACTTTCTCCTGGCTCTTCCTTTCCGATCCGCCATCTGCAGTGGAACCGCCACCAAGATGTAAAAACCCTTACGGGGAAGACCATCACGCTCGAGGTTGAATCCTCAGATATGAGAGAAAATGGGAAGGCCAAGATCCAGGACAGGGAAGGAATTCCTCCTGATCAGCAAAGATTCATTGTTGCTGGCAAGCAACTGGAAGATGGACGTACTTTGTCTGACTGCAACATTCAAAAGGAGTCCGCGCTTCATCGTGTGTTAAGACTCCGTGGTGGTATTAAGAAAAGGAAGAAGGAGTCTTACACCATTCCCAAGAAGGATAAGCATAAAAGAAGGAAGGTTAAGCTGGCTGTCCCGAAATACTAGAAGGTCGAGGAGAATGGCAAAATAAGTCGCCTTCGTTGAGAATGTCCTTCAGACGAGTGTGGTGCTGGAGTTTTTACAGCCAGCCACTTTGATAGACATTGTTGGGGCAAATGTTGTCTTTACTTACTGCTTAAACAAACCAGAAGACAAGTAATTATATATGAGTTAATAAAAGATATGAACAAAAAAAAGTACTTTCTCCTTTATTCACTGATTCGTTTTCAAACACTAAACTAACCTTGTGTTTCTAAAACAATCTCCACTTGACTGTGATCTATTATCCATCATATACATGCCTGGATTTGATTTGCTAAAGCATTTCTGTTATGAGTCCACAGTTTTATTTTCTAATGATACATTTATAGTAATATTAGAATAATATTAACCTTATAAAATGGTTTGAAGAATAGTCTTCCTTCTCAAGTTTCCAGGCGAGTCCATCTATGTACGGCTGGGGTTATTTCTTCCTTCTGATTGAACAGTATTTGACAAAATTCACTAACGATGTCATCAGTGTTTTCTGGAGTTTTCTCTGTGAGAAGGTTTCAGTCTGTAAATTAACAATTATAGGCTTTGCGCCTGCAGCTCAGCGGCTAGGGCACCAGTCACATACACGGGAGCTGGCGGGTTCGAACCCCACCTGGGCCTGCCAAACAACAATGACAACTACAACCAAACAATAGCCAGGCATGGTGGTGGGCACCTGTAGTCCCAGTTACTTGAGAGGCTGAGGCAAGAGAATCGCGTAAGCACAAGAGTTTGAGGTTGCTGCGAGCTGTGATGCCACAGCACTCTACCCAAGGTAACATAATGAGACTCTGTCTCAAAAAAAAACAAACAAAGAATTATATTTCTCTAAAAGAGATAATGCTATTTAAATTATCCTATTTGTTCTTGTGCCAGTTCTGATGCTTTGTATTGTTCAAGGAACTTGGCCATTTTATCGAAGTTGTGGAATCTATTAACAAAAAGTTATTCATAATATTCTCGTGCCTTCCTGACAGCTGCAAGATTGGTAGTCATGGCCCTTTTCCTTTCGTGATAATGGTCATTTGACTCTTATTTCTTTCTTTGTTAAGCAATCTATGGTTATCAATTTTATTGATCTTTTCAAGCAATAGCCTTTTGTTTATGGATTGTCTTGATTATTTCCTATTGCACTGATTCATTATTTTATTTGCTTTGGCTTTAATTTGGACCTTTTCTTAGCATTTAATAAGCTTAGCTCCTTGACTTTAAACTTGTCCCCTTTTCTGATACAAACACTGAAGCTACACATTTCCCTCTAAGCACGGCTTTGGGGCATCTCATTTCAATATTTCGTCTGTTCTTTATGGTTCAAAGTATTTTCTAACGTCTCCCAAGATTTCAATCTTGATCTTTAGGTTATTTAAGGGTACATTATTTCATTTTCAAACATTTGGGAGTTTTCTAGATAGCATTTTGTTACCGATTTATAATTTAATTGCATGGGGTCACAAAACCCACTGTATCATTTCAATGGAGGTTGTGTTACAGCCTGGCACATGGCCAATCTTGGTGACTAGTTTGTGTATGCTTGAGAAGAGCACGAATTCTGCAAATGTTGGGCACGGTGCTCTATAAATGTCATTAGGTCAAGTTGGTGAGCAGTCTCTTGGAAGTCTTTTATCGCCATATTGATTTCTTTATCTACTGTTCTGTCCAACTATAATTGTGGCTCCAACCACACTTCCTTTCTGTCTGGTCCGCAGTCACTTGTTCTCACACCTTTTCTGAAACTCTGTGACGTGCACTCACATTCGGGATCATCTTCCTCTATCACTATGGTGTGTCCCTTTCTCTCTCACTAGTGTTCTTGTTCTGACATCCATCAGTCTGTTACTCGTACAGTCTTTCCTGCCTTCTTACAACTAGCATTCCACGTATCTCTTTCACTTCCATCCTAGCTGTGCTTCATATTTGAATCCCCATAAGCATCCCATTGTTGGGTCTTGCTATTTCTCCAGGCTAATAACCTCCATCTTTTGATTGGTGTGTTTAAGCCGTTAACGCTTAATGTAGTGATTGACGTTGTTGGATGCAGATGACCATCTTACTGTTTGTCTTCTATTTCCCACATATGTTCTTGGTATTTTTTCTCCTTTCCTGCCTTCTTTTGGATTAATATATTCCATTATTCTATTTTATCTTTTTTCTTGGCTTAGTAGCTATTGCTCCTGGTCTTAATTTCTATTTATTTTTCTTTTCTTAAAGTTCAGATTAATAAATTACACCACCGATAAGTTACAATGCACCAATAAGTTACGGTGTTTACGTTTGTTAAGTAAGGACCCCACTGTAGTTGTGTCCCACACCCAGGAGGTGTGCTACACACCCTTACATTGTGCCCATTAGGTGGGAGCTCACCTATCCCCCCGTCTTCTCCCCCACTGATCTTAACTTTTAGTGTCTGTTCTGGGGTTTTCAGTTTTTGGCCAGGGCCGGGTTTGAACCCGCCACCTCTGGTATTATTCTGGGGTTTTCAATACTTTTCTTTAATTTTTCATTATCTGTCTTCAGTTGATATTATACTGTTGTGTGCAAAATACATGAAATTTATAATAGCCTATTTCTACCCTCATCTCCTGTCTTTGTGCTTTTATTATAACACATTCTACTTTTACATAAGTTATACATTTCATAATGCACTGTCATTTTTTTCTTTAATCTATTACCTTTTAAAGAATTTTTAAAGGCTCGTGCCCCTAGCACAGTGGTTAGGGCACCAGTCACATACACCAAGATTGGCGGGTTCAAATCCGGCTCAGGCCTGCTAAACAACGACAACTGCAACAAAAAATAACCAGGCATTATGGCAGGTGCCTGTAGTCCCAGCTACTTCTAAGGCTGAGGCAAGAGAATCGCTTAAGCCCAAGAGTTGGAGGTTGCCATGAGCAATGATGCCATGGAACTCTACCAGGGGCAACTTAGTGAGACTCTGTCTCAAAAAAAAAGAATTTTTAAAGCACACACACACAAAACAGTCCCTCATGTTTAGCCACATCTTTGCAATTTTCAGTGAGCTCCTACCCTTGCACAGACCTGAGTTTACATGCAGGGCTTTTAACCCGAAATAAATGCCTTTGACATTTCTCATAGTCTCTCCATGGCGAATTCTCTCAGCTTTTGTCTTAAAATGCCTTTATTTTACTTTCATTTTTGAAGGATATGTTCGCTAGAAATGGACATCTTGGTCGACAGTTTTGTTTTCTTTCAGCACTTTAAAGACGACGTTCTCGTCCGCTCAGCTTTCAGTGCTTCCCTGACGAGCCAGCGTTTATTCTCGTGCTCTCTGGAGATTTTCTCTCTCTGGCGTTGGTTTCCAGCCATTCGATTCTGAGGTGTGGTTTGCTCTGGGTCCTTTGTACTTACTCTGCTTTGAGGTTCCTGGCTCGGCGGATCTATGGGTTTTTAACCACATTTGGAAATTTTTCAGCCTTTATTTCTTTAAACATGTTTCCTCCCCTCACCCCTTTCTGGGCCTCCACGTACAGATATTATCAGCCTACTTGATGTCGCCTCCCAGGTCACCAAGGCTTTGTTCACCTTTCTCCCCGGCGTCTTCCCCTGTGCCTCTGTTTGGATAACTTATATTGTCCTGGCTTCAAGTTCAAGGAGCTCTTCTTCCGTTAACCCCATTCAGTAGACTTCTCTGTATTATTGTACATTTTCATGTTTAAAATATCCGTGTATTATTATGTTTTCTGTCTGTCCTTTGATGACAATCATGGTTTCCTTTAAATCCTTCGACATAGTTATAGTAATAGTTTTAATTCTCCCATCCGGGTCATTCCTGAGTCTGTTTCTACTGACTGATTTTTCTGCTAGTTACAGGTCACCTGCTCCTGCTGCTTTGCACATCCAGGCATTCTGTATTCGGTGGTAAAGTCAAATGGTTTGTGTTTCTGGATTTCACCGGCCTTCTTTTCAAACACACTGGGGTTGTGCTGACGAGCAGTTTACTTCCTTGTGGGTCAACCTGGTCTTTTTGAGACTCGTTTGAATCTTTGGTAGGTCCCATCTGGAGGAACCACCACTCTGGGATTAGCTCAGCCTCCCACCTGGAACACGGCCCTCTTGGGTGTCACTGAGTGCTCTGGGTGTCAGCGAGGTCTCTCCTGGGTGGTTGGAGGTCAAGCGTTTCCTGGTCCCAAGTGAAGTCTGGAGTGGCTCTGCTCTGAGGGCTCCCAGGTAGCTGTTGGGCACTGGCTTTGTGGACTCTCACTCTACTTATGCACAGCTCATTATTTGGCCAAAGACTCGTGTAGTCCCCGGTGAGGTCGTCGGAGCACCTCTGCCCTCCTGCCTCGTCTCAGGGCTCTGCCCACAGTCCTGGTCTCCCTGGACTCCCAAGGTCTGTCCCTGCAGCTCAACGAGACCAGCAGGCTGTCTCAGATGAGAGGCTTGTGTGCTTCTGTTCCCTGCTACCTGTTGTCCAATATCTAGAAACAGCCATTTCTTTTATTTTTGTTCAGTTTTATAGTTGTTCATGGTGAGAATAAAAGTCTGGGACCAGCTACTTCATCCAGCCAAAATGTCTGTAGAGTCTTAAAATTCTCCACTGGGAGGAGGCCCGCTGGTTTTGTTTCATTCCCTACACTTCATCGTGAACCTCAAGTAGTCCCGGTTGCCAGCAGGGTTCCTGGCTCTGGTATCAGACTGACTGGGGTTCTCACCTAAGTGGCTAGACCACTTAATAACCAGGGGACAACAGGAAAACATTTCTCTTCTTAATTAAATGGGGACAATATGCCTGGGGGAGTTTCTGCAAGAATTCGGTGAGCTGGTTGCATGCAAAGCTCCAGCATGCAGCTGGGCACATGGTGAGTGCTGAATACCAAGAGGCAGTGATCACTTGCGGTTTGGGGGTACAGGAGGAGTGGCTTTTGCCCCCTAAACCCCTCTCAGCAAGGCCACCCAGTGGGACAAAACCAGCCAGGCCCTGCCCAGAACCCCTGGCTCCTCCCTGTCCCCACCCACCTGCGGACCCACCCAGCCCTAGGCCTCCACTCTCCAGCACAGAGGGGTCTCTGTCCTCCATCCCACACACAGCCAAAGCATCATCTACGTCAACGGGAGCCTTTGCCCACTGCCTGAGGGCTGGGCAGGGGCACCCATGCAGCCCACAGTGAGTAATAGGTCAATCCCATGCCCAGGGCCTGAGAAGAACAGAAGAAAGTTATTCCCTTCCCTCCAGCCCGCACCTTCCTGTGCCCCCAGGGAAGGAGGGGGGCAGGCAGGCCGACACCGCCACTGCCTGGCAAAGCAGCCGGGATGGGATGTGAGGGCATCCCTGCAGCCTGAGCTGGCCCTTGGCCCTGGGTCAAGCCTCCTGAGGACCTGCTGGCCACAGGCACTGCCTCTCCATGCTGCAGCCCCAGCTGCTGAGCAAAAGCTTGGCAGACTCCAAGTGCAGGTGTACCGGACCCCACAAGAAAGGAGCTCTCCCTGCAGATAACGGGCAGGGCCACTTCATAGGGACTTCCCAGCAGCCACTAAGGGACATAGAGGCAAGGCCCGCAGGGCAGGCTGCATGCATGGCACAGCCACACCTTCCCTTCCAAAGGTGAGCACTGACCCCAGGTGCCTGACCCCCAGGCCCTGGTGCTGGGGCCAAGACAGCCACTGGCTGCCCACTCTGGCACAGGCCTTGGGGCTGCAGAACAGGAAAATGGCATCACCTCCCAGGCTTCATAGTGCAGGGGAGGAGGACCCCAGACGGCCACATGGAGGTGGACCCTTTGGGACACCCAGCAACTGAGGGACGTAGGCGTGTGAGGAGCCCTGGCTGACTGCACATGCATAGGCCTCAGCTGTGCCCCCTCCTCACAGTTCAGGGGACCCAGAGTCCATATCCAGGTGACCACAGGGCCAGGCTCCCCCAGCAACCCCTAGGGGAAGATCCTTCCTTGCCTTCTCTGGCTTCTGGTGGGACCTGCTAGCCACTGTGTTCTTGGCTGGTGACCCCATCACTCCAGTCTCTACCTGTGTTTCCCCATGGCTGTCCTCCTGTGTCTCTCTATCCCTGTGTCCATATTTCCCTCTCCTTAGAAGGACACCAGTTTATGCTGGATTAGGGCCCACCTAATCATATCTGCAGAGACCCTATTTCCAAATAAGTCACAGGCACTGGGGCATAGGACTTGGATGTATTTGGAGAGGGATGGGCATGTCAGGAAAGGCCTGGTTGAGAAGGCACTCTCAGGACCAGGATGTGACAGGCCAGGTCAGTGATCCACGCAGACCTCTCAGAAGAGTATCGCAGACAGATGGCGAGTGGAAAGGCTTGGGTCAGACACCCCCTTTCATGCCTCTGGACCATTATTTATGAAGCAGGGGTTTTGGGCTCCTGCAAAGGTTGCTCAGGAGTTCCATGAGATGAGGGGTTCTCAGGCAGGCACACAGCCAGCCTAGAGGTCCCTAGCAGAGAGCAAGCCTAGTGCCTTCCTGAGGAGCTGCTGACTTTTGGTCCCAGCACAGAGGTGCAGAGAGCCCTGGGACCCACCCTGTGGCTGTCCCTCCCTGAACTCTTTCCCACCTTGCTGGTCCCTTCTGACCTTGCAGCCAGTTCCTCCTAGCCTGAGCCCTGCTGGGCTAAGCCTTGTCTGGGGCCATCTTCTGCGTCCTTACCAACCCCCACCTGCAGCCAGAGAGCGCAGACACAGAGAGGTCTGCCACTTGCTCAGGGTCACATATTGCTCATGTTCCAGCCACACACTTAGTGGCCCCTGGGTCCTCGGTGATCCAGTAGGCAACGGGGAGATGGGTCTCCCCCAAAGCCTCCCAGTTTGGAGGCAGAGCTGGGGTCAGGGTGAGTGGAGGGGCCAGCACAGGTTCTGGACAGCAGCAGCAACTAAGGCAGGTTCTGAAAGTGTTTTACAGGAAAGCACTGGGTTTGGGGGGGGGGGGATCAGGAATCTGCATTTTGTTGAGTGGCCTGGGATGAAGCCTCAGTTGCCCCATTAGACAAGCCCTCCAGGCCCTCCTGTGAACTGGGCCTTGTGGGTGCAGTATGCATGGCGGCCTCAGGGAGGCAGCAGCCACCCACTTTTCCCAGAAGCTGCCTGGAAGTGGACCCACCACGTGGGTGGCCTCCTCAGCCCTAGGCCACAGCTCCTCCCCCATCCCTCCAATGGGATTCAGGGCACCTGCACACGGAGAGGCACTTCCTGACTCCCAGGCAACCCCAGATGCAGGGCCAGTGTTGGGGGACTAGTGAATAGGGGAGCCAGGGCACCAGATGCAGTTGCCCCACTAATAGTAACACCCAAGAAAATGCCAAGGTGGGTCCCCAAAGCCTGGGATGCTAGCAGGTCCAGCAAAGGGTATCAAGGTCATGTGGCTGCCTAGTTCTGGGGAGATAGGTGCTGGGATGGTGGTGCCCTGCCCACTGCACCAAGGCTTGGGTCAGTGAGGGTCCTCTGTGGCAGCTCAACAAATGGAAGCCTTGGCAACATGCCTCTCCTGAAAAGGGGAGGATGGAGACAGGTGAGGGGGCACGGGCAGCACCTCCTGAGTTGAGTCCTGGGACCTCGGGTCACATCAGTGAGTCACCAGGCACTCACTGGACATCTGCCAGGTGCAGGGCCCTGGGCTGTGGGCTGCAAGATGGACACACGTGAAGCCACAGCAGAAGAGGCTGCATTTACAAAGGCACAGCATCCAGAAGAGAGGAGGTGAGTGTTCCTACCCCTCCTCTTGTCCTTGAGTGGTACTGGGTCTGTTCTGATAACCACATTTTGAGGAAGATTTTGGCAGACTAGAGCATCTTGGGAATCATGAACAATCTTGAGTCAAATTTATATCTAGAGTGGATGGTGCAGTGGTCTGAGGTGGGGGGTGGTAAGCTCAGGCAGGAGCAGGATGACATCAGCTTCCACAGGCCAGGGTGGGGACTGGGTGTCTCTCTCTGCCCACTCTACTCTGCTCTCTCCCCATCTACCAGATGAAGAGAGCTGCTAGAACCCCCAATCTGACTACCTGTCTTTGCTTGGACCCTTGCTGCTCTCAGGATAAAGACTATATTCCCCCAGCCCCCGAGGCCCTGCCCAGGTTCCCCGCTTCCCCATGACTTGAGGGCTCTCTCTGGCCACGTTCCCTCCCACTTCAGAGCCTTTGCACCTAATGTGACCATGCCTGAACTTCTTCTGTCCCCTTCTGCAAAGCTAACGTCTGCTCACCCTCCTGGTCTTAGGCCCATGGCCCTTTTTAGGGGCGTGGTACTGACTCTCCAGACCCTGGCAGCCTCTTGCAGCACCACACGCCTACCTGTGCTGCTGTCCTCAGCGGTAATTTCACCAGCAAAGACCAGAAGCCCCAAGGAAAACCTGCAAACTCTCTCGGAACACTGCCTGGGGTTTGGCACACAGCTTGTGGTCCACTGGCCCAGAGGCATCGCCTGGCTCAGTGGCCAGGAGGATGCTGCTCCCACCAGGAGGCTGTACAAGGCACCTGGACGGCCTGGGTCCTCCCTCTGCCGAGAGGAGAGGAGGGAAGAGGGGCTGGTTGTGCGGAATCCCCCGTCACACCATGAGGCTGGATGTGAGCTGCACTGGCAGGGCGTGGGCAAGGAGGGTGGGCTTCATGGGCAGTCGGGGCTGCTTCCCTCCATGCAAGAGGCCCCTGGGAGCTACGGGCAGTTCTTGAGCAGAGGCATGCTGTGAGAACGAGTCTGCTGTCGCCATATGAGCTGGTGTGGGCTCTGTGAGGCTGGGAACTGGGGTGGGTAACACAGGGTAGATAGGATGGCAAGGCTGTCCCAATCTCAGGTGGAAGAAACCCCGCCCAGCCCTGTTTATAGCACAGGGTGCCTGATTCCCGACTCCCCCAGCTGTGGGGGTGCTGCAGCCTCTATACTGGGACTCTCTCCCCCCACCCCTACAGCTCCTTCCCCTGTCCCCAGGGCTCAGGAGGGAGCAAGGAAAAGCCAGGTTTGGCGTCCAGGCCCAGCCTTGGGCACTCTGGCAAGCCTTTTGCAGGCCTCAGCGTCTGCATCTGCAGGACAAAGATGCTGGTGACTGTCCACACGAAGATGGTGGCCAGAATGCTCCGTGTGCGCCCAGGCTGCCCTTTAGCCTCTGGGCTTCAAAGTATCCAGAGAGAGGGGCTTTCCTGCGGTAAATATGTCTCCCCGCAGGGCTGGTCTCCTTCAGGGAAGGCCTCCTGGAGGAGGAGGCAGTAAGGGCAGGGCTGGAAGGCGAATGACGCATGGAGGAAGTCCAAGCACTCCGGCCCCCACGCCCGGGAGGCGACGCCCGCGCGGGCCAGAGCGAGCGTGGTGACCAGGGAGGCGCAGGAGGCACCGGGTTGCAGCCGGGACACAGGGGCGTGAGCCAGTCCACGGGTCACGTGGGCGCCGGCCAGGCCAGGTGGGGCGTGTGACGACACAGGCGGCGCGGCCAGGTGCGCGGCCCGGCCCCGCCCCGCGGCCCTCGGACCCGCCGCCCGCCGAGCAGGAAGTGGGGGGGCGGGGCTGGGAGGGACCCGAGGTCTCAGACCGGAGGCCGCTGGAGGCTGGACCCACCGCGCGCCTGCGGGCCGCGCGTCACTCCGCTTCTCCGCGGCGCAGGTGAGCCCGGGAGACAGGTGAGCCTGGGGGGGACAGTGAGCCTGGGGAACAGGTGAGTCGGGGGAGGGGGAGGAGACCTGGGGGTGGGACCTTTCCTTCGCTATTCCCGCAAGCCCCGCGCCGGGGACCGCGACGACTTGGCGACCCTCTCCTCCTCCGCCCGGGCTGCGAAAGGGCGGAGCCGCGGGCTGGACCCCCCAGCCACGACCGGGCGACCCCGGGGACCCAGCTCCTCCCTTGAAGGGAAACTTCGGCAGCCGGAGCCGGGGTTTAGGCTTCAGCGCCGAGGGACTTCTGGAAGTTTGAAAGGTTCCGAGAGGATATGCAGAATAAGGCTCCCGGGGCTCCTCGGGGAATGTGTCCCCCAACCTGCCGTGGTCTCTAGAGTTTGAAGCAGCACCCCTGTGCGCCCCCCGAGCACGCCCTGGCGGGCTTGGCACAGGTGCAGGAAGGGGTACTGCCATGCCTCCGACTGAAGGGCGTGTACAGGGCTGCAGGGTGGGCGGCTCCATGAAAATTGTGGGTCCCATTTACCAGCGGGAACCGTGGACACTTGGTGCCCCGCCTCTGTTTCTGCATCTGCAAAATGGGAGCAAGCATCCCTTTTGAGCGCCGAGTGTGGACCCCAGCCTTGCTTGTGGGACGGGGGCCTGAGGGAGTGGCAGCCATGAGTCTTGGGTGCCACTGCATCTGAACAGGTGCCCACCTGGGCTGTGTCCTTGAGATGAGTGTCTACCACCTGATGTGGGGGTTGCTGTGTTGGGTGCCTTGGGGACCAGGGGGAGGGTCCCAAGTGCTGTCTGTGGCTGTCCACCCAACCTCCGTGCTGCGCTCAGGTGGGTGGGCTCAGGTCTGTCTGAACTAAGGCGAGTCACGTGAACCTTCTGGGCCTCAGTTTCTTCATTTGTGAAAGGGAGTGAGAAGTGTTCCCTTACAGGGTGTTGACCCAGCGAACTCGTGCAGAGCTCCTGTTCTGGGTATAAGTGTGTCAGACGGAAGTGGTCCTTGTTGTAATGACATTCACAGTCCACAGAGAAGAGGCTGGGATTGGGGGGGGCTATAGGCTGAAGGCAGGTGGGAGGGAGCAGTGCAGGTGAGGGTTGTATGGGCTTCCTGGAAGAAGTGAGGGCTCAGGCACTGGAATAGAGGGCACCTGGAGGGTGAGGTGGAGCAGGTGTGCCAGGTGGAGACCCCTGGAGGTGAGGTGGAGCAGGTGTGCCAGGTGGAGACCCCTGGAGGTGAGGTGGAGCAGGTGTGCCAGGTGGAGACCCCTGGAGGGGAGGTGGAGCAGGTGTGCCAGGTGGAGACCCCTGGAGGGGAGGTGGAGCAGGTGTGCCAGGTGGAGGCCTGCAGGGGAGAGGGCTCGGCTCCCCCTGGGTCATTTCTGACCCACGTGACCACCCTCTGTGGGAAGCCCTCTCTACCTACACAGCAGGAAACTGAGGAGCAGTGGTGCAGCACAGGTGCCGGGGACCCCATGGTGAGCCTTGGTTTGCTACCCTGAGATTGGCAGCCTGTGTTTGTGTTTTGCTCCAGGCTTGAGCACTCATCGAGGGTTTGGGCATCATGGTTTTGGTCTCTGTTCCAGGTTTATCTTGGCCGTGTGTCCCCTGGGCCTGGGGTCCTCCCTCCCTACATGCACAACTGTCCGTCCTTGGCAGCTTCTTTATTTCTAGACTCTGTGGCTGAGCCCAGACTCCCCACTCACCTGGTACCCTGTGCTGAGACAGTCATCTAGGTCAGGACAGGGCCTGGCTCCTTGCCCAGCTCTGGCTGGCCAGCAGTCTGACCCAGGCAGGTCATGTTACCTGCACACCTGGATCCCTCACCTGTCAGAGAGGGAAGACACCCACCTTCCAGAAGTTTGGGAAAGGGCTAAAGATAGGATGGGAAGGCCTTCGGAGGGCACTGCCTGCCTGGGGCCTGTCAGAGTGGGACTCTGATTTGCTGCCTCGGGCTCCTCTCGAAGCCCTTGGGGGCCTGGCCAGGGCTGGGCTTAGGGACATCTGGATTCAGAGCAGGAAGCCTGGGAGTGACTGAGCAGGGCAAGTGGACCCCTCACCCTGCTGCGAGGAATGAACCTCCAGTTAGATGTGCCAAGGTTTCCTTCTCGACCCTGTGGGCATTTGCTCCAGATACCTCTGTTGTGGCTGCTCTGAGCACTGTAGAGTGTTTAACCCTTTTCTGCCCCATTCCCGCTCCAAGCTAGTGCCCAAGACCACCACCACCATCTCCAGACCTGCTGAGAGTGTCTCTTGCTGAGGGCCACCCTGCAAATACAGATGGCTGCCATGTGCGGCCGGACTTAACAAAGCCAGATCCTGTCCCCAGATTACATGTGGCTCCAAGTTTCAGGCTGGGCCGGGCAGAATTTCCCAAGTACAAGGGTGTCATTGTGGGTTCGGTTTGTCTGCACAGAGACAGGGGTTGGGTAGAAGGTGCTGGAGAGGCCAAGCCCCATCAGACAGGCTGGGGTCAACAGGACCTGCAAGCCAGGGTAGGAGGGACAGAGATGCCCAAGGCTGGAACTACCCCTGGGTGGAGCTAGAGACCATGCGGTAGCCTAACCAGAGGGGCAGCAGCTTCCAGACTCAGGGCTATTGGGTCCTGGTAGCCAGGAGACCTGTGAGATCTGTGACCTGAGCCCCAGCCCAGGTGGTTCTGTGGGGCAGCAGGAGGGATGGGATGGTGCCGGGGGCTGGGCTACAGAGCAGCCCTCCCAGCCAAGCGAGGCATGTGCAGCTTAGGGCTTACAGGCTGGGTGGGTCACCTGAGACTTGCCAGAGTCCTCCCTAACCCCACCTGGTCTTCCATGTCCTGAAGCTCCTCCTGGAAAGTCCCACAAGTCCCTTCATCACCCCTAAAATACGTGTCAGGAATACCAGGCAAGGTATTTAATAGCAAAGAGAATAGTGAGGACCCAACCATGGGGGGACCTTTCCAGCCCACCCTGAGCAGAAGCATCAGGAAGGCACCTGAAAAGCAGACAGATGGGCCAGGAAGCCTCTTTGGGAAGACAGAGTTAAGGTGAGCAGACCGGGGCCCAGCAGCCCAGAGCCTGCCCTTCACGCATCAGTGTGGGAATTGAGCCCAAGTATTTGTAGGGGCATGAACGCAAAATTGTCCTTGTCCCTGAAGGCTTACAGATGTTGGGAGATGGAGACAGACCATCAGCCTGCAGCTGTGGCCACTGTGCATGCCTTTGGAGCTTTCCTGAGGCTGCTCAGTGAATCCAGGCTGCCTCAAAAGGGAGCAGATCCGCTTCTGTGGCTTATGGCCACTGCTGGGTACCTGGCCTCTCTGTCTGGCACCATTGCCTGGACAGAGAGGCCTGTACTTGCCGGGAGGGCAACTGAAAGGAATCTGAACTCTAGCCCCTCCCTTTCACCAGCTCCAGGACAGCAGGCATGGGCCAGTGTCTGGTAAGGAAACTGACTTAGACAGGCACAAAACCCAGCAGCCTGCAGGAGAGGCTGGAGTGGGGCAAGGAGTCCCACAGAGCCCTCCAGGACAGATGCCTATGCTCATGGTGTGTGCACCTGGGCCTCCCACCAGCGTGAAGCCTTTTTCCTAAATAGAAGCAGAAGCAGACAACTACCACCAGAAGTTGTTTACAGAAAGCCCCGTGCCTGAAAGACCAGCAGGGGCTGAGACGGGGAGGAGAAAGTTTGCGGTGGGCTCGAAGCTCCAGCATCCAGCCAAGAGAAATGTGTTCAGAAGAAAATGTCATCCTTATCCTCAGAGTTAATAGAAGATGTTGCATGCATAAAACAAGAACAGGATGCTGAGACTGAAGAATAAAGAAAGCTCTTTGTAGGGTAATGAAATGAACAAGACTGGGGAAAGATTGGGAGATTAAGTAGGATTGTCCCACGAAGGAAAACAGATGGAAAAGTAAGAACAGAGAGGTGAGAAATTGGGAAAGATTTTAGGGCTTCAATACTCACTGATGGATACTCCCAAGAAAGAAAACCAGCATGGGAGAAATTAATGAAGAAATGGTACTAAAACACGTGTGGTCCTAAAAGACAGGGATAATCATCTGGGAAGTTGCACCTGGCACCAGAGCCCCTCAGCAGGGCATGGTCTGAGGTGGAGAGATTGGAGTGTCATCGGGGCCCCCTGCCAGCAGCACTGAGGACAGAGAACAGAACAGAATGATTCGCAGTTCTGGAAGAAAAAGGGCATTTCTAGGCAGTCAGAAGCAGGCACCCCGCAGGATGGTTCTGGGGGGTGGAGTGGTGGGGTGAGGAGGATGTCAGGTCTGCCCCAGGCGAGCCCAGAGGGAGGACAGAGGGTCTCTGGGACTCAGAACGGTAGGACAGATTCTCAGGAAGCACACAGCAGAGACCCTGGAATGCTTGGGGAAAGATTAACCAGGAGCCAGGGCTGAAGCAGGAGGAAATAATTAACAAGGTGGTGAGGCCTTCTCACCCGTGGGGCTGCTGGCCTGATGTGGCATTGCAGGGCTGAGTCCTCCACAGGTAGGGAGAGGGTGGGGACAGCCTGAGGCTGTGACTTATTGAAAATCCTGGGAGAAGCTGATGAGCCCAGAGAGGTGGCCCGTGGGAAAGGGGTAGGTAGGGACACCAGGCTTTCAGGATACGCCTCTGTTGCTCTTTCACTTTCGAAACTGTGTCCAAGCAGTGCTTTAATAAAATTAAAATCAGAAGGCAAAGAAGGCACAGGGATGCTGCCAGGGCCACAGCTCCCGACACCTGGACTCTGGAGGGCACTGGGTCTCAGAGCTACTGCCCACACCCTTCACAATGTCCCTCCTTAGGGCCCTGGGTCCCCAGCCCGTGGCGCCCCAGGCCTGTGGGTGTGGCTGCCTCTTGGGGAATGGAGGCCACACCCAGCGATGGCTCACCCGACAGGTTTCCATTAGGGCACCTTCCAGCCTGAAGCAGCCTTTGACCACCCCTGGGAGAGGCTGCCACAGCCGAAGTGCCACCCGCCAGGGCTAAGGCACTATCTTGGAGGAAGGGGCTAGGAAGAGTCAGACGTGGGCAAAGAAGTGGTGGCCTGGGTACTGGAGGGCAGGAAGGAATGTGGTGGTGGGGGGCTCCTGAAAGCATTTATTTGTGGGGGAGGAGGATGTGTCAATGGAAAGTACCCCCTAGATAAATAAACCATGTTTAGAAGGAAAGGCCTGCACAGGGTCTTGGGGCTGTCCATGGGGGTATCTTGTGCTTGCTGCCTAGAGAGACAGAAGTTTGAAGTCAACTGGCTCCTCCACCAGGTTAAAACGCAAACAGGCTACTAGTGGGTGATCTAGGATGTTGCAGACCTGCCCGGGCCCTGGCTGGCATCACAGAAGCCAGGCCCCCAGGGGAGGCCTCGTCTAGCTGCTGTTGTCATCGCCCAGTGACTCGGCATGTCCTGAGGAATGTGCCCTCCCAGCCAGCGTGGGGGCAGCCCCTCCCTACGGCCTGCACTCCTGCCTGGAATGGTTTTTGCAGAGAACTGGTGTCCCTGAGAGCTTGGTGGCCTCTGGGGCTGAGTGGGGACAGAGAGCCAGACCTCCCAGTGTCCTACAGATGCTCCGGCGAGCTGATTCAGTCAGTCGTGTGGCCTCACCAGGTCTCCCTGCAGAGAGTAACTCTGGGCAGGTGACTCTGAGCCTTGTTTTTCCACCAGAAAAAAAGGTTTTGACCTCTGGGGATGTGTGGTCGTCACATACACAGTCTGGGGGCCCCAGGGCACACTGGGTGGTGCTGGCCCTGTTTTTATGTGACTCGAAGAGTAGAGGAGCCCATTTCCTCCACATGGTACTTGCTCTTCCATGGTCCTCCTGAGCACTGGCACCTGTTCCACTGCCTGTGCAGTCTGAGGAGAACAGAGTGGTCCACAATGGCACGGCCTCAGTCACCACAGCACTGGCATGAGCCCAGCAGCCAGCCAGGTCCCATTTCAGACCCTTTGCACCTCTAAGCTCCTGGATACAGGATGGGCTTTCAGTGCCCTTCATCAGATTTTGAGACCAAGACACACAAAAGTGGCATCACTTGCTTCCAGATGCTGTGCCCCAGGCAGGGCCGTGCCCTAACCCATGTGGGAGCCTCTGGGCTGGGATGTGCCCAGAGCATTGGGAGGGCAGACCCTCAAGATGGGCCAGTTAGTGAGGCTGAGAGAGGGGCGCAGACCAGAGCCTAGCTTGCCTTGGTCAGGAAAGGTGGCCATGGACCGTCCCTACCCCACCCAGGACGTGATGCTGCAGAGTGCCCAGGAGCAAACCTTCAGGGGACTCTTGCCGGGCCCCAGCTCAGGTGTGTGCATCCGGCTCCACATTTCTTGGTCACTGGGGGTCCCTGGCCACCAGGACTCCATCTGGATGCACATGACCATGGTCATGGCATCAGGGGACAGGCACAGTGGTGAATTTCCAGCCAGCTCATCAAGATTGAGAAGAACACACGTCCCAAGCCCGAGGGTGCAGGAGGAAAGGGAGAAATGTTGGCACCAGCCTCAGGAGCATCAGGCCCAGGGCTGAGGACGGTGTGGTATAGATGGACTTGGGGACACATGATGCCAGCAAGGATGGGCCAGAGCATCCCCGGGGTGGGAAGCAGGGAGTGGGTGGCCCACATGTGGCAGTTTGGGGCCATGGTGATGCCCGTGGGGTGGCTACTCCCCCACGCTGGGTGGCATGTCCTGCTGTCCTGGGTTGGGGGTCAGTGCTGTGCTACTGTTACACCTGCACTGGACAGGTGCTGTCCTCTCGGAGGAGGCTCCTGGGGCTGGGGCTGCCGGCTCCATTCTGAGGTTGGGGATGTGGAAGGATGCTGCTACATGGTGCCTGGCGTATGGAAGGGTTTTGTAGACAGCCATCCACAGCCATGTCACGTAGTGTGACTGAGGGAGGGGTACAGACAGGCCAGGCTCAGGTCCTGGGCCTGCCACATCCTCTGCTTCATCCTGGGCAAGTCCCCAGGCCTTGCTGTTTCACTTGCAAAGCGAGAGGAGACGCCACTCCTCAGGGGAGCCTGGCCTGGGGGCTCTAGGAGGCTGAGGTCACCACCATCTTATCTGGTGCCAGTCTTGGGGCACTCCAGAGGACAGCATTAACTGTCCTTGTGACCACAAGGAAGTGCCTGTTGTCAGTCCAGGCCTGTGGGGCTCCAGGGCCAGGCACCCTGAGCCACCCCAGCTCACCCTCAGCTCAGGAGTTTTTCTGGGTGTGCTGCCCAGCAGAGGAGGCGGGGTGTTCCTCCCAGGTCCTTGAGAGCTCAAGAACCAGCATCTGCCTGACCCTGTGCCTGCCATCCTCAGACACACCCCTCCATCGGGGCGGGTGGGGGCTGGGCTCCTAGGGACTGGTTTGTGCCGCTGACCCGCCCTGCCACCAGCTGAGTCACCATCATTTGCACAGTGGGGCTCTAACCCAGCGGGTTCTAAGGAACAGGAGGAGCGGATGGCCAAGAGGGACAGGGAGTGAGGCCCTCATGAGACCCTTGCCCTGCCCTTCCCCAGGACCCTGAAGTGCAGCATGTCGGAGCGGTACTCGGACAGCTCCTTGGAGGACAAGCTTCTGGAACACCGCTTCCACTCAGAGCTCCGACTTGATGCCAACGGGAACCCAGCCCCCGGGCTCCCCATGGTGCGGGGTTCCCTGCAGGTCAGGGCCAATGCTGCCTTCCAGTCCGAGGCCCCAGCACCCCCAGGGGACGAGGAGTCACGGCCTGTTGTTCTGAGCACACAGAGCCCGGTGGCCCTCAAGATGGGCACCCAGCAGCTGATCCCCAAGAGTCTGGCTGTGGCCAGCAAGGCAAAGACCCCAGCCCGTCACCAGAGCTTTGGGGCAGCGGTGCTCAGCAGGGAGGCTGCCCGGCGGGGCCCCCCGCTCCTTGCTGTCCCCAGCTTCTCCCTGGATGACATGGACATGGACATGGACTCAGGCCCCGGGGGGATGCTGAGGCGGAACCTGCGGAACCAATCCTACCGGGCCGCCATGAAGGGCCCGGGCCAGCCAAGCAGCCAGGGGGAATCCGTCCAGCTGAGCCCCAAACTCCAGGCTCTAGCTGAGGAGCCCAGTCGGCCTGCCCGGTGCCCAGTGAAAAATAAGGTAAGGGCCTGCACCTGGACAGTGGGGAGGGGCTGTAGGCTGGGGTGCCCTGAGTCTCTTCATCCTCATCCTCTGCACTGTGGCTGTAGCTGCTTAGTGAGCACCTACTGTGTGCAGGCTGGTTTTTCTTTTAATTTTGAGATGGAGTCTCACTCTCACCCAAGCTAGAGTGTAGTGACACCATCATGGCTCACTGAGTCTCCAACTCCTGGCCACAAGTGAGCCTCAGCCTCCCAAAGTGCTAGTGCCACAGGTGTGGGCCCCCATGCCCAACTTTGTAAGCTACTGACTGGTTTAGTCTAGTGAAGCACGACAGCCAGGCCTTGGGTGTGAATACCCCACTTTATGGACAATGTGTCTGAGGCTGGGAAAGGCTGAGGGTCTTGCACAGACCTCCGATGCTGGCGTCCACCCTGGCAGACCCAGTGGAGAGCAAAGTCTTGGGTGGATACACCTCTCTCCCATCCCCAGCTGGGAACTGGCCTGTGTGAATATAGGACTCAGGGATGACTTGAGCAGTGAACAGCTGAGCTCGGTGTGTCCGAGGGGCTCCAGGCTGCCCATTGCCTCGGATTTGGCAGAGGTCTGCATGTTCCTTCTGTCCACTCCCCACTTCTCTGCCTGCTGTTGGGGCTCTAGGGCTGAGGTCCAGGGTGGTGTACCCTTCCCTGGCCAGTGATGCAGCCGCAACTGTACATGTCTCTGAGTCTGGGGACTTAGCAGGACAACATGAGGCCCCGGGACTTGGTGTACCTTCCCTCTGAGTCACCCTCCCCAGAGACGGGGGCCAGGCCTATGTGGCCAGCAGCCAAAGGCAGGGAGAGCTGCCCAACTCTTGGGCACCCCCAGGCCAGGGCTGGGGCTCTGACCCCCCTGCTTGGTATCTATCTGGTGGGCTAGGGCTCAGGAGCCCAGCTGGCCAGGGCCCACCCACTGGGGCTTCTCCAGCAGCCTTGGAAGGCCTGAGCTTCCTTAGGAATTGGAAACAGCAGCTTTGGGCCAGGGGCATCTGTGCAGACTGGAAGCAGCCTGAGGCACAACGACTGACTTGGTGAAGGGCTGGGGAGTGTCTCTCATTGCTGTGTGAGCCCAGGCACGTACTTGAACCCTACAGGCCCTTGGCCTCCCCATGTTAAGCAGAAGTCCTACTGGGGTGGACTCGAGATCAGAACTCAGCTACCTGAGTGCTGGCCACTGTCCACAGGAAGGGTAGCCTCCCCTGGGTGCCCTCCCCCTCCCTCTCTGCCCTGGCCTTCTGCCCAGATAGAGCTGTAGCCCTAGGCTCAAGGGAAGCTGAGACCTCCTGTCAGCGATGGCCACCCAGCCTGGAGGCTGAGGTGGCCCCATGTCTTCTTGGTCACCAGTGATACCAGGCCCCAGAATCACCTAGGGACCTTTGTTGTGGGTCCCCACACCCCAGGGGCTGGGATGGGCCCACCACTCTGTACCCAGCCCGGGCCCAGCCTACAGGACTCCTGTGATCACTCGTTCAAAACTCACACTCACTGATTCCTGCATCCACAGACACTCCCTGAGTACCCACTACATGCCTGGTGCTGGGGTGCCAAGGTGGGCCCTGTGGGTGAGGTCCACATCCTTGGAGTGCTCACAGGGCCAGGGGACTATTGAGGGCTGGGCTGAGCCCAGCTCAGGGGGGCAGTGGGAGCACAGAGGAAGGGGCTACCCATGACTTGGGACCTGGAGCAAGGAGGGCAAGAGTGGAGGTGGGAAGGGTAGGGGCTGGGGCAAAAGCTCCAGGCAGACCTGGAGGTAGCTGGGGTCGGGGCTCCAGGATGCAGGGCTCAGGGTGCCTGCCAGGTGCAGCAAGGGGAGTTTTCAGGTCCCAACCTGGTCTGAGAAACCAACTCCTGCTTTCTGGGAACCAGCGTATGTATGAGGTTGGGAACATGTTGTGTCTTGGCCAAGGAGGGGTCTCCAAACTGGGCATCTGCAGGGTAGGGCCCAATCGCCTCCGATGTTGTCCTTCAGCTGCTGGTCCCTGCCCTCTTCAGATCATGTCCTGCAAGGGCCCCGAGTACAGCCTCCTGTCCCTGTTAGCCTTCACAAAGCCCAATCTTGGGCTTCCTCTGCCCCTTTGGGCCTCCCAGACCCTCCGCCCACTGTCCTGACCATCTCTTCAGAACTAGCTCCATCCTCCTCCTCCAGGCAGCCCTCCAGGACCTGCTCTGGGCCTCCACCTATTGGCGTCCGCTGGGGGGCCCTCAGGCCCTTGTGGGGTTGACATTTATTGAGCACCTTCTATGTGCCTTACATAACCCCTCCCATTGGCCATGACTTTGCACATGAAACTGAGAAGGCCCTGGGTACCAGGGCAGGAGATGGGCCCACACCTGCCCATCCCTGCTGACTGCCGGTATTTGTCTCGTTTGCACAGAGGACGCTGGGGCGGAAACGTGCACATAAAGGCTCCTTCAAGGATGGTGAGTGTGGCTTTAGCGGGCAACAGGAGGCCTGGCTGGCTGGCGCTGGGCTTCCTGGGGGTGTCCCTGGGGCTTGGAGAACTTCTTCTGTGGGGTCCTTCCAGGGACCCAGATCCTGAGGTCCCAGTAGTTTTTTTTTTTTTTTTTTTTTGTTTTTTTTTTTTGAGACAGAGTCTCAAGCTGTCCCCCTGGGTAGAGTGCCGTGGCATTACAGCTCACAGCAACCTCCAACTCCTGGGCTCAAGCGAGTCTCCTGCCTCCACCTCCCAAGTAGCTGGGACCACAGGCGCCCGCCACAACGCCCGGCCATTTTTTGGTTGCAGCCGTCATTGTTGTTTGGCGGGTCCGGGCTGGGGATTCGAACCCGCCACCTTAGGTGTACGTGGCTGGCGCCTTAGCTGGTTGAGCTATAGGCGCCGAGCCAGTCCCAGTAGTTTTAACTGCAGCTCTGAAGGATCTAGAAAGTTCCCTTCTGTGCCATCCCAAAGCAGAGGACAGAAAGCCCCCACACTCAGCCTAAGCACCCCAGGTGTGTGGAAGGCCCAGCCCATAGTGGCTGTGGCTGTGGGACCAGGGCCAGGTCAGAGGGTGCTGGCCCCAGGAAGTACAGATGCCAAGCGGTGCACTCCACCTGCAATCCTCACGGTCAGAGGGGATCCGTGGGGAGACTCAGGAGGGAGAGCTGGATATTAGCGGCACCCATGGGGAGGCTAAGGCATGAAAGGTTGGGGCAGTGAGGCCCAGGGGCGTTGGGGGTCTTGAGTGCCCAAGACCTGGCCTTGCTGAGAGGCTCTGAGACACAGTGACCTGAACCAGGAAGGGCCCTCCATCCCTGCCAGTCCCTGGAAGCTTTGTGGTCAGCCATGGACTGGGAAGTGGGGATCCAGCCTCCTCTATAAAAGTTTCAGGGAAAAGCCACCCCAAGGGAAGCAGCAGCCATGTCACAAGTCCAAGGTGAAGTCGGTGGAGGTGCCTCTACAGGTGTAACGGTGCCCTAAGCTAGGGACTAGCCCATCCCAATCCCAGGTGGGGCTTGCCGAATAGGAGGAAGGCTCGAGGGGACAGCACCAGAGCCTTCCAGCTCAGCCAGGGCACAGGTCCCACTCAGGGCCTCCCTCCCACTGCCCAGACACAGCTGGCCCCTGTGGGGGCTTCTCTGACCCTGGTCTGAAGGTGGCTCTTCTCTCTCTAGACCCCCAGTTCTACCAGGAGATCCAGGAGCGTGGCCTGAACACCAGTCCTGAGTCTGATGATGATGTGCTTGATGACCCCACCAGCCCAGAGGGGACTCGAAAGGTGGACTCCACCATTGTGGTCAAAAGCTACCGGCCCGCCCAGGTCACTTGGAGCCAGCTCCCAGAGGTAGGCTGGGGGAGTGGGGGAGCACAGGAGCCCCTGGTCATTCCCTCCCCGGTCCATGCCATCACGCAGGTGAGGGGCATCTGGGCTCAGACTGACCTGTAGGGAGCTGAGGGCACAAGTGCCCCCTTCCTGGGTCCCTGCCCCCAGAAGGGCTGGAGAGTCTATGAGAGGAGGCAGCTGTGAGGGGCCAGGGCCAAGCTACCCCCTCACTTTCCTGTCTGAAATGGGGCCTATCCTGCCCTGTGGAGGGCGTGGCCCAGGCAGTGTCCCCAGTGTACGGGGAGGGCCCCAGTAGTGGACATGACTACTGTCCAGGACAGGACTCATGACCCTGTCCTAGTCAGGAGAGGGTGGGCCTGGCTTTTCTTCATTTGTCAGATAATGGGTCCCCTTGTTTGCTGTTCCCATGGGGGACAAGGGTTGTGGCCGGTGACCACCCACTGTGCTCCACACTGCTGCATGCCATGGGATCCCAGCCAGAGCAGGCCCCACATTGGGGTGAGGGCTGGTGGGGAAGCCTCCCCACAAATGGAAAGGTCTGGATGCATGTTTACTCCCATGCTGGGAGCTAGGGGTGTGTGATCTCCCTGGCCTGGGGTGAGGTGCCATCACCAGGGTCTGACACTGCCTGCCTAGGAAGAGGAGACCCTCCATGGGGTGGTGTGGAGCCACCAGACTGACATAGTGTCACCCATCCTTCCAGGGCTGGGCATTGACTCACTTGGCCTGGAGGTGGGGTCTGAGTCACAGTGCCACCCTCCAAGTGGCCCACCTGGGTGGGCTCCACACTACTCCAGCCCCAGGGAGGGTCTTTAGGGTGAGAGCCCCTCCCCACACTCAGGCCCTTCCCTCCCTGGCCTGCCCTGGGGAGGTTCCAGGAGAGGAGAATGAAGTCCCAGCAGGACGAGCCAGCTCCCTGGCCACCGGTGTTCTAGGAGGGCTTGGCTCTGCCTGCCTCCACCCCCACCTCCACCCCTGTCCTCCACATGGGCCCTGGGTCCAAGGGAGGAGGTCAGGAAGGCATGTGGCTCAGGCTTCCAGATGTGTGAGTGGCAACCCCGGCTGTGCCATCCTCAGGTGGTGGAGTCAGGAGTCCTGGACACGCTGCCAGCTGAGGAACGCAAGAGGCAGGAGGTAAGGGTATGGGCAGGGCTGCCCCAACTGTGTCACAGGCCGCACAGCAACCTGTGGGAGGGGCCGCAGCCACGGTGACCTGAAGACTCTGCCTTCACCCTGTGCCGGGCACTACCTGAGCCCTGTGTGTCACCATGTGAATCCTTAGGGCAGGCTCGATGCGGAGGGACCACCCTTACCTCCTCCCAGACAAGGACAGGGTCCTGGCACAGGTTGTAAGTGGAGAGCTAGGGTGCAAGCCTGGGGCATCAGGCTCACATCCCCGGGCTGGCTGTCCTGACAGCCTCATCCAGGAGTTCTGTCCAGGGCTGGTGGCCCCCCCTTGCCCCACTTCCCAGATCACTCCTATGCCCAGGTGGCTCATCCGACCCCTTTCTGCAGGCCATCTTCGAGATCCTCACATCCGAGTTCTCCTACCAGCACAGCCTGAGTGTCCTAGTGGCCGAGTTCCTGCAGTCCAGAGAGCTGCGGGCAAGCATGACCCAGACAGAGCACCACCACCTGTTCTCCAACATCCTGGACGTCCTGGGCGCCAGTCAGAAGTGAGTTCCGTGCCGCAGCAGCCCGCACATACGGGCTGCACACATACTCATGCACGCATCGCCCGCTTAGCACTGTGGCGATGTGGACCGGCTCTGGGAGGGCTGTGGTCTGCATCTGTGGCTGGGGTGGTTTGGAGCAGCTGCTGGCTCAGATGAGGTGACAGCAAGGGCCCTTTGAGGCCCCTGAGGGCTGGGATGGCCTAAACACCAGGTTACGAGCATCCTGGACAATCCCAAGGGGTGGAGCGCTTCCCAGGGGCATGGCCCTGCCCTGCTGATGGGCACAGTCCCCTGCAGAACACCTGGACATGGAGGCCGCATGACCAACAGGGTGCTCACTGGCTGGGAGGCAGCCACAGATCATGTTGCACCCAGAGGTGTCTGGTGGCTGGACTGGGCTCTGGTTGCAGGGTCTGAAGGCAGAGGGGATGGGCATGAGGCTGCAGGCCTGCATGTATGTGCATGTGTGTGTCCACATGTGGGGAGATGTATGTGGATATCTACACACGTGTGCATGGGTGTGTGGGTATACATGCATGTGTGTACACATGGGGTTGTGTGTATGAGTGTGTACTGTGTATGGATGTGTGTGAATGCATGGGGTTGTGCGTGTGTGTGGGTATATGTGTGCATTGCACGGGTGCCTGTGTCTGAGTGTGCATGTGTGGGCTGAGCCTCCTGCAGGCCCTATACTCAGGAGGAACCCCTGGTGTCAAGCCTCAGCCTCACTGCTGACCAGGTGGACTTGTGTGGTGCTGCTGAGGGAACAGGTCCTGTGGGGCTGGCCACGTATTGGACCCTTGGACAGTGCTGGCTCATTCACGTCAGGATCAGGCCTCACCCAGTGCCGCCTACGGAAGTTTCAGGCTGGAGGCGGGTGCAGAAGGAGGGATGTCCTGTCCCTGGGGACAGGGGCTTTCTGTCAAGTCTTCCATGACTAGCTGTGGGAAACTCCCAAGCCTTGACTAGGGGTGTCTGGGATTACCCCCTCCCTAGCACTGACTCCCAGCTGTGCAGACTGCGTGTCCCCCTAGAGTGGTCCCCTCTGTGTTGAGTGGCTGTGAGTTTGCTTCTGAATTCTGAGGGCTTCAGATTGACCATTATTGTCCCCGAGGTGGGACACTATGGCTCTTCCTCCAGCTAGGCCCTAGCCAGTCTTGGCGTCCACAGTGACCACCCTGGGGAATCAGGCTACTTTGGGTCAAGGCTGGTTGCTGGCTCTCCCAGACCTTCCTCAGAAGTCCAGTCACCCATTGGAGATGCCTGTTCATACATGTGTGAGGTGTTCTGTGTCTGAGCAACCAGGACCTCCCACACCATCGGGGGCATCATCCACAGGCACCTCTGTCCCTGTCATGCTGCCCCATCTGCTGGGGCTCCCCAAAGACAAGAGGCTCTCTGACACCCCCTCACAGCCAGCACAGCCCTGTGTGGATGGAGAGTCCTGGCAGGGCCCAGTGAAAAGTAGGGTCTGAGGGACCTGGCCCATTTCTAAGCTAGGCCGGGGGCTCCTTGGCCATCAGAGCTCAGGTGTACAGCACAGAGGCCCCAGCCACTACCTTGGGCCCAGGCACTGAGGCTCTGGCTACCTGTGGGAGTGGATCCCTGGCTGTCCCTGACCCAGCTCAGACTGAGTGTTAACTCACTCCATCCTTCACCACCCTGGCCGAGGCCTGGATTATGGAGAAGGCTGGGCCTGGTGGTCACCTGCAGGGAGTCTGCCGAGAGCCAGGGCCCCACCCTCAACACGGGTCTCTATCACCTGCTCAGAACGGGGTAGGACTCAGTGCATGTGGACGGTTTGTGAAGCTGGGCAAGAAGCTTAGCCAACAGAGCTGCGTGGGATTTGGGACCTGTCCTTGGTGGCCCTGTCTTGTCTCCTGAGTCCGTCTGCATGACCAGAAGGCTGGGCACTTGTCCACTCCCCCTCTTATGTGGCCATTCTGTCCTCCAGCTTTTCCCAGGAGAGGGCACAGGCCAGGTACTGCTCAGGGGCCCAGTGTGAGTGCCCAGGTGTTTCAGGTGGGAGGGGCTCATCTGTCCCAGGGCGTCCTGGGCTAGACTATGGCTCCACACCTCAGGGAGCACCCGTGCTGCTTCCAGGAGCTTGGCTGGGTTCCCGTGTGTGTGTGTGTGTGTGTGTGTGTGTGTGTGTGTGTGTGCATGTACGTGTCCATGGGTGCTTGTGTATGTGCATGTGGGGCTGACTGCCAGGCCCGCCTCACCCTCAGCCCTGCCTGCCTGTTTGCAGGTTCTTTGAGGACCTGGAGCAGCGGCACAAGGCCCAGGTGCTGGTGGAGGACATCAGCGACATCCTGGAGGTGCACGCCGAGCAGCACTTCCACCCCTACGTGGCCTACTGCTCCAACGAGGTGTACCAGCAGCGCACCCTGCAGAGGCTGACGTGAGTGGCCCTCCGGGGGTCCCAGGCATCCTGGGCTTGGGAGAACACTGCACTTGTCCCAGAGTACATTTCCCACTCACAGCCCGCCTGCTGTGCAGCCGGCCTCGTGCAGCCTGGCAGGACAGCCTGTCCTCTGTTGCAGGAGCAGCAGTGCCACCTTCCGCGAGGTCCTACGGGAGATCGAGAGGCGGCCCGCGTGTGGGGGCTTGCCCATGATCTCCTTCCTCATCCTGCCCATGCAGAGGGTGACCCGGCTGCCCCTCCTGACGGATGTGAGTACGCGACCGGGTGGCCTGGGCAGGATAGCTGCCTTCAGGGGGCCGCCCTCAGTGTGGCATCACTCCCACGCTGTCTCTGACACTTAACAGTCACAAGTGTAAAACAGCTTAATACCCAGTGTGACTTGGGTGCTGCCACCCATGCAGCACGGGTGCCAGGCTGTGTCCCACACTTTGTGAGTTTTTGTTCACTAACCCGACAGCTCAGGGGTTTCACTCACAGAGATGAGCGTCACCCAGAGCCCTGCCAAGCCTCCCTCCCCAACCTTCCCTGCCAGTACTGAGCACATGCGCAGAGACCTCAGGGCATCTGTCACTGTGCCTGTTTCTTCAATAGAGAAAGGGCCTTGGGGGATTCACACTGTGGTCTGTGTCTCTGAGATGCCAAGGCAGAGGGCGTATGGGGGTGAGGGCACATACTCATGCACACATAGGCCTATGCACGCACATGTAAGCACATGACATAAGCACACAATGAGCCTGCACACACAGGTACACACCACCTGTACACACACGGTAGGACTGAGCTCAGCCATCAGAGGCTACACGGAGCAGGTGCTCTGTGGCTGCCCAAGCTGGATGGAACCTTAGACCTCCCGGGGGTACCCGGGACCTGCAGAAATGGGGCTGCACAAGGGACCCCCACTGACCGTCTCCAAGCTGGATGAGACAGCTCAGGGTGGGCGGGGCTAGGGCCCCATTCCCATTCCACCTGGCCTGAGCTGGCAGAGCCCTGGGTGGCATGGAGGCTATCCAGGGGCCAGGTGCACCAGTGAGGCCAGCTCTGGACCACTCTGGGAGCCCCACCCAGGGCCTGGTGTTGGTGGGGAGCTTTGTGCAGCTGCTATACCTGGGGTGCGTGAGGGGACCTGGAGCCTCACATCTGCTGTCCTTTCCAGACACTCTGCCTCAAGTCCCAAGGCCACCCTGAGAGGTATCAGGCTGCTAATCGTGCATTAAAGGCCATCAGCAAGGTGAGGGGTGTCCAGAGCAGAGGGTGCCCAGTTCCAGTATCTGAGCTCAGCATAGACCCTGGGGCAGAGAGGTTCCTGGATCTTCCATCCCAAACTTTTCATAGTACTGACAGGGAAACTGAGGTCCAGAACCAGTGGCATATTCACACAGTGCTGAACCCACAGCACGGCTGGGTGGGTGGGCTAGGTATGCTGGGGCCAGGGATAGGGAGGTGCCGTGGGTCCCGCAGCCTCAGAGCGCTCACGTGTGTGCTCACACGTAGCTGGTGAGACGGTGCAACCAGGGTGCCCACCAGATGGAGCGCACAGAGCAGATGTACACACTGCACACACAGCTGGACTTCGGCAAGGTGAAGGTAGGTAGCCGGGACTCAGGCCGCCTCTCCCCAGGCACCAGGCGACTCAGGCCGCCCCTCCCCAGGCACCAGGCGACTCAGGCCGCCCCTCCCCAGGCACCAGGTGACTCAGGCTGCCCCTCCCCAGGCACCAGGCAGCTCAGGCCACCCCTCCCCAGGCACCAGGTAACTCAGGCCCTTCTCAACCACTTCCCTCCCACTTTTCTGACTGTACTGCTTCTGAGTCCAGGGGTCACACCCCTCACGCCTGAGGGCTGGAGAGAGGCCTGGGGCCTGGGCCACACTTAGCCAGTGTGTTTTGCTCTCTCCAGGCCTGTTTTCCCGTCCGTGAGTGTCCCTTTGTGCACCCCTCCCCAGCTCCCACTTGGTGGGTGTCTCTGGCCTCACCCCCAGGATCACACAGGCAGAGAAGGCCCCAGGCCCTGAGTGACTGAGCAGAGGGACAGCAGGCTTGCCCTGGACCAGGACTCCTTGGTGGCTCATCCAGTGCTGGGAGAGATGGTCACTTCAGGGCCAGATCAGGTCTCAGGTTTCCCAGTGAGGCCTGGAGTCTGGGGCAGGAGCAACCTCCAGAGCCCCTCCCAAGCAGGCAGGATTCAGACCTCTGCCCCACAGAACAGCCCCTAAGATCCCACAGACTGACCCTGTCATTGTGTTGTCCAGGGGCTACCCCCAAAGGTGGCCCTGTTTGGGCCTCTTATTCTGGTGCCCTGTCCGTGTAGTGCTCTTTGCCTTTTCAGAGGTGCCCTACTTTGGGTGACATGTCGCAGGCCACCCTAGGTCAAGGGTGGAGCAACAGTGAAGGGTGTGGAGGTCCCACACGGCAAGGAGTCTCCTGGATGGGTCAGGGCAGGCTTCTGGAGGAGGTGTCAGGACCACCCACTGCTAGCACTGAACTCACACCCACGCAGGTTGCTCTCAACTTTCGGTTGGAGTATACCCCTGGTCAGAGCAAGGATCCCATCCTAGGCCTGGCTCACCCCTAAGTGGGGTGGGAAGAGCAGGCCCCTCTGGGTGGGGAAAGCGGCCCGAGGGAAGGAGGAGCTGGGAGTTCAGCATCAGGAGTGGGTATGGGGTGTCAAGACAGGCCATGTTGGAGCACAGGTGGCAGGTGGCCTTCCTCCACTCTTCTCCCCACAATGTGGCCCCAGGCCGGAGGTAATGTGTCTGTGAACTGGGGGTCAGGAAACGCCAGTGGATAGTGAAATGTGGGTGTTGTGAGCAGGCTGGCACTTCCCATCGTGCCCTGTCCCTCACAGGCGAAGGCACATGGGGGCATCCCCAGGCCTGGCCTTTGCCTCCTGGCTCAGATGGGACCTTCACAGTGCCAGTGAGCCGTGGGCATGGCTGGAGGTCCAAGTGGACTGTCCCAGGCAAGGTCTGGCCTGGGCCTTTATTCAAGGTCTGGACACATCACATCTCCTCCTTTGTGTGGCCCTGACCAGGGATGGCCGGCTGGTCACCCGTCCTTTCTGGGCCTCACTCAGCCCGCTCTGTCCTCCAGTCCCTCCCGCTCATCTCCGCCTCCCGCTGGCTGCTTAAGCGCGGGGAGGTCTTCCTGGTAGAAGAGACTGGACTTTTCCGGAAACTTGCCAGCCGGCCCACATACTATCTCTTCTTGTTCAACGATGTCCTGGTGGTGACCAAGAAAAAAAGGTGGGACCGCGTGGGGCTGGGGGGCGGTGGGCCCCTGAGCAGGCAGGAGTCCCCACCAACAGCTGTGTCCCCACAGCGAGGACAGCTACGTGGTCCAGGATTACGCTCAAATGGAGCACCTCCGGGTCCAGAAGATGGAGCCCTCAGAGCTGCCCCTGCTGGGGGGTGGCAACCGCAGCTCGTCCGTGCCCCACCCCTTCCAGGTGACGCTGCTGCACAACAGTGAGGGGCGCCAGGAGCAGTTCCTGCTGTACTCGGACTCTGCGTAAGGAGCTCCCAGGAGAGCTGTTTCTGGCACCTGCCGTGTGCCAGGCGTTGCTGTAGGGCTGGGGGCAGAGCCTTGTCTTGGGGGGGGGGGGAGAGTGTCATAGTCACTAGGGGAGGGTCATACACCAACAGCTGAACCACCAGATGCCCAGTGTGTCAGAGGCAGGGGGTCATGGGAGGGAAGGTGTGGCCCGGGCCACTGAGGACAGACTCTGCCCCCAGACCCATGAAGGGTGTAAGGCAGGGGTGAGGGAAACCCAGCAGGGCCCTGAGGCAGAGTCCTGAGGACGGATGGCTGGTGAGTGGACAGCAAGACTGGAGTGTGATGAGTTGAGACAGTGGGGACCCCAGTGGAAGAAGAGTGAAGGTGTATCAGTCTCCACATTCCCTCCAAGCTCCCTTTGACCAGGCAGTGCTGGGCCCTCTTTCCAGACTAGGAAGCTGGGAGCAAGCTGGGGTCTGGGCTGTGGCTGCCCCTGATCAGTGACCCAGGGCAGGGGTGACCTGGGCTCAGCCCGCCTGGGGTAGGGTCGGGCCAGCAGCCCACCCACCTCCTTGCCACAACCCTGGGGCTGATATCTGAAGGACCACCAGGGTGGAGAGCCAGGCTCGGGGCCTGTCCCTCACTCATGCTTCCCCTGGCCCCCAGGAGTGACCGGGCCCGGTGGATAATGGCGCTCACGTACGGGGAGAGACAGGGGCAAGGCCCTACCAACAAGGGAGGTGAGTGGCAGGTGGGGATCCCTGCGTGTGCCCAGCTGTGCCTCAGTGATCACCCAGGCCCTCCCTATAGCCAGGAGAGGACACTCCTGTACCCAGCATCTGGGGAAACTGAGGCCACAGGGGTGGATGTGGGGGAGGAGTGGCCTCTGCCGGCACTGTACACTTTGGCCCCCAAAACAGGAGCACTGTCCTGTGGCCTCTGGAGGGGCGCCTGATTTAGCTCAAGGGAAGCTGCCACCTGTCCTTGTGCTAGACACCTGGCTGGCCCTGGGACCATGTCTGCTGGGAGCCCCAGGGGCTGCAGAGGGCACTGGCCCCGCCCTCCCAGATAGCCCTGTTGCTGACACCTGCTGCCCCCACAGACCTGCCCCAGGTGGAGGTCACCAAGGCCTTCTTCGCAAAGCAAGCAGATGAGCTCACACTGCAGCAGGCAGACGTGGTCCTGGTGCTGCATCAGGAGGACGGTGAGTGGGGTGGGAGCAGCTGTCTTGAAGGGCCGGGGAAAAGGTCTGGGTCCGGAGCAGCAGAGAGGCAGGCTAGCTGGCATGAGCTCATGGATTTCTTCAAGGGCATACTGTCCCTGCCTGGTTGCAGGACTAAAAGTGGGCTCTCTGTCATCTGTATCTGGGTCGAGGAGGAGAAGGTCTCTCCTAGGGGTCCCCAAGCCCCATGCATGGGGCAGGAGGGGCTGCTTTCTTGAGGGGTGAAGCTAGGGGGGTTCAAAGCCTCACCAGTTCCTCCTCTGATACCGAGTGCCTGAGGGAGGATGAGATGCCCAAGTGATCCCTCTGTGAGCAGAGGGACAGCAGTCTGTCCTCAGAGACGTATGGCTCTGGCATCTCTGGAACAGCAGCACAAAGAGTCTTGGGTGACCCTCTTCTCTCACCTCCGTCCCCCTCTGTCTCGGTCCAGGGTGGCTCTATGGTGAGAGGCTTCGGGACGGAGAGACAGGCTGGTTCCCTGAAGACTTTGCCCGCTTCATCACCAGCCGCATGGCTGTGGAGGGCAACGTACGCCGGATGGAGCGTCTGCGGGTGGAGACGGATGTGTAGCCCGGTCACAAGGATCTGGAGAGGCCAGTCTGTGGCAGGTGTGGCCACAGTCCTCCTACCAGCAAGTAGTGTGCCGGGCTCCAAGGAGTGCAGTGGCTTGTCCCAAGGGCCCTGAACGCTTCTGTGGGTCTTCTCAAGGCCCTGTGACTGCTGCCCTGAGCTCTGGACGCTTGACAGAAAGATCAGTCTTGTTCCTGGGGAAGCATCCGCCAGGAAAGCTCAAGGGGGCTGTGCCAAGTCCTGGGAGGGGCCCAGCCCCTCCCCCAGCTCTGGTCCCTACACCCCCACCCCCTGCACCCACACGGCAGTGGCAGCCAGGATGACAGTGATGAGGATAGCCACTGCTGCCAGCATGGACAGCATGGGGGTCCCTCCTGGGCCCCATACCCCTGGTGAGACAGGAGGGCCTCCAGTGACCATGATGCCCCATGTTCTGAGAGGAGGCAGCTGGAGAGGAGTGGCCCTGCGGTGCCAGCAAGGAGGTTTCCGACTCATTAAAGAATTTTCCTAATGCCTGCATTTCCACAGGAATCAGCCTGGGCAGAGTGCACATCCACACACTTCCCAGTGAGTTACCCAGGTACCACGGGTCATACCTGGTCACTGCATATTTGTCCTTGCTCTGACCTACCCGTTCACTGGCTGGAACATTGTGGGCTAGGTCGGAAGCTCCTGAACTTATACTGAGAGCCCAGGGGTGGCCACAGCTGGGCTTTAAAGGGTGCAACTGCCAGTGCACTGAGATTCTGGGACTCAGCAGAATCTGCAGGGATTCCTCGGGGTGTCCTGGGGCTGGGGGCAGCCTCCCCTCCCTCCCAACCTCTCCTTCTGGGACCTGCAGGTGGGAGAGGCAGCCTCTGAGCCGGCCTAGGCTGGGTGTGGTGGGAGGAGGATGCTGCCTGCCCTCCCAGGGAGCCCCCGCCAGCCCTCCTGTGTCCTTGCTGATGCTGTCATCACCCTTCTCAGCTTGTGCAGTGCCCTCACTGGGTGGGGGGGTCCAGTTTGCCTGAGACTCTGCCCTCGTCCCATAGCCCCTGGCTTCTGTATGAACGTCAGGGCTGTGGCTCTCCTGGGCGCAAACCGGGATGGTGGGCTGGGGGCCGTCCTCTGCCCCTCCCAGCCCAGGGGCAGCTACAGGCCCAGATGGTGAAGATTCTGCATGGGGAAGGGTGGCCACTTCACTTCAGTGGCCTCCGTTGCATCTGTGGTGCAGGATGGACCTGGGCAGGGGCTTTGGTCAATGGTGGCTGCAGCTTTCCCACCTGTGAACTGAGTCAACTCCCTGTTCTCTTTCAGGAGCTGTGAGAGGGCACGCTGGCCGCAGAGGCAGGGAGAGGGTGTGTGTGCAGGTGCGGGGCAGGCTCAGCCCAGGTTGCAGCCCTGAGTGGCCCAGGTGCTGTGACCCCCCCTCCACAGGATAGGGCCAGCTGGGACTGTCAGCTCCCCTCTGCAGTGAGACTGCCTGGCCCAGAGACCATTCTGCTGCTTGCTGAGTCTTCTCTGAGCCCCTCAGATTGTTTTGGGACCTGGCTCACACTTCCCTGCCCCCAGGTAATGGGTCTGTGGCTCTGCTGTGACAGCTCACTGGGGAGAGGTCTCAGGGGCTGGGACTACCTAGCCCAGCCCCTCCTGTCCAGCTACACAGCCCAGGCAGGTCCTCAGCTGCACAGACCCACCAGCTTCAGGTAGGGAAACAGGCCCAAAGACCCTCTGCTGGTTGCTAGGGTCAGTGGGCTTGCAGGGGACTGTCAGGCTTCTAAAGACACTAGTCTACCCCAGGAAGGCTGTGCCCAGGAGTAGTGCAGGGGCCCTGAAACCTGAAGCACCCGGTGTCCTGGCCTACCCCACAGGGGCCTGTCAGCCTCACATGGGCACTGTGAAGGCCGTGCACGTGCAGAGCAGTGGGGGATTACACCTGAGCCCCTTCCTCAGGGCCACCCTGGAGGACTGTGGGCCTTCATCTCCGCACACCTCAGTGCCCATTCCTGATTGGGCACAGAGTGGACGCTGATGGGTCCAGACAGCCTGCCTGGGGAGGTAGCAGGGGGAGGCAGCAGGGGGAGGCATGTGGTTGTGGGAGCACGGAATCCAGGCATAAGCAGCCACATCAGATGGACCAGACTCGACAGACCCGGACCCTTTGTCCAGGGGCACCCAGGTACCCATCCCCTCTGCCTGCCTCCCTTTGTGCCGTGTGTGTCCTGAGCCCATGAGCGTCCAGGCGCACTAGTGTCCTTTTGTGGGGAGAGGTAACTAACATAACCGATATGCCTGCATGTGACCTCACTCATCTTTCTCATCTCCCGCAACACCATCCCAGCACATCTGGCTGGGCGTTTCCAACCACTGACACAGTGCGGGGCACACACCATCCTCGGTGGCTGGCAGAGGCACCAGCCAGGCCCTGGGCAGTACGTGCACCCAGTGCACCCCTGAGAACTGTTCCTGGAAGACCCCAGAGATGCCTGAGAGGCTCCTCGCCTCCCCAGTGTTCACTTAGCGCCCTCGACACCCCTGCTTTCCGCATGGTGGGAGTAAAGCCACATGCCACTGCCAGGACCTGCAGGCCTCTGGTCTTCCCAAGACACCTTCTCCATATGCTTCTGGCCATTGGGTTTCTGCGAATTCTGCCCCAGTCCTTATCTCTGTCCCTGCTTGTTCATCCTTGATACGCCCATCATCGCTGGGCCTTCTGTGCAGCAGACTGGAATTACATCCGATTTGAGGGTTGGGGGTGACATCTGTCTTCCCATTGTTCTTGTTTGTTTGGGACTTTTAGGTCTTTAAAAACTGTACTGGACATGTTTAAAAAACCAGGAAATTCTTTTGCAGATAAATTGTGTCTTTGTGGGTTTCGTTGTGCTGAATGGGAACTTGATTTGCACTGCTTTCTAGTTGGTGATTGCTGGTACTGAAGAACTGATTTTTATAGGTTTTATAAATGTTACACGTTTTATGTGAGTAACAGGATTTTATCATTAATCTTGCTGAATTTGTATTAACTATAACAATCTGAGTATTGACTCTTTAGGGAGCAGATGATTCTGTCCCTACACTCAGGCAGGTTCCCCTCCTGTCCCCCAATCCCGCAGCTCCATCCTCTTTCTGTCTGGGCTGTGAGCTCTGCTGGGAGGCAGGGGCGCAGGACAGCGCAGACTTCTAATTCAGATCCTCTGCCCTTATGTGAGTTTATTCACTCATTGGATAACGCTTTCCGTGCACAGAACCTTAGGGCCGTGCAGAGCTTCAGCACTGAGGTGACATGGGACCCGACAGTGGTCCCCTCAGTGAGCACGACAGCTGTCTGGGGTGGCGTTGTTTGGACAGACCTGAATTCTCTTTAGTTTCTTGTCTAAACATGATGTTTGGATGTAACTGTTGCCAAGAAGGTTCCTGTCTGTACCCAGCTTTCCAAGAACTTCTATCCCCTACTGTGCTGACCTCCAGGAAATGCTCTGTGTCTATACAGTCATGTGGTCTCACACTCAAATGTGGGTATACGGATGCATCTTCTGAGGTTAAGCTGTCCTTGCATCCAAGCAAGTCTATTCCCATTTGGGCAGGCTAATACTGTTTTTAAAATACTCCTATTTAGATAGCTAATATTTTATCCAGGGTTTATCGCACATATGGAATCAGTACTGTTCTACCTGCTTTAGCATTGTGGGCTGAGGTGGGCTGCCTGTCCTCTATTTAGAGTGTCTGAGACAAGTCTTATTTGATAAGTTGATGGTGTCCTGAGAGGTGCATGCAGAGTCCCCGTGCCAGGGACTACCAGGGCCAGCCTGTCAGATCTTCAGGCTCACCTGAGCTGCTGGGTCACTCATGTTTTTTACCTCTACTTACACCAGGCCTGGCATGTATTTTTCTCCCCAGATTTATCCATTTTTCTGTTTCCAAAATTACTGGTACGTAGTTCGTAATATTCTTCTTTTACATCTTATTCTCTGTTGTGCCTGCAGTTAATTCTCCCTCTTTGTGCATTTTCTCATTTCATGTTTAAAAAGTCCTCAGTCTTGATACTTTTTTCTTCCTTATGAGACTTCAAAGAGGGAAATTTTAATGTCCTTACATATTCTTTTTCCATTTTCTGAATGTAGTTTTTATAGACGTGAATATAAACGTGTATTATGTTAATATAGTAAATGTCTAACTACCATAAACAGAAATACATACACACCACATGTGTTAAAGCTTATTCACGGCTTATCATTGCTATGTTCTTTGCTCACCGTTGGTTTCAGTAAAGAGCATGTTAAAATCTCCGGTTGTCATTCTTTCTTTCCACCTGTTCTAGCCATCGTCACTCTGTGAACTTTTAAGCCTTGTTCTGTACAGATGTGCATATGTATTTATGGACAGTCAGACGCTTCTCTCCTTGAAATGTTAACCCCACCTGTGGCTGCCTGTGATTTACTCCGCTTGTTCATATTTCTGCCCTTGGAGTGTGTCTGCTGCAGTCAAGATCTGCTGTCTGTCATTGTTAGTGTAGTCTAGGAATCTGTTTTCACAATTGTAACCTTTTACGTTGGGTTTGTGAGCCTGCTTTCTTTGTACTCTGCTTTATTTTCTCCCTCCCCTGCCCTCATTGGATAGACAGAATTTCCTGGGGATGCTTTAAATGGTCAGCATCCTGTCAGCACTCCCACCAAGGTCACCATCTGTTCTGATACTTCTGCCCACGGCCTTCTGTGGCCTCATTCTCCTCCTGCTGGAGAACTTTCCATAGGAGCATTTTCAAATCAGGTTGGTGTGGGGAACCTACCAAGGCCTGGGAGGCCCAGGAATGATGTTGACTTTGTGTGTCAGTGACACTTAGCTGGATGTGAAGTTCAGGTTTCAAACTTCTTCCACACTTTGAAGCTAGGGCACCTCTAAGCTTTCGGTGTTTCTCTCTCAAAACATCTAATGTCCATCTGACTCCCATTCTTGTTTTTTTCTCTGGGCACCTTGGAATTTCTCTTTGCAATTGACATTCTCAAAGTTCTTTAGACTGCAGCTTGTTTTTATATTTGTACTTGAGCCCTTTGCTCTGAGATCATTCACCTTCAGAGCTGTGAACGTGGGTTTGTCCTTGCTTCCTGGGCTTCTGCTGGACAGATGCTGACTGACACCTCCCTTCTCCACGCCACTGGCCTTTCTGTGGTGCTCCCTCCTTACCCCTCCCTGCGGCTTCCTGGGAGGATGTCCTGAGCCGGAAGCTGTTTCTGTCCCTTCAGTCACCCCACCTGTGCCTCCTCCGTGCCCAGTCCTCCCTCCTCCCACTGCCATTGCTCATTGCTGGATTTGTGCTAAGGCCCGTTAGTTTGGCGTCCTCTGCTGCAGGCCACTCCTTTGCAGTCTGTCTGAGGTGATAGAGCTCCTCGGAATCCTCCTTCTCTGTCCCGGGTGTTGGCTACCTTGCCTGGTATTGGAGGGGAGCTTTCTTCAGGTGAGAGGAGGGCAGGTTCAGGGTAGAGAACGGACTCAATTATAGTCTGGGGGCCAACATCACCCGCCACCTGCCCTCCCACCTCTGCTCTGGGCACCACCCTTTTCCCAAGCAACATCCCTCCCACACCATGCCCTCGGGATGACTGGCCCCTGTGACCTTGGTCACCCCTCCCCGCTGCTAATGATGATGGGGGGCAGAGGGGAGCACAGCTGAGCTTGGCCTTGACTCAGGCTGCACCCTCCACATTTGCCTTGCCATTCTGCTGTCCCCTGGAACCATCCACTTTCTGGGTCTCAGAGCATCTCAGCCATTATGGGAACTTTCTGCAGCCCCCATATTCTCCTCTGGAGCACCCTCATCCCTGGGAAAGGCTGGGCACCTGTCTGGGCCTCCGCGGTTTGGGGCAGGTTCCTGTCCAGCCCTGCACCCACTGGGCAGGAGTAAAGCACAGACATAGGCTTCAAGGAAGCTCCTGCTCCATTAACGGACTGGGTTTTACATGACACCTGAGCCTGCTGCCTGGAGACCCCCTCAGGGTCCCACAGATCTGAGTCAGTCAGAGCTTCCTGGGACGTGGCCAGCATGTGCCACTGCCCATAAATACTTTTAACATAAATATGGCCGGCTGTATTTCCAGGTGCACAGCTCAGCTGCAGCAGCCCAGGGCCTAGCACCAGAAGAAACTGTTGGAGGGTGGCAGCCCAGGCCTGCCCTCATACTTGCCCTCAGTCTGGGGCTGCAGGGAGGACAGGGTGTCCTCAGCACACCGATGCCCAGTGTGGCTGAAGGTGGTCCATTCGCCAGGGTCCCACAGAGCCAGGCAGGGCAGGGCAGGGCCACTCTGCCCAAGGGCATGACCTTCCCAGAGTGAGAGGCCTCACAGTTGTCCACAGAGAAAGAAGGGTAGGGCCAGAAGTCCTGGGCCCAGACACTGTCTCTCCTTAGTCACCACCAAAGGCCCAGGTTCCTTCAGGCTGCACCTTGGAAAGTGGGGCCCCCGGGGGCCATCCCTGAGCTAGGGCTCTGCTGCCCTGCTGCTGCGCACGGGTCTGTTGGAGGCGGGAAGGCCGGTTGCTGGGCAGAAAAAAGCTTGTCAGGCCAAGGTGTGGGGTACTGGGCTAACGTCTCCCTCTCCCCCATGCTCTTCCCCCCAGCAGGGACACCCAGTGGAGTGGTGAGCTGCCCACCCCATCTTCCTCACTTTGGCCCCAGGCCTTGACTCTGAGGTCCAGACTCTGGAGATCCCAGGGCAGTGGGAACACCCACTGTGCTGGGGGCCGAAGTTACATCCACTTTGCCTTAAAGCTACCCTCGGGCATGCCCAGGAGCACCCCCATCCCTTACCTGGGCCCTGGGGTGGGGACAGGCTTTCAGGCAGCTGGGGGGGCCCACCTGGAGGTCAGACAGCAGCCATGTGAGGGCCCCACGTGAGGACGAAACAGTAATGGGGCAGCAAGGCGTGGCCCCACCCAAGCCTGTGGGGACCCCCACGTTCCCCCAGCAGAGCCTCCTCCCCACCTCACTCCCTTGTCAGGGTGGGGCCCCCCCACCGCCTCCCCCTCCCAGCCCTTCCATCCCTACACCCTGCAGCATGAAGAGAGAGGCTTCACCCAGGCCAACCCAGGTCCACCCCAGGGCAGGGGCAGAGCCTCGGACTCCAAATGGCCAGTGAGGCCCTGCCCGTGGGGGCATCAACTCCCAAGACCACCAGCTGAATGTCAAGGCACTGTCCCCTCACGTTCCTGTCCAGGGATTCCCCACGGCTGTGGTGCAGTACCACAGATGACCACAAGATGCCACTGTGGGCAGCGCTATGTCCCTACCCTGCCTCACCAGGCCCCCTCCAGGGACCTAGGAGGTCTCAGGCTTTACGGCCTGCATGGGACGCCCTGAGAGGCTCAGAAAGATGCACCCTCTACACAGCATCAAACTATATTTGGGACCCCCCAGGCCGAGGACTCTAAGTCTGGCCTCTCACCTTTCCTCCACCAAACACCCTGCCTTCCCAGCACCCAGGAGCCGGGAGACGCCAGCCAGGCCCAAGCTGGCCAGAGGGGTGGGGGCAGACCCAAATTCTGCGTGTGGACAGAGGACATGTTCCAGCAGACTCTCAGGAGGATTAGGGGCCACCTCCATGCACGTGCTGAGCACACACACAGCTGTGCTGGAGCACGTACGTGTGCCAGGCACAGACCAGATACGTGCGCGGCACATACCAACACGCCAGCCACTGTCTCACAGACACAAGCTGGCAATGCGCTCACAGGGAGGGTCAGCTCAGTGCCTGTCCGCACTGGGGACCATCCAGCCCTGGCCACAGGGTCGCAGCCTGCCCTTGCAGCCATCTGGGCTGGGGAAGGAGCCGTGATGCTGCCACTGCACCCAGCAGAGTCGGGCACTGTGGGTGCCGGGCAGGGACAGCTGACACTCTGGTCAGGGCGGCCCAGCCAGCTGTGCAGTGGGGGAGGGAGAGTGTCCTTCCATCCCTACCCAGGGAGCCCAACTCACCTTCCTGACACATGGGCCCCGTGTAACCATCCACACAGCGGCACTGCCCGCTGACAGGGTCACAGTCGGCCCCACCCCCACAATCACAGCGCAGGGCACAGCCAGGCCCAAAATGGCCCCTTCTGCAATCTGTAGGGGCGGGAGGGGCAGAGAGACCTCAGCATGATCCCTGGTACCATCAACAGAGAACCCTCGTGGGATGAGGCCCTCTGTGTGAGGGGGTGCCTCAGTTTCCTCTAAGGGGTAGGACAGCCCCTGAGCTCCTATGTAGGAACACCTGGCCCTAGGTGGACAAAGGGGAGCCTAGAGGTCAGAGTGCTCCCCTCAGGGCACAACAGACCCAAGAGCCCAGGGGAGGCCAGGGTGCATTCCTAGCAGGACAGCCCCCCATATTCTCAGGCAGCCACAGCCCCTCAGTACCCCCCACTGTGGCAGATCAAGGGAGCCTTCCCAGCTCACTGGGACTCCTCCTGTGACCCTGGCCCCAGCCCTGGGCCTGACAGCTCCAGCAGGGGCTCCCTGCCTGGCACCACCTATCCCAGCAGCTGGGGTACAGTGCCTGTAGGACGGCAAGGGGCTCAGGCCAAGGACAGACATAGCTTGTGCTCAACCAATCCATGTTTGCTACTGATGGAGACCAACCCTGTGCCCCACTCCTGGGCAGGACCCCAGACTTACCCAAGCTACACGTGGCTCCTGAGCGCCCAGGTGGACAAAGGCAGAGGCCAGTGATGGGGTCACAGGGTGCCCCCCCATCACAGGCACACTGCTGACGACAGCCCTCTCCAAATGAACCCAGCTCACAACCTAGTGGGGACAGTGGGCTCAGTATCCTCCTGTCCTGTACCAGGACTGGACAGGGCCAGAGATAGGGGCCAGGGGGCCATGGAGGTATGAAGCACTCACCCCTCTCACAGAACTGGCCCTGGAAGCCGGCAGGGCAAAGACACCGGCCGCTGGTGGGGTCACAGGTAGCTCCGTGTTGACACTCACATACCCTCTGGCAGCCAGCCCCATGGAAGCCGGGGGGACAAGCTGAAGGAAGACCCCAGTGAGAGCAAGCCCAGGGTACAAGGCAACAGAAATGTCCAGTTTGCTCTGAGCAAATGCCTGAGGGACCCGTGAGCAGCCTGCCCCTGGGCATCCTCACTCCTCCCCCAGCCCAGGCCATCACTTCATTGTGAAGCCCAGGCCTGCCCAATGCCCACGTGGCTAGAGTGGATAGCCATGTCCAGCCCTGCCCAGCAGGAGTTCCAGCCACAACTCACAGTGCTCGCAGGCCTGGCCGTAAAAGCCAGGGCTGCAGCGGCAAGCACCCGTTGTGGCCTCACAGGTACTGTTGTTATGGCAGGAACATTCCAGGCGGCAGTCGGCACCATAGTGTCCAGAGGGGCAAGCTGGGGAGAGAGCAGACAGAATGGACAAAAAGTATGGTCCCTTAGGTACCAACCTGATTCAGGTGACCCCAGAAACCTCACTCAACCCTACAATAGCCCAGAGCCTCCCACAAAGCCCCCCACCCCCTGCACCTTCTTTGGGAGCCCACAGCCACTCCCTCCCATCCAGCCAACATGAAGACAGGGACACTGAGGTCCCTCTGCCCCTAATACTCACCTAGCTCACAGTGGGGCCCTGTCCAGCCCAGGCCACAGGAACAGCTGCCATTGGTGGTGTGGCACAGGCCCCCGTTTCTGCAGGAGCACACTTGCTCACAGCCCACACCAAACCGGTTTGGGGGGCAGTCTGGAGGACAGAAGGTAGGTGCTGCTCTGGCCCAAGTCTGGACACTCTCTGGGGACAGCCTCAGAGGTGGACAGTCATTCAAGAGACACTCCATGCCAGCCCCTAGCCTCAAGCACACATGTGGCAGGGAGCATCCCCAGCCACCTGCCCATTCGCTTGTCATCTCAGACAAAAAACACCCAGCCTTCTCTGGATGCCTAGGATGACTCATTGGTAAAGGGGTGACAGCCCAGCCTGCAGGGAGGGGTGTGGGGGGCTTTTTGGAGGTAGCACCAGGCACAGGCCCACCTCAAGCCTAGGGACAAATGCACAACCTCCAGGCCAGAGGAGCAATGTGGCTGGGCTGTGTCACAGCCTCCCCAGGCGGGAGGAGGGCCCAGGCCATGTCCCAGCTGCCACAGGCTCTCACAGAGCTCCCAGTGCAAAACACAGGTCAGGGGTGGGCCTCAACAAGGACTAGGGTTGGTAGGCCAGAAGACTGTGACTGTGTGGACAGGCCTGTTGTCATGAGGAGCCACCATGACTGTCCCTGTGTACCCCCCTTTCTCCACACAGGCCTATGCTTTAAGCCTCCTGGTCCCTGGGTATTCCTGACCCCTGGGCCTGGCAGAAAAGCCCAGAAGGATTCTCTTCTAAGGAAACACACCAGCCAGCAGGCTGGCTCTATCCTCAGCAGAAACAGTGCCTGATCCCTCCTGCTTGGGCCAGTGGGGCTCTGGGCTAGAGCCTGTAGCCCCATTGGACACAAGGACAGGTCCCCCACAGCCTGACCCTGGGGGCTCAGCCAGTCAAGACAGGGCTGGGGTGGTGTGGGACGATAAGTTTACTGGAACAGGGTGGTGTTGACTTCTCACTTCCCAGGGACACTTTGGGTAACCGATAGTGGCCACCAGTGTGAATGTGTCCCCCGGCCTGGTTCACCCCATCACCCTCCCCCATGGCTAATTGGGTGTCACCTCTGTGAAGGACCAGTGTGTCCCATCCCCCAGAGAGGACACTCACCTTGCTCACAGTGGATGCCTGCCCTCCCCGGGGGGCAGATGCAGGTGCCGGTCACAGGGTCACAGGCTGCCCTCTGCCCACACCTGCACACGTGGGCACAGTTTGGACCAGAGCGGCCCTGTGGACAGGCTGCCAGGGGAAAGCAGGTGAGAGTGGCACCTGTGGTGGGGCCCGACTGGCTCTCCCCTCTCCCTGCCAGGTCAACCCCCAAAATAGGGTGGGAGGGAGACCCTGTGTCTGCCCAGGCAGCTTCTGGGCCCTTGCCCCCCACCAGATCTCCCCTCTGCCCACAGACCCCGAGTGACTCACACCCACCCGCGCCAGCTCTGCTGGGTCCCAGACCAGGAAAGTCCCCACATGACTCAGGGGAAAGGACCTTTGTCAGTAGGATGCTGGGCCACAGCTGCAGCTGCCATGCTCGACTCAGAACAGCGGGGCTCACGCCCCTGGTGGATGTGGCCCAGGCCAGGCTGGGTGGGGGAGGTTGGGGGGAACCCTGGGGTCAGACAGACACCTCCCCCAAGGGCAGCAGGCCCTTCCTGCTATCCTGGCTCAGCCCAGCCTGGGACCAGGCCCAGCCGGAGGGAATAGAAAGGCCAGAGAGGTGGGCCCTAGTCAGGGGCCTAGTCTCCCCTGGGCTGGGTGGCAGAGCCTTGGCCACTCACTGAGGCTGCAGTTGGCCCCAAGGAACCCAGGGGGGCAGTGGCAGGCACCCGTAGCCCCGTGGCAGGAACCTCCGTTGAGACACCCACACCTCTGCTTACAGCCCGGCCCATAGTGCCCAGGCGGGCAACCTGTGGAAAGAAGGGCCAGCTGCTGGAGGCTGCAGACTTCCCCCCAGCACCTCTGAGTACAGTGTGGCAAGCCCCACACACCCCATGTTCCACCCCCCAGACAAGGGCCTTCCCAGGGGAGTTGGGGGCAGACATGGAGGTAGGACCCCCACCCCTGCGTGGGCATAGGCAGGACTCACGGTGCTGGCAGCCAGGGCCGTGGTAACCAGCAGTGCACACACAGGCCCCTGTGGCAGGGTGGCAGGCCTGGTTCTTCCCAGGACAATAGCACAGCTGCCCACAGTCCTCCCCAAAGGTGCCAGGCGGACAGGCTGGGTGCAAACAGGGCTGGTCAGTCCTAGCCCAGCCACAGAACAGACAGCCTCCCCCGAGTCCCCCAACCTGGGTGCCTCCTTGGGGACAGGGTGGTGTGGGGTGCACCCACCCTGCTCGCAGCCAGAACCAGTGAAGCCAGGTGGACAGCGACACTCCCCAGTGACGTGGTGGCAGGCAGCACCAGGGGGGCAGCGGCAGCGCTGGGCACAGGCCTCTCCGAACCAGCCCGATGGGCAGGCTGCAAGAAGACAGTTGGCTGGGGGAGTCTTCCCGGGAGGGGCTAAGGGGGACCCGTGGGCCAGGCAGGCCCAGGCTGTCCTGTGGGTGGCACCCACCCCTGCCTGGATAAGTAGTCCTAATGTGGGCTGAACTGGGGGCTGCACTCACCATTCTCACACTGCAAGCCCCTCCACCCTGGGGGGCAGAGGCAGGCCCCAGTGACGTGATGGCAGGGGGCCCCCCGCCGGCAGGCACAGTGCTCCTCACAGCGAAACCCAAAGGTGCCCTGTTCACAGGCTGCGGCGAAGGACACAGAGGGGCGGCTGAGAGCGGTGGCCCCAGGCTGGCCCCCACCCTCCAGACCAGCTTCCTGGGCTGAGGTCCTCTAGAAGGGGACCCTGGGCAGCTCAGACAGCAGCCCTGGACCCTACCAGACAACTGACCTGTCTGAGTCCTGCCCTGGGGTGAAGCTGAGGCCGCCCCTTGACAGCCTGGCAGGCCCTCCAGACCTCCCCTACTTTCCCTTCCACTCACGGTTCTGACACTTGTCCCCAGTCCAGCCAGCCGGGCAGAGGCAGCGGCCTGTGTGCTGGTCACACAGGCTCCCGTTGAAGCAGCTGCAGCCGTGCTGGCAGCTGGCCTCAAAGTTCCCAGGAAGGCACTCTGCAGGGACAGGGATAGTGTGAGAGCCCCGTCTCCCAGGTCAGGAGACTCTGGCCCACGCTTCCGGCACCCAAGGCCGTGGCCACACCCCAAGGTGCTGTCCCTGACCCAGGAGCCCCCCAAGCCAGAGGGTGAGCCTATGTGGCACTCTGTCACCCAGCACTCACCCTTCTCACAGGCCAGGCCAGCCCAGCCCTCTGGGCATGAGCAGTGTCCTGAGATGGGGTCACAGGTCCCTCCGTTTTGGCACAGGCAGGAATGTTGACAGTTCTCGCCATACAGGCCAGAGGGGCAGGCTGGGGCCGGAGAAGGAAGCAACCTACAGCACCCAGCCCGTGGGGTGTCCACAGGGTTCTGAGCATTTAGCCCCCCACAACTCAACATCAGATGCTGACTGCCTTAACTGACCTTCCCAGCCTGGGCTGGGGCACCACACTGAGGGGCATGGCCCTCAGTCCTAAGTATCCCCCCTCCTCTGCCCTCCCCCTCAGGTGCCCCAGGGGAGTGATAGGCCTGCCCCTCCCTGCCCATGGTTCCAGGTGTACCCTACATTCACCCTGGCACCCAGCCCCGGGCCCTAAATCCCTGACCAGGGCTTACCCTGCAGGCAGGTGGGCCCCATCCAGCCAGGGGCACAGTGGCAGTACCCGTGGACAGGGTCACAGGAGGCCCCATTGAAGCAGGTGCAGACCTGGCTGCAATTGTGCCCGTAGGTGAGGGCCGGGCAGGCTGCAAGTGGAGAGGTGTGATCAGGACCCAGGTTGCAGGGACCCCACAGGGCTGTGGCAGATCTCAGGTGACTGGGCAGATGCTCCCATTCCTCTGGCCTGGGCTACCCACTCAGCAGAATGGTCACCAATAGGGACCAATACTCTGGCTTAAGTGGGTTATCATTCAGTGTGGCTGCCCAGCAGCTTTGGGCACCCAGGACAGGTACCAGAAGCAAATCTCCCTCAGAGAACCTGACCGCCCCACCCCAGGAGCAAGACTCCCTTGGAGAACCTGGCCCCCCCTGCTGCAGCGCCCTGGTGAAGTGGGAACCTCACGCACTCTGGCTGCAGTGGGGGCCCCAGCGCCCAGTGGGACAGAGGCAGGAGCCGTTTGTGGCATCGCAGGTAGCCCCGGCAGAGCAGTTGCAGGTGCTCTGGCAGTCCAGGCCAAAGAAGCCAGCTGGGCAGCCTACGAGCAGAGGGGGTGGCAATGGGGAGAAGCCAGAGTTCCCCAGGACCCTGGCCCAGGCTTGAGGCCACCCAGCCCACCCCAGGCCTGCACCCTGGCTCACGGCGCTCGCAGAAGGTTCCCCTCCAGCCGGCCGGGCAGGTGCAGGCCCCGCTGACATGGTCACAGGCTGCTCCGTGCTGACACTGGCACCGTCGCTTACAGCCAGGCCCGAAGTGGCCCTGGGGACACCCTGAGACATGCACCCCAGCCCACCGTGAGACAAGGCCTTGCTCACAAAGAAGCCCCACCCCACCCAAGGGAAGCTGGGCTCACTCACATGCTGAGCAACGGGGATGGGAGGTCTGTGGGGGCCCCAGGCATCTCCTTTAAGGTTAGGGACCTCACCTGGGCTGCCTCTAGGACCACCTGCCCCCGGCCCAGGCCCAGCCCTAACCTACCAACCAATGTTGGGGGCATACTGAGGGGTGTAACCTTTGGTCATAACCAGCCCCCATCCTCTCCCCTCCCCCAGCTGCCAGGTACCCTGTGGGGTAAGATAAAGCCCCACTGCTCCAGGTGAGCCCATGTCTAGAACAGGTGGGTGAGAAGGTAGGCACTTGGTCTAGGCTGTGGAGGGGGCTGGGCAACCTCAAGTGGGCACAGGAAGGCAGGCCAGGGCCCCCAAGGCAGTGCCTGTGTGTATGTGAGCACGTGTGTGGGTACATGTGTGCCTGTGAGTACATGCATGTGTACACGCCTGAGTGCATGCGTATGAGTGTGCATGTGTGTGAGCATGTGTGTGGGTACATGTGTGCCTGTGAGTACATGCATGTGTACACGCCTGAGTGCATGCATATGAGTGTGCATGTGTGTGAGCATGTGTGTGAGCATGTGTGTGGGTGCATGTGAGTACACGTGTGCCTGTGAGTACATGCATGTGTACACGCCTGAGTGCATGTGTATGAGAGTGTGTGTGTGCATGTGTGTGAGCATGTGTGTGGGTGCATGTGAGTACATGTGTGCCTGTGAGTACATGCATCTGTACACACCTGAGTGCATGCATATGAGTGTGCATGTGTGCATGTGTGTGAGCATGTGTGTGGGTGCATGTGAGTACATGTGTGCCTGTGAGTACATGCATCTGTACACACCTGAGTGCATGTGTATGAGTGTGTGTGCATGTGAGCATGTGTGTGGGTACATGTGAGTACATGCATCTGTACACACCTGAGTGCATGTGTATGAGAGTGTGTGTGTGTATGTGAGCATGTGTGTGGGTACATGTGAGTACACGTGTGCCTGTGAGTACATGCATGTGTACACGCCTGAGTGCATGAGTGTGTGTGTGTGCATGTGAGTACATGTGTGCCTGTGAATGCATGTGGATATGAGTACATGCATGTGTACACGCCCGAGTGCATGCGTATGAGTGTGCATGTGCACATGTGTGTGCACCTGTGAATGCACATGCATAGCAGAGGCAGGGTGGGACTCACACTGCTCACACCGCGGGCCCGTATATCCGGCCTCACACAGGCACAGGCCACTGACGGGGTCGCAGCTCCCGTGGCTGGCACTGCAGTTGCAGGGGTATCTGCAGTCGGGGCCCCAGTGCCTGCTGTCACAAGCTGCAACAGAGCCCGGGTCACCACATGCAGGCCCCAAGTCAAGGCACAGGCATCTCAGATGGGGCAGGGCCTCCTGCTGCCCCAACCCTCCCAGGTCCTGGATGGGTGGTTCTTCAGGGGCTAGGGAGGGACAGCTAGACCAAGGGCAGGTGAGGGAGCCTTATACCTCGCTGGCAGCTGAGGCCGGTCCACCCAGAGGCACAGCTACAGAGTCCAGTGGCCGGGTGGCAGTACCCATCATTGGCACAGGAGCACCGCATCTGGCAGCCTGGACCAAACCAGCCCCCTGGGCATGCTGCGGGTGTGGAAAAGGGTAAGTGGGATCTTGGCTTTCCCATTTGGTCGCAGGCTCTGGTAGTTGAGGTGGGGGCCGAAGCCACACTCACCGTCCTGGCAGCGGCTGCCGACAAAGCCAGGTTGGCACAGGCAGGCTCCGGTCTCAGGGTCACAGCGGGCACCATGCTCACAGGCCGGGCAGATCTCTTGGCAACCGAGCCCCCAGCGGCCCTCGGGACAATCTAGTACCCACCCCCGTGGCCATCAGTCCCCCAGCTGCCCTTGCCAAACACGAATAAACATGTACCTAATATAGCACCCCACATCACTCAGCCCGGGAGGGACCCTGTGACCATCCCAACCTGCCTGGGGAGGGGAGGGCTGTGGGGTCAGCAGAACTCCTGGGCACCTCCTGCCTGCAGGCTTCAGGGTACCCACCCCAGAGAGAGAAGCTCCAGCCCTAGGACCAGCTCAACAGACGAAACAGGGAGCCCACTAGAGAGGCTGGGAGACCCCGGGTAGCCCAGCAGGGCCCCGGTGGGCCCCAGGCTCCAGGCAGACACACCTGGAGCTCTCAGAGCCCCTGTGGGTGGGCCTGTGATCTACAGGGCTGGGGCCAGGGCCCACAGTTCAGGTTAGAGTCCTGAGCTGCTCCCGCTGGGAGTGGTGCAACATGGGAGGGGCTGGGGAAGCCACCAAGACTCACCTGCCCCACAGTCCTCCCCTGTCTTCCCTGGTGGGCACAGACACTGCCCCGTGACTGGGTGGCAGGGGGCACCCTCACAGGAACAGGAGCCTGAGCAGTTCACTCCAAATGTCCCCACCGGGCACTCTGCAAGAGGAACAGGAAGGGCCTCAGTTAGGGTGCTGGGCAGCCTGCCGAGGGACTCCTGGCAAGCGTCGGGCTGCCGCTCCCACACAGCTCCAGTGTTAGCTCCAGTGGGGAACCCAGAGGACCAGGGCAGGTCACAGGAGCAGGCAGGGGAGGCAAAGCAAAGGCACAGCTGGGGGTGTGGGGCGCGAGGCCTAAGGGGATCAGTGTCCAGGACCCTGGAGAGTTCCCAGGAGCAGGCCACTAGTCTGGTCTTGGCCCATCTTCCTCCCAGCCTGATTGGCCCCTGGGACCTCTGTAGTCAGGCCAGCGTCCTCTGTCTGACCCATCTCCCACCTCCCCCAGCTGGGAGCACCTCAGGGACTCGGCCTCTGGGCTGTGGAAGGGTCCACATTCACCCCCTTTACCCCCAGAGCTCAGGCCTTTCCCTGCAGGACGGCACTGGGGTGTAGTGGGTGGGGCCTCCTAGAGGCTGGGGGGTCCCCACAACTCAGCAGGTATGGGCAACACCAGACACCTGGGTGAGCAGAGTGCAGAGGGAGGGGCCCTCAGGAGAGCCAGGCCCGCCCTGGAGAGGCCTCCAGTGGCCTAGCAGGCCCCCTGCACTGGCCCCCTCAGTGCCGGCCTTTGTCTTCTGCCCCAGGACAACAGAATGTTAGGCTGGGGGCGGGGGGGGGGGGGGGGGGGGGGCCCACTCTGGCAGAGAAAGCTTCCTGCCTGCCCCAGCAGCGTGGCCACCCTGTGGCCCATGAAACCCCTCCCTGGGCCCATGAAAGTGCCACAGCAGCCTGGAAAGGGTGGGCTTCGGGTCTGTGCTCCATGACAAAGGACCACAGAGCACTCTAGTCAGAACCCCCATGGTGGGGCTGAGACCTGGGGGCATCCTGACTTGGAGGAGGGCTGGCAGGCCAGGCACAGTCCCAGGCCAAGAGGCCTCTGGTGACAGAGCACACACCCTGGCAACCCTTGTCTTGAGCACCCATCCCCCTGGGTAACCACCCAGAGGGACACAGGCACGCCAACAGGGCTGGGGCCCAGGCACGGGCAGTGTGGACACCAGGCCTCAGGGAGCCCCTGTACAGCTGGAGTAGACCGGCATTCTGAGAGAGCACTAGTTTCCAGGCCTGAGGCCAAGCGGGGAGCCCCTTCTCTACAAGCACCATTTCCTGTGGCTCACCCTCAGGGCACTGGAGGCTTTTAAAGAAAAAAGGTAAATATAGAGAGGAAGTGGCAGGGAGGGATGGGGTGGAGGGCCAGCTTGAGGGGGTGGGGCGCTTCTCTGAGAGGCCTCCTGGCTGGGCCTTAACTAGGTGGGTCCTAGGCATAGGGGAAGGTGAGTGGCAAATGGCCACCAGCATGTGCCTCTGCTGTGCGTGTGTGTGTGTGTGTGTGTGAGAGAGAGAGAGCATGTGTGCATCTGTGAGCGTCTGTGAGCATGTGTGTCTGTGAGCATGCGTGCACATGGGTAACTTGTCTGTGAGCACTTGTCTATGTGCATGTGTGCTCACGTGTGCGTTTGTGAGAGAGAGAGAGCATGTGTGCATCTGTGAGCGTCTGTGAGCATGTGTGTGTCTATGAGCATGCGTGCACATGGGTGCTTGTCTGTGAACATGTGTGCTCACATGTGCGTTTCTGAGCATGTGTCTGTGAGCATGTGTGTGCATGAGTGCTTATCTGTAAGCATGTGTGCAGACGTGTGCATCTGTGAGTGTCTGTAAGCATGTATGTACATGGGTGCTTGTCTGTGAGCATGTGTGTCTATGTGCATGTGTGCTCACGTGTGCGTTTGTGAGCATGTGTGTGTGTCTGTAAGCATGTGTGTACACGTGTGCATCTGTGAGCACTTGTGTATGTGCATGTGTGATCACGTGTGCATCTGTGAGCACTTGTGTCTATGTGCCTGTATGCTCATATGTGCGTTTGTGAGCATGTGTGTGTGTCTGTAAGCATGTGTGTACACATGTGCAAGTATGTTGGGGGAGGGGTGGGTCAGGAGGAGGCTACGCTCTGAGCTGTGTGCTCCTTTAGCTGCCGTGATGCTCACACAGATGAGACCAGGCACGCAGTTGCTAAAGGCTGGCCTGAGACACGGGCCCACTGAGAAGCAGGAGTACCGGCCCAGCCTGCTCTGACCCTTGGGTGGCTGTGGCCAGCATGGCTTTTGACAGTTGGCTGGAGGGTCAGCCGCCACCTCTCTGAGGGCCCCTCCTTGCTCCCAGAAAGGGGATGGGAGGGAGGGGAAGGGCTGGAGGAGTTTGAACTGCCGGCCCCCTACCGCAGCCCCAAGGGAGACAGAGGAGGGGGACTGGCGCCTCTCGCGGCCCCCTCCAGCCTTCACTGTGGTCATGCGGTCAGGCTGCAGGCCCCCACAGCTTTCATCCATCAGGCCAATGGGTGTGGACAGTGTGCATGGTGCCAAGGGAGACTCTGACCTGCCCGGCCCCGCCGGCGGCGGCCACAGCGGCTCACTTACTCACGCCAAGGGCTTCTTTCCTGCCCCATGAGCCGATGACAACACTTAGGTATTTCCTAGCCTGGTCATGAGACTGAGGAATGGAAACGTCAGAGGCGTCTGTCCTGCAGCTCCAGACATCAGCAGCTCGGTCATTATTTGCTGGGCTGGGACTGCTCACCACTGTCCTAGTCATCACACCTCCAGCCAGTAGGCCGAGGAGCAGGGATGCGTCCTCTAGGCCACAGTACTCAGCTTCTTGGCAAAGTCCCCAGCCCACACACATGGGCTGTAAGCTGGTTGGGGTGGGTTCCCAGGACAGTCAGGCCTTCTCAGGACACCGAAGTGTGGACACTGCTGGTCCACCTCCTGTCTAGCTCCTAACGCTACCCCGTCCCCTGCTGCTCTGTGCCTGTCACACACCCCGAGCCACAGCACCTGCCTGTAGGGGCTTCAGTCACGGCCCCCTGCCAGCACCCTGCCCTAACTCTCACAGAAGGAGAAGGAATTGCTGCTCCATGGGCTCCCACATAAGGAAGGACACGCAGGTGACTGGCGGAGCAGCTACCCCTTCTCTGGGCCAGGCCATCGGCAGACAGACCAGCTTCTGCCCATGATAAGCCAGTCACACTAGGTTAGGAATACCACTGAGGCCAGACAGCGGAGCTGACCTCCAGCTCCACAGCCCTTCTGGGGCCTATCCCCCAGCACAGGCAGATGACCAAAATCCCACACCTAGACCACCAGGAGGCCCAGGGTCCGGCCACTCACCTTGGCCACAGTCCTCCCCCTGGAAGCCAGCAGGACACTGCTTCCCACACTCGCCGCTCACAGGGTCACAGGCCACACCGGGTGGGCAAGTGCATGCCTGCCGGCACTCCAGCCCAAAAGAACCTGGCTCACACACTGCAGGGAGTGGGAGAGGGGCCAAGGGTCAGCTGGGAGCTGCCCACACCTGCCCTCACCTGACACTGCTTGTCTCAAATCCCCCAGTCCTGCACTCACCCGCCTGACACCGCTCTCCCCGGAAGCCAGCCTTGCAGGAGCAGCTGCCGTCCCTCCTGTCACAGGACCTGGTGTGGGGCTGCACGCACTGACACTCCTCTGAGCAGCCTGGTCCGAAGGCCCAGGGCGGGCAGGCTGCACCCACAGAACTGTGAGGAAGGCCCTGCCTGCCGGTGGTACCCACCCCTCCCCAGCCTGGCCTCCACACTGCCCTGGGTCAGCAAGAGCTACAGAAAGAGAGAGGTCCCATGGCTGCCCCTCCCAGGCTTTTCATGAAGGGGCCGGACAGTCGAGCCCATTTCACGGAGAGCCAGGGTGACAGCAAAGCTCAGAGCCTGCCCCATCACACCCCTTCACAGCTGAGCACGTCAGCCTTCTCCTCCCTAAATAACCTCGTCACTACGTCAAGTAAAGTGCTGTCTTCAGGCCCTCTTCCCCTCTAGCCCTGTCCCCTTTTCTCCCAGCCCCAGGACTTGGCCTCCCTGCCAGGAATCTCCACAAGCCAGGATGAGGCCAGTACTAGAAGCTTCTGTGGGAGGTCTTCCCTGCCCTTGCCTACAGCCGCTGCCCCCCCCCCCGCCCCACTGGGGCTAGGAGGCACCATGCGGCTGGGGACCAGCGAGTCAGGAGAGAGGATGTGGCTCAGACCCACAGACCTGGGATAGTCACAAACCTGGGGTGGTCGCAGCCCCACAGCCCGGCTGGTGACCTCATGAGCCCTGCTGGTGACCTCATGAGCCCTGCTGTCCTCTCCCATCTGCACCATGGACACCCTCAGCCCTGCAGCCACCGCAGACCCTGGCAGGGCAGCAAGACTCACCAAGGTGGCAGAAGCGGCCGTAGAGCCCCGGGTCGCAGAGACAGGCCCCATAGAGGCGGTGGCATCGGCCCCGATTGGCACAGTGGCATTTCTTGTGACAGTGTTTGCCATAGAAGCCCTTGGGACAGCCTGGGTGAGAATGGGGCCCCAGGGAGAGCCTCAGTGGTGGCCAGCCCACCCCTACGTGCCCCACCTAATTAGCCCTTGGATGTGGTCGCCTGCCCAGTCCCCACATTCCCCCAGGGTCAGCAGCAAGGGCGGCAGCTGAGCACCTTCCTTGCACCTGGCCATCAGGAGTGCCCAGACCTCTGTACCACAATGGTTGCCAGAACTTGGGACCTCCAAGAAGATGGACGCCTGGCCCAGCTGCTCAGTGTCACAGGCCCAAGCCTCAGGCCACCGCAGGCCGGGAATGGCTCTCCCTAAACACTCCCCTCCTGCCCCGTGTTCTCTTACTAAGGGGCTGCAATGGGTTGAATGCTGGCCACCCCCAAACATGTCCCGATGCCCAGGATCTCAAGACAAGATCACCCTGCATTACCCAGGTGGGCCTTAAGTCCAGAGAGGCAGGTGGAGATATGAGACAGAGGGGGCAGGCACAGAGGCCAGGCGCAGGTGAAGTCAAGGTAGGCAGGAGGGACACAGCATCAGCTGAGGGACGTGGAGTCTGGGAACTAACTACATGGGGCCTGCCCTGGCCCTTGCCAGCGATTCACCTCCTTCAGCCCACCTGCACAGGCACATTGCAACTGTGGGGACTCTGGTGCCCCGCCCACAGGGCTCCTGGAGACCTGGGTCTCTGGGAAGCCATATGGGTACAGCAAGGAGAATCCTAAACCGCAGACCCTCTCCCTGGCAAAGCCCCAGTGTCCTTACAGAGCTGTCCCTCACATAGCTTCTAACAGGCAGCAGGGCCCTGCCCTCTGCAGGACAGAAGCTGCAGCTTGAAGGGAGGGAAGGAAGGGGTGGTGACAGTATGCAGGGTGGAGGGTAGAGAAAGCCCCTCAAGGCTGCCTGGGGGCACCACAGACACCAGCCCACGGAGTTTAGCATGTGGAGCCCCCGAAGCTTCGAAGGCCACCTCAGGGCAGTGGGGACAAGCTCTCACTGAGGCAGGAAGTTTGTGATAACCTTAGTTCCATTCTCTAGCTGGAGGCAGAATTTAAAAGGTCTGAAAGGGCCTACCCCAGTGGCTCACGCTGCCTGTAATCCTAGCACTCTGGGAGGCCGAGGTGGGTGGATCACTTGAGCTCAGGAGTTGGAGACCAGCCTGAGCAAGAGTGAGATAGTAAAAATAGCTGGGCATCGTATCGGACACCTGCAGTCCCAGCTACTAGGGAGGTGGAGACACGAGGATCATTCAAGCCCAAGAGTTTGAGGTTGCTATGAGCTATGACTATGTGGCTCTCTACTGAGGGTGACAAAGTGAGACTGTCTCAAAAAATAAATAAAATAGGGCGGCGCCTGTGGCTCAAAGGAATAGGGCACTGGCCCCATATGCCGGAGGTGGTGGGTTCAAACCCAGCCCCGGCCAAAAACTGCAAAAAAATAAATTAAACAAATAAATTAAAAGGTCTGAAGATGTAAAGATGAAGTGTTAGCCACCCGAGCAAACTTATTTACGTGGACTCTGTAATTCCTCCAGAAATGCTGGGCCTTCAGAGTTAGAAAGGACATCAGCATCATTGCATGCTACCCACAGGGTATCCCTTCTGCACATCGCCCCCGGCCATCACATAGCTCTCTACTTGAATGCTTCCAGGAACGGGGAGCTCACTACCTCCCAAGGGAACCCATTCCAAAAATGCTGCTCTGTGAAGTCCTCACCAGCTTCTACAGCCAGGCCCTGGGACTATCAGCAACACTGAGAACTTGATGCCTCTGCCACTAAAGGACTAGGACAGTGGGGGCTGGGGCTGCTCCCTCTCCAGCACAGCCTGGTGCTCTGGAGGAAGGGCGGTGAGCAGGGAAGGAGAGTGAGCAGAGCTTGGCTTCCCTCTCCCTAGTCTGGGGGCAGGAAGGAGAATGCAGAGAAAGCTGGGATGGGGGCAGACAATTGGGGGGGGGGTGGTAGTGTTACCCCAGGGATAATTCCAGAAGCATTAGGAGGGCAGCACATACCATCCTCACATTGGGCTCCGCTGACACCTGGAGGGCAGCGGCAGGCCCCCGTCGTGGGGTCACAGGTTCCTCCATTCTGACAGCTGCAGGAGGAGCTGCAGTTCTTCCCGAAGGTATCTGGGGGACAAGCTACAGGGACGACAGGGAAGCACCCAGGTCACCAACCAGCGGGGCTCCGGCCCAGAGACCCACCACAGCCATACCCACGCTGAGACACCCCCCCGCCCCAAGTTGGAGGTAACTCATTGAGAAGTAGCCCCTGGAGCCTCTAGTGATGTGCCTGTGCCCACTGCCCCGCCCATGTTCACAGCACACACGGCCCGCCCCGTCCCTCTGAAGGCCACCACGCTCACTCAGAACTAACCCCTGAAGGCAGGCAGAACAGCACAGAGCTTGCCCTGGCCCGACCATCCGAGCCAGAGGACCCACTGCCAGCCACCCTGCAGCAGCCCCTGCCCCCGCTGTCCTAGGCCCTTAAATGCTGGTTACTTATTGCTGGACCCCTGAGACTGGCATCTCCAGGGACAGAGGCCTCAGCCTGCTTGTCTCCAGGGTATCCCACCACCTGGAGCAGGGTGGACAGATAAGCAGATGGATCCACACGGCCCCTGCCCAGAGCAATAGGAGGAGTGAAACTGTGCATGGTGTCCCCGCCCAGTGGCCTCACTCTCATTGCAGATGAGCCCAGTCCAGCCCGCAGGGCAGTCACAGCCATCCAGGCCAGGGAGGCAGGTCCCTCCATTCCTGCAGTCATCACAGGTCAAGCTGCAATCGTGGCCAAAGGAGTCGTCCAGGCAGACTGGGGGCAGACAGGGTGGGACCTCAGAGCCTGGCCCTGGACTCCAGCCCCACCTGGGCTGGGCAGGCACACAAGGAAGGGACAGGACGGTCACCCCAGCCGGTAAGTGTAGGAGCAGATGCAGGGCTCAGGAGGAGCCTTGAGCTGCCAGCCAGCACGAGCTGTGCAAACTGCCGGAGCAGCTAGACCTCTCTGGGCCTTGTTAGACAAGGGCATATCACAGAGGCCCTTCCTCATACCCAGACCCCAGCCAGGGGCTCTCTGACAGCAAGAGCCCAGGGCTGAGATACTGCTCACCAAACTTCTCCACAAGCGTGTGCTCGGCCCGCAGTTCCACCTCCTCTTCATCCTCCTCCTCCTCTTCCTCCTCAGCCCCTGCGTAGTGGTCTTGGAAGAGCAGCGGCAGCTCATCCCGGAGCACCGCAACATGGGGCAGGGGCCGCACGAAGGGCAGCCGGCTGTCCAGCTCCACCGTGGGCTCCTGCAGGGCTGGGGAGCACAGGGGCCCTTAGACCCCACCTGCTGCCCCAGAGTCCCCACTCCTCGGCCCGGTAGCAGAAGGTCGTCCCAGCTGTACCCCTACCCACTTCTCAATACGGAGAAGCCATGGGCCTCAGAGATCCTGCTGATGGCCCAGCTCCCCCAAGCCCGTCCTAGCGCCCCACCCTGGCTTTAGGTGCTCCAGGCCTGGGCACAGCTGACACCAGTCCCAGGACATCACCTTAGGGCTTGATTCCTTCTCTCAGCTGGTGAAGATGGAAGCAGGACCCTTGGGACTTCCTGAGAGACAGGCTGCCCTGGAAGACGCCTGTCCCCACCCCTGCTGCCCATGGCAAGGTCAGGGCTTCAGTGGGGCCCACATGGTACCCACTTGCCTCAGAGATGGTACAGGCCCAGAGGCCAGGGCACAAGAGACCCCAGGCAGGGTGGGTATGGGACTGGCAGGTGTGAAGTGTACTCTGTGGGCTCTGGCAGGCAGACTACGAAGGCAGGAGACTCACGGGAGCAGCCTCTGCGGTCCTCGTCCAACCGGAAGCCAGCCTCGCAGGAACAGCGGAAGGAGCCGGCCAGGTTGGTACAGTGGTGCTCACAGCCTCCACGGCTGGAGGCGCACTCGTCCACATCTGTGGGCAAAGGAGGCTGCTGGGTAGCCGCTCCAGGTCAGGGGCCCACCCACTGCACAGAGGCCAGGGTGGCCCTGCTGAAGCTCAGCGCTCGCCTTATGACCGAGCTGGGCAAGCCGATCCCGCGGCCATAGCAGCCTCCCTGGCCAACTTCTGGCCCCTCCCCTCCCCCAAGGCCAGGCAACAGTGGACACCTGGTGCAGGGCCTTGTTGGGAGCAACCAGGAGTGCAGACCCAGCCCTAAGAGAGCACAGCCTGAGAGAGAAGGAGTAGGTAGGTCGCATAGTCCTGCATATAGCAAGCACTCAGTGCCCACTATCAGGGCCAGAGCTAGCCCTGTGTCCCTCTCCAGGGTGGTCCCACTCCCCAAGCCACCCAGCAGCTCACCTTCACAGCCACAGCCATCGGTGCTGAGCCTGTAGCCAGCGTAGCAGCCACACTCGTACCCGCCGGGGCTGTTGGCACACACCTGCTGGCAGCACGGGCTATCCACACAGTCGTCCACATCTGCAGGTCATACACACATGCCCACATTCAGCCCCACTGAGCACATCTCCATGTATGCCCCCTGGTGCTGTTTCTCTCACACACACACACACACACACACACACACATATACATGACACATCACAGCCCCTGGGTCACCACATCTGCTATGAGCAAGGTGGGCCTGGGGCCAGGCAGGCTGGAAGGTACCATCCCCCTGAGAGTCAGGCTCTCCCAGCTAAGAGAGGACCCTGCATAGCCACAGTGTGTCAGGTGCTACTCCAGGGGATGGAGGGAGCCTGAGAGGTGCTGAGGGGGGTAAGGTGGGTGCCCAGAGGGCCGTGCATTTTGGGGTCCTCCCAGGTCAGGATGCTGCCTCTCTCTGGCAAGATTAGGGAAACAAGAGGGAATATCAAACCAATCCCAGATCCTGGGATGGGGGAGCCCGGAGGAACCAGCCGCACCGATGCAAGTCTTCTGGTCCCTGTCCAGCTCGTAGCCACGGGGGCAGGTGCAGAGTGGCCCCGAGCTGGTGTGGCTGCAACCGTGGGAACAGCCGCCATTGTCAGCCTCACAGCTGTTCACAATCTCCATCTCGATCCCTACAGAGACCAGCCACCACCAAGTGAGACAGGGCCTGGGGTGAACTACCCACAGTCCTCCCCCACCCAGCAACCAGCCTCTTGGGGCTGGGACAGTCTGCTGCCTGGGCCAGCTCTAGCCCTTTCCCTCCTTCTCCTCTGGGGACCCTGCCCAAGGCTGTGCCAAATGGACAAGGAAGCCCTGCCCCTCAGGTCCTGGAGAGACACCCAGGGCACCTCTAGCCCAGGCCTGCTGCCTGCTGTCCACTCACGGTAGCACTGGCGGCCATCAGCACCCAGCTCATAGCCTGCATGGCACACACACTTAAAGGATCCGGGAGTGTTGAGGCAGCCGTGGGCACACTGAGCAAGCCCGGTGGCACATTCATCCACATCTATAGGAGAGAGACCAAGGGGAGGTTCAGGGGTGCCAGGAGGGAAAGGGGTGGGGAGGCCTTTGACCCACTGACACCTAGGGCCTGTAGCCACATGGCCCAGCTGGTCAGGACAGAGTCCCTGTCAACTGCTAATCACGCCCTTGCAAACTCCTTGGGATAAAGAAGGTGACCCTCAGCTTGGTTTCATACTTACCCCACAAAGCCTCCTGTACCCAGAGTGACAGGGGGCACCCTCCACACAGACAAGCGGTTCCCAACGATGGCAAAGGTGTGGAGCTACGGGACCCTCACTCCCTGTGGGTACCCTGCAGCTATATGGCAGGACACCTCAGAAATTGTTTGCTACCTGCTCCAGACCTCATTGCTCCTAAGACATCCTGAGGGTCACCAGAGCCAGGGAGAGACCCCTCCCCAAGGCTTCCCAGAGCAGCCCAAACATCTGAAGGCCAAATGTCAGAAACACCCAAAGGTCCGGGAAGGCATTATTAACACACATCCCATGGTGGATGGTGGATGGGCTGCCAAGGATGTGGGAATGAATTCCAGAAAAGAGCACCCTGCTGAGATCTGAGTCTAACCGAGAACACTAAGAAACAGTCTCAGGGTAGAGCAGGAGTGGCCAGGAGGTGCCGTCCCCTGGGCTGCTCCTTCGTTCACATCCATCTCTTTGGTTCTCCGGATGAGCAGCTCTTACATTGAGACAGTGTCACTCTGTTGCCCTGGGTAGAGTTCTGTGGCATCACAGCTCACAGCAACCTCAAACTCCTGGGCTCAAGGGATCCTCCTGCCTCAGCCTCCAGAGCAGCTGGGCTAGTTTTTCTTCTATTTTTAGTAAAGACAGAGTCTCGCTCTGCTTCGGCTGCTCTTGAACTCCTGAGCTCAAGGGATCCTCACACCTTGGGCTATCAGAGTTTTGAGATTAGAGGTGGAAGCCACTGCTCCCAGCCTCACAAGGAATATTTTTAAAAACAAAAGTGAAGCCTGAGGTCTCACGTATGCTCCTGTACAAGTGAACTCCTGGTGGGAAGCAGATCCTTGAGTGGTTCCTATCCCCTGGTGGGATCATTCCAAGTCACCCAAAGGTGGCCAGGCAGGGCCAGCCTTGCTGCCAAGGGACAAGTGACCCCAGAGAGGGACAGTACCACAGGTGCACCTGCTGAGAGCAAATGGGGCGAGGGAGGGGCACCCTACCTTCACAGGCCTTGTGGTCGGCCGCCAGCTGATAGCCCGCATGGCACTCACAGCGGGCAAGACCTTGGAGCGGCCGGCACGTGTGCATGCAGCCACCATTCCTCTCTGCACATGGGCTTCTCCCTGCGATCACAAACCCAGAGGGAAGAAATCAGGGTGGGGGCCCCATAGAATGCGGTGCCTACCGCGGGGCCCCTCAGGAAGCCTCCAACCAGCACTCTACCCACTTCCTTGTCCAAGTAGGGGCTTGGTGAGGTGTGGCCCATCTGTTAGGGGAAGCTCCCACATCCAGGAAGAGGGAGACCACCCCACAAGGGCTGGGCCCAGGTCCCAGAGGCCTATAGCAACCCCAGAGAGGGGCAGCTATGGAACTGAAGCATCACCCCACCCCCCAGCTTCCTGATTCCACAGATGTGCAATCCCAGAACACGGCCCTAACAGATGGGCTACACCTCACCAAGTCTCCCAGAGCCTCAGGAACTCTCATGAGATCTGCTTCCAGCTCCAGCAGTCCAGGCAGGGTCCCCCCACTCACTAACGGATGCAACGCCTGCCCTGGGCCCAGGCTGCAGGGTCCTCCCTCTGTCCCCACTCACGGATGCAGCGCCTGCCATCCTCCTGGAGCTGGAACTCGGGCTGGCATTGGCAGCGGTGCCGGGTTGCTGTGAGCTGGATACAGTGGTGCTGGCAGCCGCCATTGGCCAGGGAGCAGGAGTTGATGGCTGAGGGTGTGAGGAGGACCCAGGTCAACCCAGGGGGTTGAATGGCTGACAGTCCCCACCCCAGGTTGGCACGGAACAGAAGATGGCACAGCCACCTCCTCCTGACAGACCCTCTACCTTTCTACCTCCATCTTTGAAGCTGCTCCCTGTCTGGCTCCCAAGCCTGCCTCTGCTTTCTCTGCCCACATACAGGACACGCAGGACCCTAGCCAGTCTTCTGCATCCTCTGGCCCAGCCTGCCTGAGGGCTGGACCCAGAAAGCACTGAGAAGGCTGAGGATGAGGCTTGGTGCCTGAGCAGTCTGGCACACTCCCTGGAAGGAGGTGGTAACAGGGGTGATGGAGGCACCTCATACTCTTGGTCCTCACGTCAAGGCAGGGGGCAGGGGGCAGCTGTGGACAGTCACTGTGGCCCACAGGCTTGACCCCAGCCCCCAAGGGGACAGAGCAACTCTTGCCTAGCACAGGCCAAGCCACACCTCATCCCCAACCTCACGCAGGCCATCCCATGCAGGCCCCTGCAGGAAACAGGCTCTGTGGGGTCTGTGGGAGCCAGATGGGGACCCAGGGAACGGACAACCCTGCCTTCATTGGCCCAGGGAGGTGAGCAGAGGGCACTGGGCCAGGGTGGGTGCCCAGGGTGGGCACTGTGTCTCTGCCAGAAGCAGCAGCCAGTTCCTCGCGGGGATTTGGTGGTGTCTGTGTCATTCGCCTTATGGTTAAGGAGGGGACAGCCCAAGCCTGCGGGGAAGCCGCAAGAATGTGCTATTCCTGTGCCCGGGTGGGGGAGGCTGTCTGCCCGTCATCTGTGCCCAGAGCAAGCCTGAGTCCTGCTGCCAAGGCACCAAGATTGGGAGTGGGAGGCTCCACCCCCAGGATCTGCCTTTTGGGGGGTGGTGCTGCAGTTTGGGTAAAGTACTTACCACCATTGCATGTGGGGTGGGAACCCAATACCACAAAGGAGCTGCCGGGGGGAGCAGGCGGGGCTCCGGGAGCCCCAGACACGCTGCCAGCCCAGGGCAGAACCTCTGTCAAAGCTTGTCCCAAACCCACAACGCTCACCACACCACCTCGCCTCCCTCCCTGCCAGTGGGGAGCATGTGCTAAGGGTCCCCTCCAGGGGGAAGACGCCACAGGTGGCAGTGACTGCTCCATCTCCTGGCTCCACCTGGGCCTGGTGCATGTGGAAGGAGAGGCCCAGGACAGAACGGACCGGAGCCCATCAGCCCCAAGGTCCCCTCCCCACCCACCTATCTCCCAATTCTGCCATGACCCTGGGGCCAGACAGGAGCTATCCTGCTGCCTCCCCCAAGATGGCTCTGCTTAAGCCACTGGCCATCATTGCAGAGGCTTCCAAGTATGGCCTGATCCAGCCCCGCATTCCTGGGGGCTGTTTATTTGTGTTCACAACACCAACTGCACCCCCGCTTGGAACACATAATAGGAACCAGAAGCCCTTTCTGGCAAGGCCAGGCAGGCATGGAGGGGTGCAGAGCCCAAGGTAGGGGAGCCAGCTGAGCAGGCTCATGGACAAGAAGGCCCTGGGGAGCTATGGCCATGCTGGGATAGAGAGGGGCTTCCCAATCAGCTCTCCAGACAAGAGACCAGGACACCCAGGCACTGGAGCCCAACAGGGGCAGGTGGGGGTCCTGTTTGGGGGGGAGGGGGGAAGGGTCTCTGCAGAGCCATCCTCCCCACTTCTCACACTTGTGACACTCCAGCTGCTCCCAAGCTGTGCACACCAGGGAGCCAAGCCCAGTGTCATTGCACAGCCTAAGCTATGGGTTCCCGGAAAGCTGAGCAAGGCAGATTTTCTCAGGCACTGGCTGTGCAGCTTGCTCAAGAAGGGCCAGCCTGTGTAGCCAGTGCCTAGTGCTAGGGGGGATGTTCCCATTCCCTCCTGGTCACTGTGACACTCACCTATGAAACACACAGCCCAGCAACCCCTGCCCAGGCCACAGCAAAACTGCACACCTGACTGCCATTCTGCAGATCAGACCAAGCTCAGCAAAAGACAGGGATTTGGGATCTGCCTCTGAGTAGGGGGCAGGTTCCCGCTCCCCAGTTTGTACTCACAGTGCCCTCACCTGATTCACCTGCTGACAGACAGGCATCCTGACAATCCTGCATCCCTTTCAGGTCTGTTACAAGACCAAGGGCTATTTTCACAAAGGGAAACCTCCCTGATGGTGAGGGTTTGCTGGTGGGTATGAGCAACCCTGCCAGATGTTCTCGTCCCCTGCTGACTCCAGGCGCTTTCTCTGCCAGGGCCTCACTTAGGTCCCAGTCCACTTCCAGGTCAGCTGGAGTGACGATAGCTGGAGGGCACTCTGTGCTACGGAGTGAATGTTTGTGTGCCCTCCCCAAATTCATGTGTTGAAGTCCTAACCCCTAACGTCATAAAGTCACACATGTTTGTGTGCCCCCAAAATTCACGTGTTGAAGTCCTGACCCCTAATCTCACCATATTTGGAGAGAAAATCTTTATGGATATAATTAAAGATAAATGAGGGCAGAAAGGATTAGTGTCCTCATTAGAATAGACTGTCCCTCCTCCCTCACAGCACAACAGCAGCCAGAACTAAGGTAGCCTTCGCCAGGAACTGAATTGTCTGGCACGTCCATCCAGGACATCCAGCCTCCAGAACTGTGGTATTTGGTTAGTCAGCCAGAGCTGACTGAAATACCCAGATGCCCCAGTCTGTAAATTTCAGAACACCCCACTTCAGCTGGGATTTGTAAGGTCCATTAGAGCTGGCTGCAGCACCACCCTCTGCCAGCAGAAGTCACCACCGAGGAAACTCATCAAATGTGAGGCTTGGTGCTCTTCTAAGGGAGCAGGTGGGGACCCCAAGAAGTACATGGAAAATTCTAGAATACAGTCTTTCTCCAGGACAGAGGGTCAGGACTGTCTGTGAGGCTTGTTCTCCACTCTTGGGAGGTGCTGTGCTCCTGACCAGGGGCGCTACTCCTGAATTAGGAGGCAGCTTCTGCAGTCTGGGAGGGACCCAGTGCTAAGTGTGGTACAGCCAAGGGCCCTGGAGGAAGCAGTGGTGCTGTCCGCAGTGGCAGACCACCACCACCACAAGCTTGTCAGCTAAGGGCTAGGCCATGGCAGGGGCCAAGCCCACAGGCTGGCTCTGAGCAAGCTCCAAACTCACCTGGGGGGATCGGGTTGGCTCCAAGGTGGTTTCCCAGAGGTTTTGTAATTACTGCCCGCTGACTGGGCTGGCTTCTAGGTCCCAGAGTCTCCTGCCACATGTGGTCAATGGTCACCCACAGCCCTTCCTTCTAGAAAGCCCTCTGTTGGGGCCAGGGCTAGGATGGCAGAACCAGATGGGGGGTTCATCCCTTTCTTCCCCACAGGCAGCCCAGGGTTCACCCCCTGCTTCCTGCCCTGCCCCCGCCTTGTGCATGGGGGTGCTCAGCTCACTCACAGCCACAGAAATGTTCCTTGCTCCTATGCCACTGCCCCACAACACAGCCCCTCAACACAGCACCAAGTGGGGAGAGAAAGGCCACCACTCCCTCCAGGGACCCAGGCTGAGCTGACCTCCTGGCCCATACCTGGGCGAGGGCCAGGCTACCCTGTCCACCACACCAGGAGCTAACTGTGCTTCACCCACTGGTCTGACCTCCCTTTGCTCCCAACTGACCCCCAGAGGCACTAACTGTCCTGCCCATCGGTCTGCCCTACCTTCCCCTTGAGTTTCTGGACACAGCCTGGGTCTGTAGCCCTCAGCCTCCCTGAGTTAAGATACACCTATCCCACAACCCCACCACTGCACTGAAGCACCTCAGCACCACCTCAGCCCACCCCATGGGATTCTGGACTCAGGCAAGGCTGGGACAGGGTCCTCCCTGTGTAGAAGTCCAGGGTGGTCTCAAGGGATAGGGTGAGGGGCTGCTTTTGCCTCCTTTCCCAGGGGCTTGGCTCAGGCTGGGCCTCCTCTGGCGCCTCCAGTTGGGAAGACAGACTCTGCTTGTGCAGCTGCAGCCTGTCTGGCCTGGGGATGGCAGGAAGCATTGGCAGGGAGCACCTGTGGCTTTACATGGATGGGTTTTACAGACGAGCCTGGTGGCCTGCACACGTGTACGCCTGTGGCTTTGGCCCCTGTCCCAAGATGTTGCCAGCAGCAGCTTCCCCAGGCCTCCCCTACAAGCAGGAGTTGAGGGAGCATCCTGGGGGCCTGCTGCCCTGATGGGGAGTCCCAGGCCTGGGAAGAAAATGGTCTGCCCCCGGGGGACATGGCAGGCCTTTGGCAGAGGCAGGCAGGAGATGGATATGGAGGCCTCCTCTAGCTGTGCACACACCAGGGCCCATCTGACTCTGGGGAAAGGGGACATGGGCAGAGGGCAGCCATGTCCAAGGCTAGGGCCAGGTCAATCTCAGGACCCTGGGGCAGGTGTGGTACTGGCTCAGAATACCCCAGGTGCACAGGAGGCTCCCCCAGTGCCAAGTAGCAAATGGCCTGGAGCTGTTCTGCTCCTGGGTTTTGCATGCTGCTCTGCAAGGCATTATGGGAGACAGAGGATGACACACCTAAACACCACAGCCAGGCCACTGCCCTGGGCAGGCCCTACTTTCCACAGCTGGGGAGGGAAAGAGCTAACCCAGGCCCTGCGGGTAAGAAGCAGAGACTGGGGGCCATGCCCAGGAGGACATCCTGGGTAATGAAGTATCCCAGGACTAGGGGCACCAGGGAAGGGGGACAAGGCCCCAGGGTCCATCTCTTCTTGCACTCAGAGCCAGTGGCAAAATTCTTCTTTTAAATCTTACTGTTAAGGACAGAACCTTTTTGCATTTTACTTCTGAAGCCCTACCACAGCCTAGGCCCAGAGGGTGCTACTGTGACCCTGAACTGGAGGATAAGACCACTGGCAGCCCCAAACCCTGCAGGCTGGGAGTCCTGATGGGGAGAAGGAGGGGCTGGAAGTCCAGCAGAAGACCCTCAGAGTCCTGGCAGGGTCCAGGCAGCGTGGCTTGGACCAGACAGTACGCTCAGGAGGCCCCCTGCAGGGCAGCCCCTCAGCACTTTTTCCTTCCCTCCTCCTCACTCCAAGCTGCTGGGGGAAGGTCTGAGATTTCATAGCCTCAGGGCTGCAGGGACCCACCCCACCTGCACCAGCCAGTATGTCCACCCCACTGCCCAGCAGGTACCTCAGCAACAAGAGTGGCTTAAGATGGCTAGAGCCCTGGGACAGGCACACTGGCTCTGTCAAGGAAGAAGCCCCAGGAGACCCCGTGTCCACTCTGGGAGCTTCTCAGGCCCCCCATAAGTAAGGCAGCCCATGGTGGGCTGACAAATCTACACCCATCCTGGACACTCCCAGGAGACCTGGGACCTGGCCTGCCCACCAGCTGGTGTCAGCTCCCAGGAATTCCTGATACATGGAACTAGCCACCAATAGCCCCATCCAGAGCGAGCAGCCCCCATAGGGCAGGAGACAGACAGGGAGCACTGAGCAGGTGTCTGGGCAGGGGTCTGGGCAGTGCCCAGGCACGGGCAGTCTGGGAATGGGGCTGATCCACACGGGTCGGGTGATGCTTGCCAAAGTGAGGGTTGCCACCCATTCCCCTGGAGAAATCACCCTGCCCACAATGATGGCATTTTGTTATAGTGAAAGACCATGCCGAAAGCCTCAGCCACGTCTCCACAGTGAGACTGTGACTCTGTGAAGCTTTGGCATAAAGTCCCTGCCAGGAGGTGCAGTCAAAAGAAACAGATGATTCTGAGATCACAGCTCTACATCCAAACAGCAGCATAGATGAAAGCCCTCTGGAGACAGGCAGCTTACAGGTGAGTATCCCCTCCAGTGGGAGACAGGAGGAGGGGGCCCTGCACCCGGAGGGCTGTGGAGGCCCTAAGAGCCTCCCAGACAGGGTGCATACTTTGAGGTCTGTCAGCTAGAGGGGCTGGAGGTCCTTGTAGCCTCCTGCCAGGCTGAGTAGACGCTGCCCAGGGATCTGCTAAAAAGACCCCTTAAAATAAGCAAATACCCCCAATTAGGACTTCTGGGGCCTGGAGCTACAGACATCTCCCAGGAAAGGGTCTACGAAGGCAGCCACAGGCATAGCAATGCACTGGGCTAGGCAGGGTCCCAAGGCCACTTTTAGCAGTCGCTATGGGTCATTTCTGAGCCCTACAGAATATAGCTCCCTTTGCATGTTATTACTTATCCCATCCCCATCCTGTCCCTTCCAGGGGCATCTCAGGGAAGGACACTGGCCGCACAGATCGTGGAGAGGAAGATCAGGGAGTATGGCCAGCCAGGCAGACGGGTATCCCCACCCTGGAAGGGCCTCCAGGGTCTTCCTTCTTCCAGGAAAGCCCTGCCTGAGAAGGGGTAAGGGAAGGACATGCCCCCCCCCCAGCTGCCTCTTCCAGGGGGCCTGAAGGCTACAAAGCCCCCAGTCACGGCTTCCTGAAGCCCCTCCAGTGGGCAGAGGGCTGGGACCCCCATTTTAGCCGTCCTAAGCACATCACAACATTCCTACATCTGTTTCTACTTTCCAACCCCGGAAAACTTCATGGGGCAGCAGCCTGGCTCCCCGCAGCGGCCAGGACATGTGAGTGTGCGCCCAGCCCCCTGGGGCTGGCAGGCCGCCCTGCCACACGGCAGGCAGGGCCAGGAAGGAGCTGCTCAGAGCTGCCTGGGCCTGCTCTAGTCTCTGAAGTGGAGAGAAGCACCCTACCCCCAGGCCCTCAGAGAATAGCCATGTGACTCCCAGGCAGAGGCCAGCGGGAAGGGGTCTTCAGTTGACACTTACCCAGGCAGGTCCTGCCGTCCGTGTGGAGCCGGAAGCCAGGCTTGCACTCACAGAGGTAGGAGCCAGGGGTATTCACGCAGCGGTGCTGGCAGCCACCGTTGTGTGCTTGGCACTCGTCCACATCTGGGCAAGAGCGGGGACGTGTTAACATCTGAGCACGTGCCCAGCACAGCCCACCTCGCCGAGGACCTGCCCCCCACCCCAGTGCCCAGGTATTAGGGCACCAAGCCCTTCACCCACATCTGCTAGAACCAGGGCAGAGGAGGCAGTGTCTGTCCTCCCACCAGGGCCATCTGCTCAGGTGGGGCACAGCAGAGGAGAGCAGGGTTGCAGGGGATGGCCTAGCTCCTAACGCCTTTCAAGACTGATCTTGAGTACCCGCCATTTCCTTAAGTCCAAATCCAGAAAATGCTTCCAGGCAAAGCCACCCCCCTCCCCCCACTGAGGCTCAGGAGCCCAAAAGGAGAAACTGAGAACTTTTGAGAAGACCCAGCACTGGCTGCAGGGGGTGGAAGAGCCAAAGCGTGGGGAGGGTGGGGGGCAGGGGTGCTGGTTTAAACATCTTCTGCCCTAGATTCATGTCCATCTAGAGTCTCAGAACGTGACTGTGGCAGGAAACAAGGTCGCTGCAGATGTAACAAGTTAGGGATCCAGATGAGATCATTCTGGACAAGGGTGTCCTGACAAGAGACACACACAGAAGACAAGTGAAGACCTGGCAGAAACTGGGTGAGGTGGCCACAAGCTAAGGATGGCCAGGAGCCTCCAGAGGCCAGAAGGAAGGGCAGGGAAGACCCTCCCTGCAGGTTTGGAGGGAACACAGCCCTATTGACACCTGGAGCTCAGATTCTCCATCTCCAAACTTTGAGAGAAGAAATTCCTGCTGCTTCAGACCACCCAGTTTGTGGTGTTTGCTATTAGCCCTAGGAATGAAATGCAGGGACCCAGAGGGAAGCTTTGCCACATCGCCAGACAGGTGCCCTGATCGGTGCCCTGCCCTATAAAGTGCCATCCCTACCCCAAGCACCAGACCCTCCAGACCTCCCCACCCAAAGGCCAACTCAGATGCAGAACTGTGCATTGACAGTTTCCAAGCTCAGGAGTCTCCACTCAAAGAGGGACAGGGGACGGAGTCTAAGGCTGGCCTGATCTCAAAGCCCCAGCAGTATCCTCACTGCCGGACTTCCAGGGCCAGGAGAGGCCAGCCAAGGGGAGCAGAGCAGCAGCCTGGGGCCACAGATACCCTGCAGGGCCCCATCCACCCCTGCTCATCAGCACAGCCTCCTGCCCCCAGGTGTCCCTAAGCATGGAGAATGAGGGGGGGAGGGGGGAGATGAGGCAGGTCATCTTCCTGCCCACATGTCCCCCACCCCCAGGCCCACACAGCCAAGCCAGGCCTCAGAGGAGTCCAGGCAGACAGATAAGAGGTAGTAAGTCACTAGTCCTGGAACACCCAAGTGTGAAGCTCCTGGGCTGCCTGGGACCGCAGCTGACTGGCGGGGCACCCAGCACACGGGAGTTCTTAAAGCTGCCATGGCTGGGAAGAAACCAGCAGTGGAGACAGATGGAACTGGCCATGTCCAAGGCTGTCCCAAGAATGCCTGGTGACCCCTATCCATAAGAATTCTGGGGGAATTCCAGGAGGGTTCTCTAGGGGGCCTGGTGGCTTCCAGGCACAGCTGAGAGGCAGCCGCCCACTCCCTGGTTAATTTGAGAGAGAGGCCTTGATAACGTGGGCCTGATGGCCAGAAGACATTGAAAGATGAGGGAGGGAGGGAGGCTGATACCCTGGCAAGGACAGAAATGGGAGCCACCCTGGAACAGGACATGGGCACCAACGTCCTTGCCTACAACTCAGGCCAGGTGACACTTTTTATCTTCCAACCTCACCAGCTGGGCAGCCAATGCCAGATCAGAAGAGAGGGGGCCACTGAGAGCCGCCATTAACAGAGAGACAGGCATGTAAATGCTCTTTGTGTAAGCTATGAGCTGAGCGCCCAGGCCCTCTGGTCAGGGTGACAACAGGCCCTGACCACTGCCCATGCCTTGAGAGGAAAGGATACTTTCCATGCTTAGACATTTCTACACTGCTGGGAAAAGATACTATTGTTTCAAGGGATGAGTACTTGGCCGCACTGGAATGTGGCTGGCTGGGACGCCCCATGCGCAGCTACCCAGAGCCAAGCTTGTAACAATCTGCCAGGTTTCCACCATCAGCTATGACCTCTCCATACAGCCATACAGTCCCCTCCATCCCCATGAAAATGACTGCCTTTGAGGTGCCCACCCTAAACTCCAGCCATCCGAGCTGGATAATGCTAACGGCGGGACACAGGACCAAGCTCTTCACAGCTGTCCCCTCAGCCTGCACCAGGTGGTGCCCGCCTACTAGGCTGCGTCTCCTGAGTATAGAGTGCAGAGACCTGCTGCCAATCTGTGCCTGGCCACCCAGAGTCTCTGTCTGGGTTCCAGGGCCCTGTACTCCACATACAAGCCATTTCTGCTCTGGGGAGACCCCAGTGTCCCTCCTAAGCCCCAAGGTTGCCTCAGGGGGAAGGCAAATGAGACCAAGAGCACCTCTCCAGCTGCACAGGAGTCAGACTAATATTCTTCAGACAGACACCAGGATGGTTTGTGGGAAGAAGCTTGAAAACAAAAGGTTAACAGACTTCAAAGAGCCCCAAAGAAGCCCCTGGGAACAGAGGGTTCCAGATCCCTCCAATAGGAGTGTCAGCTGGGGAGACAGGTGCCTGCTGGAGAGGGGAGGTGGGCAGCACCCACCCAAGAGAGACCCTTTCCCCAAGCTCAGGACCTCACTCAGACCCCGAGAGAGCCCCTGAAAGGTAATGGTGTGAACCCACAGTCTCCACAGGGCATGTAGCACCGGCTCATGCAGCCAGTAGGAGCTGGCTGGTTCTGTAAAATCCCAGCTGTCAGCCAGTGGTTCTGACGTCAACCTCAGCTAACAGAGAGACTGACTGAGGTGATACTGGACAGAGAGTGGTGGGTGTAGGGTCATCCTGAGCCCTGGCTGGGGAGGCTGGACCTGGAGGCTACACCTTCACACAAACAGGTCAGTCTGGAAAGAAGCGCCAGGTAGATGCCAGCATGGTGCAGCCTTACCAGTCATCAGGCCCCCTGCAGCTGGCTACCCTCCTCTCCGGCCCAACCCTGCACAGCCTAGGCACCGTACTCACATACACCTGCACCCCCATGGCTCCCATCACCCTCCCACTATGAGGACAGGACCATCTGCTCTCTAGTATCCTGCCCTAGGGCTCTCCAGTGGCTCCCAGCACCAAGTCCCTGCAGAAATCCCAGCTCCTACAAGGCAGAGGCGTGGTCCTTAGCACCTCTTCCCCACCCCACCCCCGTGCCCCTCCCTCCCATCACACCCTTCCCCCATGGCGCCCCTCACAGTAGGGGCTGGCACACTGACCTCAGCCTAAGCCCTGAATGTCCATCCCTGAAACTGCAACATCTAGAGGTCAGGGGACTGCTGTGGGGGGAGACAGGGCCTGGGGTGGGGGCCCAGGCAGGGGGCACTGAAGCACTGCTATGGCTTCCGGCACCCGCTGTCTGCTGTCAGCCAGGATCAGAATCTGGACAGAGTGAGCCACTCAAGGCGGAAGGACTTGGGGCCTCCCCTCACCTGCTTATGGACAGGGCACCTAGCCAGACGACCTCCTGCTGGGGTTCCCTCTTTGAACTGAGCAAATCCCCTTTAGAGAAAGTATTTACATTCAGCAAGGCAGGAAGAGATCCCTCAACCCTGCCCACTCTGCTCCCATGGAGCCCAGTAGTGGAGGAACAGAGATGCCAGAGGACCCTGCAGGTAGGTGCTGAGCCCACGGCCTAAGGAGCTACCGGTGCCCGTTAAGGACATTGCAGTCAGCTGAATAACACCCCCCAAAGATGTCCACATCCTCCTTCCCTAAACCTTCCACAGCAAAGGGCTTTGTGGGGGGACTGAGTTAAGGATGCTGTGAAGTCATCCCGGGTCCTCTAACAAGGAGGCAGGAGGGCCGGAGGCAGAGGGAGGAAGTGGGAGGTTCAAGGGTGCACCTGAAATGCACACAGGCTCCAAGAACTGGACAGGATAAGAACACCACCACCACCACCCCCGCCGAGCCTCCAGAAGGAACACAGCCCTGCCCATACCTCAATTTCAGCCCATTCTGGACTCTGACCTCCGGGACTGTCTGAGTGTGTGAGGATTTGTTACAGCAGTGGGACCAGTGCCCTGGACACCCCACACAGCACTGGCACTTTAGATTCTGAACACCAGCAGAAAGAGTTGCAGGGGGAGGCTTGAACCCCTAGGCATGAGGGAACCCCCAGAGGAGGCCTCCTCCCAAGCTCGCTCAGCAGAGTCAGGAGATGAAGTGGGCTCATTCCAGGGACAGCAGACTAGCCTGGGGGCAAGACCATTCTACCCCATCAGCCTAACACCAAGCACTACACCTGGGGAGGGGGACAGGCCAGGGAGGGTCAGGGCAGCTACGTCATGTACCAGAGAGGAGCCATGTGCAGGGAGTAGTAGGGCCTGAGAGTGGCTATTTTAAGGAACAGCTGGGCCAGGGTCCTGCTGCTGCCCTCCACGAGGTACCTAACTGTGGACATCAGCGCACATGGGACGCTGGCATGGCTGGTTCCCTAGGAAGCCAGGCTAGGCCTTTGGTGCCTGCCTGGCTGGCAGAGCCTCGGGGAGCCCATGGAGCCTCCATCACCATCTCTCTACAGCTCCTGGCTGGGAATAAGTCCTGGGCCACGGGCATGAGTGGCCTGCCACGAATGGGCCACTGCTGAAGCTGGCCCACACTCACAGGAAACTTGGAGCCCTCTGGACACCTGCCAGAAAGCCTCACTCAAGTTCAGAGCCTGGCTTTGTCCTCAATATGACATGAGATCCCTATTCCCAAGGAGTACATACCATGACCCACAAGCCCTTCTCTCTGCCCTGAGAGCTGCAGCAGGCCTGGACCCAGGTGGGGACTCCCAGCTCCCCAAAGCACAGCTATGCCCAGCCTGAGGCCTTGGTGCTGGTCTCATGGCAGTCAGTGCCACTGCTGGTGGAGTGACAGCACTGACTTGGCCTGGGCTGAGCCACCAAGTGAGAGGTTGCCTACCTGGGAGGGGCAGAAGCTTTGCGTTCCCTGCACCCTTCAGGGAGGAGAGAGGCAGAGCCTCACCCCCAGGCAACTGGAATACAGGGTTAAGGGCTCTGAGGAGCCATCCCAGGGCATCAGGAAGGCTTGTGAGGGAGCAGCCCCCACCCCCAGGTGATACAGGTGAAATTCCCTGGGAACCACACTCCCCCCTCATTCCTGAGGATGCTGCTTCAAGCTCTGTGGATCCCAACTCCTTGGAGAAGACTGGCCCAAGGCGGGCACCAGCTCCCAGAGGCAGAGACGATGGGTGGGGGATAGGTGCATCCCATTTCCCACTGCAGCCTCTGGGAGCCTCAGGTCCTGGACCTCTCAGCTGCCCTTGCTGCCCATCTGTGAGCCCTGGGGAGGGAGCCAGACAGCACCTGCCACATCCACACACATGACCTCAAAGGAGCTGGACTCTTGGGACCCTGGAGGGGGAGACCCAGTGCTAGTATTCCCCAGAGGCCCCTCTCTCCAGCCTGCCCTTTAGCTTGACCCCCTGAGCTGCCAGTGCCTCTGAGAGCACCCCTGAGACCATGGGCTAAAGCAGGGGGATGAGCAGCCAGTGCCTCTGAGGGCACCCCTGAGTCCACGGGCTAAAGCAGGGGGATGAGCGGCCAG
>NW_003852462.1:1945484-1995785 GCF_000181295.1 Otolemur garnettii
GGCACCCCTGAGTCCACGGGCTAAAGCAGGGGGATGAGCGGCCAGTGCCTCTGAGGGCACCCCTGAGTCCACGGGCTAAAGCAGGGGGATGAGCGACCAGTGCCTCTGAAGGCACCCCTGAGTTCACGGGCTAAAGCAGGGGGATGAGCGGCCAGTGCCTCTGAGGGCACCCCCTGAGACCACGGGCTAAAGCAGGGGGATGAGTGGCCAGTGCCTCTGAGGGCACTCCCTGAGACCACAGGCTAAAGCAGGGGGATGAGCGGTGAGTGCCTCTGAGGGCACCCCCTGAGTCCACCAGCTAAAGCAGGGGATGTTTTCCCTTCCCTGCAGTCCGGGGGCCTCCCTGCCTCAGCAGCCTCTGCTTTCAGGCCACGGAATGTCTGATTCCTCAGAGGCCGGGACCACCCTAGGGCTGCCCAGCCATGGTCCCTCCAGCCTGGCAAACTTTTAAAAAAGAGGAAAACAAAGAAAGCTGTGCCTGGGAGCAGAACCCTGGTCCCACCCGCCCCTGCCCCAGCTCATATGGCGCCCACCTGGCCTCTGGTCACCGGCGCTCACGGCGTAGCCAGCCTGGCCCAGGTGGCACGGGTAACAGCCCCTCCAGAGATAGCGGTAATGAGTGCCCGCGACGCGCGCCAGGCCCCCCAGGAGCCCAAGGTACCAGAGCGCGGTCAGCCCGCCGCGGCCCCGGGACGCGTCCATGGACCAGCCGCGCTCTGCCCTGAGCCGCTGGCAGGGAGCCCAGGCGGGTGGCGGGTGGCCGGCGGCGGGCGGCAGGCGGTTCGGACTCCACTCTCGGCTCCAGGCTCCGGGCTCTGGAGTTGAGTCGGCGCGCTCAGTCGCTGGGATCGGCTCGGCTGGACGCTGCCGTGGAGCCGCTCTGGGCCCCGAGCGCCCCGCCCTCGCTTTTAAGTTCTCAGCTTTCCCTCCGCCCCCCGCAGGTAAAGGCCAAGTCTGCAGACGCCAAGGGGGCTGCCCCGGCCCCGCCCCGCCACTTCAGGGGCCGCGCATTCCTGGGCGCGCGCTCACGGGCCAGGCAGCCGGTGGGTGCCCACGCACAAACGCAGGCACCCACGTGTGGACTCATAGACAGAGACGCACAGACAAACCCACGGGTGCAAAACTGCACACAAGACATACAGAGACACCAAACTCAGGCACACAGAGATGCGCGCGGACACACAGGCACACACGAATGTACTCACATACACACCGGTGTCCTAGAGCCAACACGGAAAAGAAGCCAAAGCGGAGAAGGGAGCTGTCCTGAGCTGCCAGTGTCCTGGCGGGCGCGGCCCTGCAGAGGCCGCTGGGTAGGTGGAGCTCTCTGTCAAGGGTGGGCAGCCACAGGTAGTGGGGCCACAGCGCCAAAGTGGAAATCCGGAGCCCTGCACCATCTTGCCCTCCACTGGGCCCACGCCAGTGCCCAAAGGGTGCCTGTGTAAGAGAATCCTGCACCCCCACAGCAGGCGGGAGGAGGCCTGAGGGCAGGGAGGACTATGTGTCAGGGTGCACAGGCCACAGAGGCATCTCCAAGCCCAGGCCTCTGCCCAAGGCCACAGCCAGGGTCCGCAGTTGCATCAGAAGCAGCCCTCCCCAGGGCCAGCAGTGGCTGTGCATACAAAAAGAACCCCAGGCCCAGTGCCTCGAGCAGCCCTGCACCTGAGTCCTGTGTCTCACGTTGGCAGGAGAGCCTGGTCTGGGAGTCCAGCTCTGGCCAGAGACCCCCAAGCCCTCATCCTCTCAGAGCCGTTTCTCTCACCTATACTGGGGGTTATCAGTGACCTCCTGCCCCCAGGGCTGCCTGAAGATGGAGAGCTGGGCCCAAAAAGGTGCTTGGTCAGTATCAGCAGTGACCCCTGCCTCAGACCAACTCAGCTCCAAGTAGAAGGCAGCAGGGGCAGGGGAAGCCCAAGATGAAGGGGCTGGGTGCCCACCCACACCTGCTCCAGGAAGCTCCCCAACTTCTCCCGGCAAGAGGCAGCACAGTGTCCCCGGATACAGTCCATTCCCCTGGTGGCAGCACATGTGTCTCTCTGAAGACTGAGGTATGCACCCAGGCAGAAGGCCATGGGCCTAGGGCTACCTCAGAGCTCAGAGCTTGGGAATACCCACAGCTTCCAGGGCTCTAGGCCATGGATCTAGGTGAGTGGGGCTGGGGCAGGGCTGGGGCACAGCTGCAGTCACCAAGCTCTTGAGGGCCTAGCACCTGGCAGGGACAGACAGCTGCTGGAAGGGTAGGAAGAAGAACGGAGGTAACCACTGCGGTAGCCACAGGGTGCCCGGTGTGTGCTGAACCCGGAGCTCTAAAGACACACCTGCTATCCTCCCCAAGTTTCTGCAGGGGAGGGCCAGTGTCCCCACTTTAGAGATGAGGAAGCTGACAGATGAAGACACTGCCCTCAAGACAAATCCTGTCAAACAGGACTCTAGCCCCAGCAATGCAGGGAAGTGCGAACCGCTCCCAGGCAGAGCCTCCACCCTGGTGCCATGATGCCAAGGAACTCCCTGTGTCCAGAGCCTGCCCCAATGAGAGCCAGTCCAGCCAGGATAGAACCATGGCCTGCTTAGCCCACCTGGGAGCAAGGACAAGGGGGCCACCTTAAGCCCATGGGAAGAGCAGCCTCACCCAGTCCCGGAACCATCTCACCTTGCCTGGTCCTGTCTGGGATCCAGCCTGCCCCATCAGCTCCCGCCCACCAGCACAGGCAGTGCAGAAGCGGGCCTGCCCAGCCCAGCCTGCCTGCCCAGGCCTCCTGGGTGAGCCCCTCTCCCTTCCTCCTGCTAAGTGGCACAGCAAGCAGGCTCCCTGCCTTGGGAGGCTGCCATAAAACTCACTGATAGATGGCCGAGCTGTCGGATCTCTGTTTGAACAGCTCCTTCCACGTGGGCTGCACAATTTATGGTCACAATGTGCTTGTTCGTTGCCAGCAGCTCACAAACAAGTGCTGACACAGACCTGAGGGGCCCACCCTCCTCAGACACAGCCAGCAGGCCCTGGGCCCAGCAGTTTCGGGGGCAGGCTTGGGCAAGGTGCAGGGATGAGACACCAGGGGTTGACATGGGCAGCCAGGCCAGGTTGCAGGGCACAGAGCCATGGGGACAATGTCCGTCTGCAGAGGAGGAGTGAAGCACAGACACAGGAAGGGACTTCTGACTCAGGTCAACAACGAGGAACAGGGCCCTTCCGCCACCAGCCCCTCCTGGGGACAGGCTCCCTCAGGCAGCCCTCCAAGTGAGGACCCGAATGCTCCTGCAGACCCCATTCCAGCAACCCTCCAGGACCTGGGGCAGAGGACGCCCACAGACAGGAAGCAGGACATGGACCCACTGGGTCTCCCACATGGTCCCCATGTCTACTTGGGAAAGGGCTCCTGACTTGTCCTCTGTCCCTGGACCAGGGGGCGGAAAGATAGATGCCAAATCCAGCCCCAAGCCAAGCCAGAGCCCACAGCTGGTGTGACTACTGAGCCTGGAACCGCGGCCACACCAGCGGAGGAGCAGTGTGAACAGCGCACCACTCCCATACTAATGAGAGGGAGAGGTGGGAGTGTCTCCTCAACCCTCCTTATGTGGCCCACGTGCTGAAAGGATCTCTCCTGCACCTACCTCAAGTGAAATAGACTATTAAAATCAGTTTCACCTGTTTTTACTTTTTTAGCGAGGCTATGAGAAAGTGTGAGACAGCTTGCACGTGTGGCTCACTCTGCCCCTCTCTTGGATAGGCCAACTCTGCTAGCAAGGGGCTTGAGGACACTGGGCTTCAGATTCCCACCTGTAACAGGGCTAAAGTGGATTCACCTCCTTCTAATGGGGAAAGTGTTTGACCAAGGGGGTCAAGAGCGCTGAGGAAGCTGACAGATGAAGACACTTGACCAAGGAATCAAGAGAGGTCCACAGAGTAGAAGGCTGGCTCTGGATGCCTGACCCCTCACACTGGTCCTGTGCTTAGGCAGACACCCCGACGCTGCCATCAAGGCCCATGACAGGGACAGTGTCACATATGTGAGTCCTGGCAATCTGAAGAGCTAATGGCACCAACAAGTCCCAGGACCTCTCTGGGACACACTTTCCTCATCTGCACAGTAGGCAGAGGCCCGAATTAGGCCAGCTCAGGGGCCTGGGGGCCTGAAGCTCTGGGAAGAAGAAACAGGACCAGGTATGTCACCGTCATCGTGCTCATGAGGTCCAGGGAGAGGAGGATGGCCATCAAGAGCAATTCGAGGCTCGGCGCCTGTGGCTCAAGTGGCTAAGGCGCCAGCCACATACACCTAAGGTGGCAGGTTTGAATCCAGCCCGGGCCCACCAAAACAACAATGATGGCTGCAACCAAAAAAAAAAAAAAAATAGTCGGGCGCTGTGGCAGGTGCCTGTGGTCACAGCTACTTGGGAGGCTGAGGCAGGAGACTCGCTTGAGCCCAGGAGTTGGAGGTTGCTGTGAGCTGTGATGCCATAGCACTCTACCAAGGGGGACAGCTTGAGGCTCCGTCTCAAAAAAAAAAAAGAGCAATTCGAGCCCCTGGGGACCAGCTCATAAAGCACAAGTCTGCCTTCAGAATGCTCATGACAAGTCCAGGGAAAGGAAACTGTCCTTTCTGCCCTGGACACCCTCAGAGAGATGGGAGGCCTCATGGGGTGACATCCCCATACCTCCCTTAGGGCCAGCCTCATTGGACTCCCATGGGCCAGCAGGGATTGTCCCTACCCCTAAGTTTACCAAATCCCTCTCAGCCCCTCCCCCTGGCTCCCTCCGTCTCCTCCAAACCCCACTGAGGGTCTGCAAGCCTCCCCTCCTGTCCCTCCTCCTCCCTTGCCACACGCCCACCCCCACAGCTCTTCTCTGCCCCCACAGACAGGGAGTGAACCTGAACACCCTGCACTTTGAACATGGGTCCCCCTCCTGGGACACTCTCCTGAGGCAGTCTGAAGCCCACCTCCCTCCTTCAGAGAGAGCCAACTCAGAGGCCACCTCTGCAGAAGCTCCCAACTGGCCTGGCCACCACAGGGCCAGCTGCCACCACCAAGGGATTTCCCCGCACCTGGCCCATCCTCTACTTATATCCCTTCATTCATTCACTCCCTCACTCACTCATTGATTCATCTTTTCATCCAAGGACAACATGTGTCTAGAAGGGGCAGGATGTGGTTCTGGGCTGTGACGATGTCTTCTTACCCGACTGAGACACATTTTCAGGACCCCAAAGCCCAGGACACTACGTGGTGCGGTCACACCTCCCTGACGGTCTAGGGGGACGATGGTGCTGGGCCCTCCATCCCGCAAGGCCCGGTACAGGAACTGGGGCATGACCAAGGGGCAGAGGCTGCCAGTGCTGTGACACCCCACCACCCTCCCCTTGGGCTGCTGAGCACATCCAGGCCTGCAGCTGTGGGGTCTGGAAGCTGTTTGGGAAATGCCTTCCCGATGCGGAAACGGGCCGGCGTCTCTGCCCGGGAATGTCTGTGTGTCAGCAGAAGGCCCTTCCCTACCCCCCACCCTCACCGGCTCTAGCTTTCCTCCCTAGGCTAGGCGGCCGCACACTCCTCTGCCAAGACCCTGGCTGGGGTGAGGACAATGCCATCCCCAAATGCCACTGCTTCCCCCTGGTGCTGGGCTGTCCCATAGGCCCCTGACTGTGGGGCTCAGGGCAGAACTGGAGCCAGGAAGTGGAAAAGGCCCCGCTGGCCCCTCTGGGGTCGGACCCCTCAACACCCCCTCCATGAAACCCTCACTGCTTGTGCTCTGGGTGCCTGAGTGACCAGGCCTCAGACAGCCTCTGCATGTGGCTGCCCCGGCCTCCCAATGCAGAGCTGGTGTTAGACAAAGTTCAGGTGCTGGAGATACCTGCAGGGACAAGTGGACCCCAGGAGGCCGAGGCCCAGGCCCAGGCCACTCTCCCAGCCCAGCCCAACTCCCACCAGACAGGCCCCTGGCACGAAATGGGGGGCAGAGCAGTGGGGATCTAAGCCCTAGGCAGGTGAGGATGGTGGGGGAATGTAAGAGAAAGGAGGGGCACTCAGGGCGGTGCCTGTGGCTCAGTGAGTAGGGCACCAGCTCCATATACCAAGGGTAGCCGGCTCGAACCCAGCCTTGGCCAGATAAAACAGCAGTGACAACTGCACAAAAATAGCCAGGTGTTGTGGTGGGTGCCTATAGTCCCACCTCCTCGGGAGGCTAAGGCAAGAGAATCGCCTAAGCCCAAGAGTTGGAGGTTGCTGGGAGCTGTGATGCCACAGCACTCTACCAAGGGTGACAAAATGAGACTCTGTCTCAAAAAAAAAAAAAAAAGAAAAGAGGGGCACTCAGAGAAACCTCCAGAGGCCACCTAAGGTGCCCACGTTGGGGGGAGAAGGTTCATGGGCAGAGCAAGGTTCCCGGAGAAGCAAATGCTAACTGGCCATGAGCAGCGCGTGTGCCCCTGAGCCAGGCCGGGCCAGGCATGGGGGATGGACCCTGGGCGGGCTGAGCAGTAGCACCAGGCCCCAGGCTCTCCTGTCACAGACACCTGTCTCTCGCTTGTCTCTCTCAGTAAAGGTGGGCTTGGTCACGTGACTGCTGTCAACCAATAAAATGTAAGCAGAAGACACAGGTGTCATTGCTGGTGGGACGCATTCAAGAGAAGGAGGGAGGCTCTGGTCCTCTGCCCCACCTACACCCCCTGCCACACGTGAGCCCCAAGGGGGCACACTTGGTCTGGGGTTTGTGTGAGATGATCAGGGTGGACCAGGGACATGGGGAGGTGATGGTATATTTTCTGCAAAAGAGCCAGCCTGTGCACAGGCTGGGACCATCCCAGTTAACTCACAGTGAAGGCAGGTGGTGGGCTGGGATGGGCAGGGGCCCCAGAGCAGAAGGTCAGTGTATGGCTGGGGTCACACACAGTCCAACCTGCCCTCTGAGGAGACATGTAAAACCAGTCTCCAGAATGTTCCTCCCACATGACCCCCTGTAGCCACTGCTATGAGGCATATTTTAGGAGCAGGCCCCTGCTGGCCTCAGAGCACCCCAGGCCTGGCTCCAGCCTCCCTGACTGCTCCAGCATCAGCCTCATGGTAAACCCATTACCCCGTCTCTACTCCTCGCCCAAGCCAAAGGAAGGAAAATTAAAACCACGGTTGTTTCCTCAAGCCCAGCTGCCATTCCTGACTGCCTCTGTTCCTGCCCTGGCCAGGCAGAAGCCAGGGAGAGTCCCCTTCTCTTAAAGACACCAGCCCCCCAGGGGAGCCCAAGCTGCAGAGCTCTGTTGCACACACTCTGCTCAGAGACTTGATGGCTGTGGTGGGGACTTGAGTGCCCCAGTGCAGCACCTGAGGAGCCACTGTCCTGGGGAGGTGCTGCTGCAGGCCAGCCTGGAGACACGTGCACACATCTGTACATGTGACCAGGCTCCCTGTGGCCTTCTGTGGCCTTGTAGTGTGAGCCTTGAGAGCTGACCCAACACGCACCAGAGACATAGCCTCTGAGGTGAGGACAGCTGCCCAGACTCTTACTGGGACATGAGAACTGCCAGGCAGCAGCGACCTCATGACAGGCACAAGAACCATGCAGGGCCCCCCCGCTGTACCCAAAGCACGAGGGGTGGGTGAAGGCCGGAGAGCAGGGGCATACTGGAGAGGGTGGGCCTGGGTCTGGCCCCCAGCAGGGCTGAATGAACTGACAATTGGTGGCCTGGGCACATCCCCATCAGCTTTCAGCACCCTACACGGCCTGTGGGACTGTCGGTCACTCCTGCTGAGTTCTCCCTCCCTGCGAATCATGGCTGAACCTGCTGGCAGGATGCTGGGGTTGCGGGTGGCGCTGGCCAAGAGCACAGCCAGCACCTGCCCTGCCTTCAGAGGTGCCAGAACCTGAAGCTGGCAGGACCTGGCCATAGGTCCCTTTTGTTCCTGAGGCCCCCAATGCCAGCCTCCCCCCCCCCGATGCTGGTGCAAAGATCCTTTAAGTCCCCAAGTCCCCAAGCCCCCTGCACACCTGCTACACAGACCCAGTGCAGGACAGCCAGTGTCTACACACAATGCAGAGACGCCACCTCTAATCCGGCAACTCCCCAGCTCTGACTCACAGTCAGTCCCTGAGTGTCCACAGCCCCCCAAGCTCCTTCATCAGAAGACAAGGACAGACCTCTGCCCTCCCCAGAGGAAGGGAAGCTCCTCCCCTTCACATACCTGCAAAGCTCCCTTCCCCTCCCCTACTTCTGTTAGCTTGGCGGAGGGGAGGATTTGAGGATAGGGCTCTGGGGTTTGGCTGACGGTTCGGGGAATCAGGGGTCCAGCTGCCCAGCAGGGTCCAGGGAGAGGGGTGAGAGGATTGGGGTGGAGGTTGAGTCTTAATCCCCTTCTCAGAGGTGCCCCTGAGAAAAATGGGGCATGGTAGGGAAGGTGGCACCCACCAAGGGGACCGGGTGTGAGATGCAGCCGTCTCTACAAACAGGAGTGGCAGCTAGAGAAATAGCCAGAGGTGCAACCAGGGCAGGAGCTCCAGAGAGGAGCCAGGCTAGCAGGCAGAAATTCAGGGGATAGGGCCTGGTGGCAGGATGAACATAGCAGAGGTGTGAGGTGGTGGGGCACAGGCAGCCTGAGCAGGGCCTGTCCTTCCCACATCCCACTGCTCAGCCCACACACCCATCTGTGCCCCTCGGCCTGGCCAGCAGTGGCTGGCCGGTTCCACTAGAGAGCGGGTATGAATTGGCCCAGGTCAGGCAGGACACACCCTGCCTTTCTGAGGCATCTGATGGCTCCAGCGACCCCAGCCTCTGCAGCCAGGTCTCCCAGCCTCTCCACCGGAGCCCTGAGATACTGGGAAACAAGGGAGGCAGATGAGATTGCAGGACAAGAGGGAGTGTCTGCTTGACACTTCAGTTTGCCGAGGCCTCTGGCTCAGTGGCAGAAGCTTCCAGGACCAGGGCAAGATCCACCTGAACTGTCCACTGGTTAATCTTCCCAGCCTAGACAGCTGCCCTGGCCAGGACACACTGGGGCTCACCACTCAGGTGTGTCCGCTCCCTCTCCTGGAGTCCTGGGTCCACGGACTGTAGCCTCTGAGGGTTTCACAGGCTCCCAGGGTCACACCTGTCCTAAATCATGGTTCAGGGATTCAAACTCAGGCTATTGAGCCTATTGGTCCTTCAGTCGGCCGTGAGCATCTGGGGAATGGCTGCATGGGGGCTTGTAAGCTGCCCATATCTGGGTGTCTGCCGAGAAACTATCCCAGTGCCTGGGCTTTGGGAGGTCAGGGCAGTCTCCTGTCCTTCTGTCACCAGGCTGGCTCTAACTGCTGACATTGAAGGCTGTTTTCCTGCCTTGGCCTTCACCGAGAATGTACCTGCCAGAATCTGCTCACTAGAGGCGCGAGTGTGAGCCAGGGGCAGGAAACAAAAGCTCTAACGCTCAGCGCCTCTGACAGAGGAGATCTCTGGCCACAGATGCCTTCTCAGAAACGCTGCCATTCTGCCAGAAGGAACACGGTTTGCAGCCAGGTTTCCTCATGGCGTCCAGAGCACACTGCCCAAGGAACAAGGCCATGGGTCTGCCACCAGCAGGCCCAGCACAACAGGGCTCCAAACCCCTTGGGTGGGGACTCCACGGCCTCCCCACACCTCCGGCTTTAGGAAGGGCCGGCTGCCCCACAAGAGTATTTGTCCCTTCTGCTGTTCTAACAAAATACCTTAGTTTGGGCATCTTACCAGCACCAGCTTTTTACAGCTCTAGAAACAGGGAGTCTGGCCTCAGGGCACAACCGGCTTAATGCTGGGTGAGGCCTATTCCTCACAGGTAGCAGAAGGAGACCTGGCTCCTCTGATCTCTGTTCCATGGAGGGTGGAGCCTGCAGGACCTACTCACCTCCTCTGGGGACCCCTCTGCAAACATACTGCGGGGTGGCTTCAGCGTACACACACTGAGGGATACAACCATTCACACCACAGCACCAGACACTGCCACACGCCCAGCTGGAGCCAGGTGCTGCTGGTGTGAATGAGCAAGAAGCCCATTCCAGGCCCCAGGAGGCAGCAGGCCGGAGGGAAGGGAGACCAGCTCTACGGCCAAACAGCAAACGGCCTGAGTGCCAGGAACGGCTTTGGACTTTACCCAGGGACTCTGGGCATCCGTCCCCTTCATCTCCCCCACCTGGGACTGCAAACGCTACTACCCTCCCTGGGCCTGTCACTCTATAACATGGGGTGTAGCACTGCCCACGGTGCAGCCATGAGCAGGGGGGTGGGAGCTGCCACCCAGGCTAGCATGGAGTGTGGGCCACACGGAGCGAGGGGCTACTCGGCCCATCACCACAACCACTTTTCTGGGTCCACGACCGCAGGTTATCCCAGGAAGCGCACTCAAGCCACCAGACAGGCTCTGAGGGGTTGCTACTCTCCTAGGGGTGAGGGGAGCCCTCCTGGGGCTGGGGACAAAAAACTGCTCCCCAAGGACGGTCGGAGGGAAAGCTCCACCACCAAGGGCCTTATGAGATGCCAGCACCTGCACTGGGCACCAGGACAAGGGTCTGAAGTATTCCCAAGGGCACCCTTCCCCCGCAGGGCACTGGCAGACGGCACAGCTGGCCTGGGGCAGCCAGCCGGTCAGCCTGGAGGCCTCCTAATCTCTGGCTCTCAGTCACTTCCCACGTTCTTTGCTCTCCCTGGGGACAGTGAGGGCCTGGCAGTACCCTCAGGCCACGGGTGTGAGAAACACACTTGTCAGCAGGGCCAGACTGGAGCTCATGGTGACCTGGGTATGGGCAGCAAGGCAGAAAGGGGCTCTTTGGGCCTTGAGCCCCCACAGGCTCCTCAGAGATATTCAGTGAAGACCCCAGCTCCACACTGGACGCCCTCACAGAGGAGGAGTAGTGGGGGCCAGGGTTGTAGGCTGAGTCTCCCGGGAAGAGCCACCCACTTCCCCAGAGAAAACCCCGGCTCCCTGCCCAGACCCAAGGGCCGCCACCCACCATCCCTTTCCCAGGCTGCCTCCTTATCTCCTGGAGGGGCAGGGTCAGCCAAGTGGGGGCAGCACCATGGGGTCAGGGCAGCGTGGGAAGGCAGGCCTGTGGGCCTAGCCCCAGGGAGTGGACCAGTGTGAAGGTTGAGGGATTCTAAGCCTCCATTTCCTTATAGAAAACCCTGCTTTCCTCCACCTGGTAACATCCGTTTCTCTCTCGGAACAAGACAGGACAGTTCTCCCCCGACAACGTCACTCTCACCTTTAGCCCAAACCATGCGTCTGACGTGAGGACTGGACCCATTTCATAGGCAGGAAGGTTTACAGGACTGAACCCCCAACCAGCAGGCAGTGGAAAGAGAAAGCTGGACAGGTCTCCCAGGCCTGGATGTAGGGTCCTGACTGCCCCCACCCTGGGCCTGACATGGGGTCCTTGCCCCCAAGAGCCTTGGTTAAGAGAAGGTAGAGGAGGGTGGTGACCCATGGCCAAAGCAGACAGCAAGTGGGTCCACCTCAGCTGGGGGCAGCTCTCTTTACCTGGGGTCTGCCCCTAACCTGCCAGGGGCTGGGAGCCTATACAGGAAGCTTTTCTGTCCACTGTCGCCATGGGCCTTTCCCCTGAATCCTCTAGCAGGGTGTCCAACCTATGACCTGTGGGCCACATTCAGATTATGTGAGGACTTCGTGCTTATCTATGATGCTGGATGTCACAGAAATTATGCATGGACCTTTTTGTTTATGCACATCAGCTTTCAATAGTGTTTGTGTATTTAATGTGTGGCCCAAGACAACTCCTCTTCCAGTGTGGCATGGAGAAGCTGAAAGGTGCCTGTCTAGAGGTCCCCAAGAGGTGTCCCACTCTACAAAGGAAGAGACTGAGGGTCAGAGTGGTACAGTTACTAACCCAAAGCCACACAATAAGGAGATAAGCAGAAACTCTGCCTGGTCCTTGTTGACACCAAAGTCTGGGCCTGGAGTGGATTCTCCAGAGCGGGTAAATGGAAGGGCTGGACTCTCCTGGAGGTGAATGTGGGGTCCTGGGGAAGCCTAGGCAGGGGCTTCATAGCAGAGCCCTCTCTTTTCCCCAGGCCTGCAGCTCCGACGCCCACAGGCCTAAGCCTACCTGCTCAGAATGGGGTCTGGAAGGAGGCCAGCACATGTCAGAGGCTGCATCCTGCCCAGGAACTGGCAGAAGCCATAGCAGGCATCCAGTCTGAGTGGGAGGTGTCCTACTCCAGCAAAGCAGGGCTCAGCTGTCCTCCATGACTGTCTCCCAGAACATGACAAATACACCGGCTGGAGATGCTTCTGGACCCAGGGCCAAGGCACCCTGCGGCCGGCACCCGTGCCAGCACTGAGTTTTATAGCGTCGATTCATCACTCTGAGTGGTTCTGGGCTCACCCCACCATCAACTTACTGCACCCCGCCCTCCCTGGGGCAGCCTGCTGTCCTGTGCACACGCTCTGCTCACACACCCGCTTGGTGTTCACTCACTCATGCGCCAGCGCTGCAATTTCAGGGGAGGCTGGGCTGGCAGGGAGACAGAGAAAACAGCAGGCTCTTGGCCCTCAGAAGGGCCCCCTTGGCCATGCGGTGACTCGGAGCCTCAGCCATCCCAAACACGCAGAGTAGGGAGCAGTAGAGCCCCAGGGCCAGGGCCGGGGAAGGGGTAGGATTGGGGTGAGGAGCCAGCACTGCTGGGATGCACGGTCTGGGGCCACATCTCTGGCTGAAATACCAGCTAGCCTCCCGGATTGCCCTGGCCTCCAGCCAGCTTTGCCAGATGGAGAGGACATCGCCCATCTTCAGGACTCCCCCCAGCCATGGAGCAATTCCAGCGCCTCCCTCAGGAACATAGGTTGAGTCCAGGACTAATCTATTTGTGGTGCTGTGCAAATATGGGTCTGTGTTGGGGGCTTGACATGCCAGGACCCTCAGACCCACCACACACCCTCAGGCCTGGTCAGCACTGGAAGGTCATCACCATAGCCCAGCAGCTCCAGAGCATGGGTCACAAGACTCCTGCATCTGGGAGCAGAGTGGGGGCTCACATGCCCAGCCAGAGCAGCCCACCCTGGGAGCCTCTGATCCTCCCCCTTGGTAGCAGGAGGCTGGAATGTAGAGACTTGGTCTTCTGGGGCCATGACAGGCCATCAGAGGGCCCTCCTTTCTCAGGCCTTGACACATACTTACCTGGGACCCCACTACTAAGCCCTGCACCCACACCATGTATTCAGAGAAACACTTGGAAGGCAGAGCCATCGGTGTGACCCACCCCTCCCCACCATCTGAGGCCAGCCTGCCTGGGGGGGTTCCCACCTGTGCCCACTTTAGAGTGCCATCTGCACCCACTAACAGGCGCCCTCAAACCCAGAGCACAATCTTTGTGCAGGGCCCTGAGGTCTCTTTGCTGGCCATGATGGGCCAGGACACCCTCGCACCATCAGCCATGAGAAGGGGAGTCTGGGTCCACCAAGGGCTCAGTGTTGACTCAGCAGTGACTCCAGGCTGGGAGGGTTGGGCTGCTTCCTGACATGGGGCTGAAATCATTTCAAATTACCTGCTACCCACAATGCTAGATGCCAAGTAGGAAGTAGGGTACGGGTCAATGCTTGATACCCCAATCCCTGCCAGCAAGAAGCCCTGGGTGGGGACGAGGTGAACCCCAAAGGTCTCAGTGAGGTCACATCATGCCCAGAGGGACTGCCTAGGTGGCCTAATGTGGGGAAACAAATAGGCCTGCACCTCCTGCCTCCCACCTGGGAGAAGCTTCTCTGTGACCCTCCCTGGGGCCCAAATACCAGGACAGCCAGGGCTGGGGGCTATTGCACACCTGAGGCAGACAGGGCAAGGCCAACAGTGGGGCCCCTCCCCTGTCCTCTGCTCACTGCCACCTGCACTCATTGTGTCCCCAGCAAAACCCATTTCACTAAAGGTGAAACCAAGACAAGAGCCAGGGCAGGGCAGTGCTGGGAGCTGATGACGGCTCAGCCCAGGTGTCCCGCACAAGGAATGTGTGTGGTCAGGCCATCTCAGACATGGCAGGCTGTGCCCCCACCTCTCCTGCCCCTAGTCGCCTGACAGAGGCTCATAGCTGCACAGCTGGGGACAGGGCTGTGTCCCCCAGAGGAAGTTCTAGCTACTATCTGACCCAGGGAGCAGAACCAAGACCAGAGACCACCTGCCCAGCCTTCTCCCAGAAACTAGTTACTCAGACCCCCCACCAGGGTCAGGGGCTGGGCAGGCAGAGCAGGCAAGGGAGAAAGGAGGGGAAGGGGGCCACCCTGCTCTGCCTCCTTCCCGCCTCTCCCTGGTCTCTTCCCGTCTCTCAGGGAATTTCCTTCCAGGCTGCTCCTGACTTTGCCGACTGCCAGCCAGCCATGGCAGGGCCAAGTTGCAGGGTCTGCCCAGACCTGGTGGATACTCCCAAGCCTCAGAGAGTCCCTGCAGTGTCCCCAGTCCACCCAACCACCCACCCTCCCCAGCTAGAGCTCTGGACCCAGAGCCTGCATCTGTCTCAGACACAGTGGCCAGCTGCACTCCCTGCCCCCTGCTCCCTGCGTAGCCCTCAGGGTGTGTCCCACCAACATTAGGTTCTCTGAGTCCCCCACCAGGCCAATGCAGGAACTCGAATGAGATAGGACCTGTGGGGAGCAGGTCAGGTGAGGAGCACCCTGAGGACCTGGGCACTCACCCAGGACCCCAGGCGGACCCCTTGTAGCACCCAGGGATGGGAGAGAGGCTTCCCTGCAGACAAGCTGGGGCAGGGATACCAAGGGGGCTGCAGGGGCCAGGGGGCCAGGGACACCAGGGGGGCTGCAGCTGGGGGAGGGTGGGTTAACAACAGAGGAAGCCCCCATGGCATTGCAGCACTGGCCCTCACAGCCACCATGGGCACTGGTGCACCTGTCCACTCTGTGAGGGGAGGAGTAGGTGAGTGTGACTTCCCACCCTGACAAGGCTCAGGTCCCCATGCTACAGGGGACATGGTCCTGCAAGACAGGCCCCACGGGAGGGGGAGCCAGCGCACAGCAGGCCCCTCCCCAGTGCCCACAGAAAGCATCCTCACCCGCAGCACTCAAGTGCCACGAGGCTGGAACACCACTGGGGGATAGTCTAGCAGGGCCCTGTGCCCACGACAGCAGCCATACCTGTCTGTAGTCCCCAGAGACTGGCCTCTGTGTGTTTTCAAGTCAAGTCATCGGTCATGGCTTTGGCTTCTCCAGGGTAAGCCATGCCTCCCTCAGCTCTGAGGCCAGGCAAGGCCCCTCAGAGTCACAGATAACTGTGGCCCTATCTGGGACAGCCTCAAGAGTCCTTTCCCCTCCTGGCTGGTATGTGGGGAGCAGGTGGCGTCTAAGTTAGCCTGGACCAGGCCCTAGACATTGAGCCAAGTGACAGGGCCTCACCTGCCAGGACCCAGAGGCCACAGGACCTATCTCCCTCTGGCCTGTGCAGGTGCAGAAATGAGGAGACTGCCCGGGAGGTCTCTGCCCGGCTGGGAACCAGGACTTCCACCAGGGCTTCACCCTCTACACATGACTGACGGATCCAGCCAGCCAGGTCCTCAAGGGACGGAGGCCGTTAGCAGGGGTCAGGTGACCTGCATGTATCCTAGGATGCTTCGAGGTATGTGGGGCCCTGTATGGGTGACATAGGGTCCCAGGCACCTCTGCCTGCCCTGCTGAGCTATAGCATGCAAGGTCCAAGGTGGGGTGAGCCTCCTGTCCCCTCACCTCACCCAGGCTCTGAGGGCCCTCCCTGGCTGCACGGGAAACAGTAACCAGAGGCAGGCTCAGGGCCAGTAGAGCCCTGAGTACCAAGGGCACAGATGGCCAGGCGCCAGCCCGGCCTACAGGTGCTACTCCCAGAAGGAGAACCAGACCCAGCTTGGCAGCATAGGAGGTAGTCAGGATCAGGGACCGGAATTCCTCCACCTGACTGGTGGCTCCAGCATCTCTCCTTGCACCATCTCAGGAAGGTCCCTGAGCAGAGTTAGAGGCCTCAGGGCAGCCACAGTCCCACGGGAAAGGCTATGGCTGGGATGCAGGCCAGCAGCTGCCCAGACTGCCAAAATATAGCCGTCAGCACAGCCCTTGGAGGTTCACACTAGGGACTTTTGGGGAATTCCTAGAGAGTTACTCAGGGCAAGACAGAGGCTGGCCGGGGCCAGGGGTCAGATCTGGGAGTGCTCAGGGTTCCCTGTCTGCCCAGCCTTGGGAGACCAGTCTGGTAAGTAAATGACGGGCCGTGTGCTTGAGGCACATACAGAACTCCAGGGCCTGTCCTGATGTGCAGGCCATGAGGCTGGGCAGCTGGGAGGCAGTGGCCAGGCAGACAGGGCTGGAGACCCAGCGAGCTCCCTCCCAGATGCCCAGGCTCTGAGCACTGCTGGCCATGTGAGCTTCAGGCCCCACCTGCTCAGGGCTCCAGGTCTGGGTGGGAAGGCTGGAGACTGTCCAGGGCGCTCTGAGGGCTAGGGCTGAGCCCTGGCCCAGGCTGGCCAGCAGCAGGGACTCCATTGGTTGGCAGAAAGATCCATCAATTCATCAATGACCCTGGCATGGATACCCCACAGCCAAATCCCCAGGCTCCACTGCTCCTGCATCTGACCCCACTGGTGGCCCCATAAGGACTCCAGCTCCAGCTCTGGCCTCCTTTGTGGACTGGAACTTGCCCAGGTGATGCTGCCAACCAGGAAAGCACATGGGGCTGATTACCTTCTACTCACGTGGCAAGCCTTGGGGGTATCAGGAGGCTCCAGCTTGTTGCAGGGGTGGCCTGGGTGCAGACAGGGATGTGGGGGTTGGTAAAGACTCTGCTGCAGGCACCTGCACCCCCTCCTCTCCTGCCACCTTCCAAGGCAGGCAGTGTTCCCAAGGGGTCCTGGGATCCGTCCCAGGGAGACTCAACTTTCTCCCCTGAGGGGACACTGTCCCCACATTCTGGAAGAGGCTGCAGCCTAGAGTTGCCCCTGGCCCTGAATCGAGTCTGGGTGAGCGTGAGGTGCGAACGCTGACTCACAAAGGCTGCCCTCCCTGTTCTCACCAGTCCCTACCCCAGGAGGCTCTGCTCTGCCCCAAACTGGCAACCACCTGGAGAGAGTTCACAATGAAGGGTGAGTGAGGGGACACGCCATGCCCCAGTCCTTCCCGCACAGGAAATTCTCTGCCAGCAGAAAGCTGGGCCTCCCTCAGTGAGGTAGACCTGGAGTCACCGTATGACTGCAGACCCGTCCCAGCACCTGCCTAAGAGACACGGGAACAGGGAACAAACCAATGCTCTCGCACATGTGTTCATGGCCAGGAACAGCCCAGGATTTGTTAGCACATGACGGAAAACCCACATGGTCTGTCCACACAACGGTCATGGAAGGGAGCGAAAGGCAATGTGGCGGAAGGGTGTCGAGTGAGATTCTGTTTGCTCAAAATGTCCAGAAGAGGAAAATCCAGAGAGACAGGAGACAAGGAGCCATGTGCTGGGTGGGGAGTGTGGTCGGGTCTCCTTTGAGGGTCAGGGAGAAGTTTGGGACCTCGACAAAGGTGACAGTTGCATAACACTGTGAACAGGTTACCTGCCGCTTCAGGGGGCAGCTCAGCAGGCTAATTTTACACAACATGGATTTCGCCCCATATTTTGAAAAAGAAAGTGATGACCACACCTTGCCTCTGAAGGGGTTTGGTGCAGAAGGAAGAGGGGTGCCCAGGCCCTGGTGCCACATGGCTCTGGCCCCATCACAGAGGCCTCACTTAGTGGCAGCAGCTCAGAAAATGTGTCCAGCACCCAGCGGCCAACCAGCCTGGGCAAGGGCTGCAAAGACCCAGCAAGTGCAGGCTGCAGAGTAAGGACCCCTCGCCGACCTGGGCACGGCCTCTGCACATGGTAGGACCCTCCTCTGTGAGTGTCCCCTTCCTGGGCAGGTTGCAAAGTGAGGACCTCTCGCTGACCTGGGCACGGCCTCTGTGCATGGCAGGACCCTCCTCTGTGGGTGTCCCCTCCCTGTGCAGGCTGCAGAGTGAGGACCTCTCACTGACCTGGGCATGGCCTCTGTGCATGGCAGGACCCTGTGGAGCTCCTCTGTGGGTGTCCCCTCCCTGTGCAGGCTACAGAGTGAGGACCCCTCACTGACTGGTGCATGACCTCTGTGCACGGCAGAACCCCATGGAGCTCCTCTGTGGGTGTCCCCCTCCCTGTGCAAGGGACAAAGCATCTCCAGGGAGTACAGAGCACAGGGACAGAGCGGCTAGCCAGGACCCATGTGCAGACCCTGGGGACAGGTGTGCCTGGTCCGCCCAGCCATCATCAGTCACTCTGGGATGGGGTTGCTGGGAGCAAGGAGGCCATAAGAGGCCCCAGCAGGACAGGGCCTAGCCAGTGCTGTCAGCAGGGCAGATCAGGGCCAGCTGACACATCCACTCTGGGCAGGGCCTCCTTGGGACCAGGCAGCACCATGTGACTGACAGTCACAGCAGGCTGGCTTGGAATCCACCCTCACCAGACATAAGGTCAAAACAGGCACGTTCTCAGGATGCCAGCCCTGCCCCCACCCTCTCCCTGACAGGGCCTCAACTGTCATGGGCTGGCTGTGACTTGTGCACTCAAGCCCGGAGGGACCTGTATCATCACAGCCACCCCCACCCTGCCTACCTGCCCCGCTCTGCAAGGCAGAAAGCAGCCCTCCCAGACACCTGTGCTGCGGGAGGGCTGAGAGCTGCTCAGAGGCAGCTGAGATGGGGAAGCCAGAGGCCAGCAGGGTTGTGGCTTCCACTAGGCAAACCTGTTACATGGTGGCCTTCCCTGACCAGGCCCATCCTCTTGGCACCACTGGGGCTTGAGAAACTCACTGTCACCTTTTGATCCATCCCAGAGATGGGGTCCTGAGGTCCTAGCTCCCTCCAGCATCTGATCTGAGATGGGCGATTCTAGACCACTGACATCTCAGCCCCCTGAGCCCCACAGCCCCAAGTAGGTGTATCATCAGCCTGGTTGCCCACAAGGACCCTCCTCTGGGCAGGAGGACCTGTGGCCCTCACCGCACCTGCACTTTCTTACCCAGCCCTCAGAACCAGCAAGGGATTCCCACTCACCCGCAAGAGCACAGCCTCGGCCCTCAGCCCCCACACAGGGCAGGGCGTTTGCACTCAGCTCCCTCCAAGCTCTGGGTCAGGGGAAAGCAGGGACCCCAGTGGCTGGGAGACACATGGGGACTCAAGCCACTGTGGGCAGGGCCATGGGATTGGGATCCAGGTCCAAGCACAGATAGAGCTGAAGAACCCAGGAGGGTAGTGGGAAGGGGAAGTGTCTCTGTGGTGGTTTGCCCCCAACTCAGCCCCATCCTCCACCCCCCACCAGGGGGCTGGACTGCCCCTTCCTGACCCCTGGCCCAGGGACAGATCATAGGTCCTGTGCACAGCTCAGGCTCTGTCCAAGGATCCAGGCCTAGCCAGCCTCCCAGGCCACCCAGCAAGGTCCCCTCCAAGCTGCCACTCCTAGCCAGGTGGTCAGGACCTCAGGGAGAAAGCACAGCCCCTTCCAAGGACACAGGAGATGCCAGGCCCCTATATGCTGGGCCCCCTCCCAAGAGGCCTCAGGAAGAGACAGACAGGGAGGCCACAGGCAGGAGACCTCCCACCCCACTCCACGAGGAGGAGCTGCCCAGGATGGGGAGGCTACACCTGCAGAATTGAGGCTGAGACCACCAAAGAGAGGCTACCCCATACCCAACAGGCAGAGGGTGGCAGGGCCTTGCTGGCTTGTCTGTGGAACAGTTACCCCGACACAAATCTACTCACTGGGCCTGGGGCCTCCTTCAGGAGTTGGGATTTACGAGGCCCTGCCTGCCCATGAGACCAGGAGCCCTCCCTTCCTGCAGCCAGGTGTCACCAGGCAGGGGGGGCTACTCCCTAAATCTCATCCAGGAGTGAGGATAGAAAGCACCCCTCTCCAGAGGCCCCCCAGGCATCAGGCTGCAGCAAGCCCTGGAGAGCCCTCCCTGCACTCGAGGGACAGGCGGCCCCACCCCTGAAACGGGAGGCTGAGCACCCTCTAGGTCCCCACTCGAGGTGGCACTATGTGGGCAGGTGGCACAGCTGGGGCCCGTCTCCCTCCCTGGGACATCCCACCCCAGCACCTGTGGGCTCTCCTTCTCATGGGGGCAGTGGGACAAACTGCTGTCCCTCCTGGGGCCTAGCAATGGTGACAGGGTGCTGTGCCAGCAGCAGGGACTCTTCTGGGAGGGGACCAAAGGCGGCAGGGATGAGGCACAGGGGTACTCCTGAGCTCTGCAGGACACCCAGCTGCCCAGTTCCCTCTGTGGCAAAGGTGCCAGGCCCCAGTTCCAGGTGTCCCCCAGCTGTCCCCAGTACCCACAGCAGGCAGCCATAGTAGCCACAGCCTGAGCCCAGGGCCCATTTCCTGGAGCTCTGGAGGGCAGGGCCTCCCAGCCTGGGCCACATAGTCTGGGACATGGTATCCCGGGCTGGCTTGTCCTCTGGGTTGCTAGGTGAACACCACTGATGCTGAGACCTTTGCGGCCTCCATTTCCTCATCTCTAAATGGAGGCAGGAAGGTACATGCAGAGGGGTAGCTGGATAGACCAAGAGGAGTCCTGAGTAGACCATTGGTGCTCTGTGTTTGGTGCATTTAAGGCACATGGCCCCAGGTCCCACACAGCCAGGACCACGACCCCTCATAGGGGCCCCAAGGAGCTGGGCCTATAGGAGCCCCAACCCCACAGGGCCAAGTGCTTGGTGTTATCAGGCTAGGTGCCTGCCATACCAGCAGCCCCTCTCTTCCTGGGCTCCCAAGGAAGCGTCTGCCAGGTGGGGTGGGCACCAGGGCTGGTGGCCTAAGGCAGGACCACTGCTACCCTAGCTGAGCCATCCAGATCCTCCTAAGATGGCACCCTTTGAGCACCTGTCCAAGGAAAAACTGCTTCAAACAAGCCTCCCCAACTCAGAAAGCTGTCCCACCCCTGCCCAGGAAAGGGGTCTCGACTGTGGGCAGCCTGGGCCTAAGGGGCCCACACGTGACTGGCCACATCTCCAGTCTGCTCTCCGCTGATTGCAGGACCCTGGCTTGTCCTGGAACCAGCAGAATAGGGTGGATGTCCAGCAGAGCCCCATGTGTCACAGGCAGAGTGAGCAACTTTGGCTGTGCTGGTGGCTGTCCCAGAAGTCCACCTTCTGCTCCCCCAGCCCTGTCAGGACTTGCCAGGCTGGAAAGTGGGGCAGGGTCTCCACACTCCACAGACAACCTCAAGCTGGGTGAGGCCAGGTGTCTAGTTTCGGGATTAAACTCCGAGATCTGGGCCCCAAGGGACAGCACGGCTCCCAGGGCCTGGCCTGGAACAGGCTGCATAATCTCTGAGAGGCAGAAAAGTCACACTCATTTTCTGATAACTGGCACATCCTGAACTGTCTGCCAGAAGAAATCAAATTGGCAAAGGTGCCTCCCCCCGGGGGCGTGAGAAAGGCCCCTGCCCCACCCAGCACGCAGCGGCTTTCCCAGCTGCCTCCTGCTTCTGCAGCTCAGGGAGTCCTGGAGGGGCAGGGGCAGCCCACCCAGCCTCCAATGAGGACAGGATCACCTGAGGCACAGGAAATGTTCTAGACCAAAACTGATGGTGAGGACACATTAGTGTGAGGAGGGCGTTACCCCAAAATAGGTCACGGAGAGAGAGGAGGCCCTGGGAAACACACAGGTAGATAAGTGGCCCCAAAAGGTCCTGGCCCAAGCCCAGCAATGCCACAGACACCCACCCTGCTGGGCTTGGCTGGCCAGGCTGCAATTGTTTTTCTTTTTTCCTGTTTTCCAATTTTCAGTTACTGTGGTGGGCAGCGAGATGCCCCCAAGGACACCCCCACAGCAAAGGGGGGTTAAGATTGCAGACAGAATTGAGCCTGCTAATCGGCTGACCCTGACATGGGGGATAATCCTGGATTATCTGGGCGAGTCCTTGTAATCACGAGGGCCTGGCGAGTACAGGGAAGGAGGGAGGGGAGGTCACCTTCTGTCCGAGAGGGGTTAGGAGGTGGGTCGGGGGACAAGGCACTGCTGTCTCTGAAGACAGAGGCGGGGCCACGAGCCAAGGAACAGGAGAACGTCCGAAGCTGGAGTGGCCAGGAAACGCGTCCTGCCCCAGAGTCTCCAGGAGAAGCCAGCCTTGGCCACCCCTTGACCAGTTCTGGAATTCCTGATTCCGGAACTGTGAGAAAATAAATGTATGTTGCTGTAAACCATGAAGCTGGTGGGAATTTGTCATGGCAGTGAAAAAAAAAAAAAAACTAATATAGTTCCCAGGCATGTGTCACCTTTAAAATTTAAAAGCAATCAAACAAAAACTCACTTTCCTATAGGAGCAATGCCCTTGGCTCCCAAGGGGCAGGGGCATCCTGCCCAGCTGGGCTGGCCTGGGGGGACTCTGTGTCCAGGCAAGCCAAGTGCCCACCCTGCCAGGTGGTCATCACTGCCTCTACAGCTCGGAGGTCCTACCTACCCAGGGCAGCCAGCATATCCCACTCCCAATTCCTGAAGGACCCACCCTGCCTCGGCAAGAGCCAGAGGGGGCTGGTTGAGGGGCCGCTCACCACTTGCTCACCGACACGGCCAGGGGACAAGTACCCACCAAACGCCAGTCCTGTGCATGGAGAGCCAGGGGGCCAAGAATGGCCAGGTGGGACGGGAAGCCCAAGAAATATAAGCAGAGGGTGGGGATCCTGTGCATGAAGTGAAGAAAGACCATCGGGGAGGGCCTCCAGGAGGAGGCGTCCCCTGGGCAGACGCTGCACAAACAGGCTCGGAGAACAGCATCTGTTTCTCCAACCCGGTGCCACCCCACAGCTACAGCAGTTGTGGGGCTGGGCTTCTCCACACCTCTGAGGAAACACACATCACCGTCTCAGCCCTACTCTGAATGTCCTCAGGTCATCTGCTGCCAAAGGCATCAGAGGGAGAATGTCCTGGAATGCAGCCGCCCAGCCTCCCCAGCAGGCCTCCCTACCTGGTGGCGGGGCTGTCTCTGCCAGGCCAGGGCTTGCATCTGGCTCTGAATTTGCAAGTGGCATCCTCCTCTCACCCTCAGCTGTCTGAAGGACATGTGTCCACCCAGCTGTCCTGGTCCAGCATCACCCCTGCATGGGGGCACTAGGAGCAGCCTGACCGTGTTCCCTGTTCTCCCCTCAGGAGTCTGTCCTGGTGCCCCTGCCACCTTTCCCGTTCTCCCTCTGTCTCCCCCCCCCACACACACACATACGCATCAGCTCACACATAAATGCACACGCGACTCTGTGACCTCCTTCCTGATTTTCTCCTGACACCGAGTACCTCAGACCCTCCATCCCTCCTCACCGCTCTTGCACCCAGTGGGATTGGAACAAAAGCACACTCTAGGAGGGGCGGCTGGAGCAGGAAAGTTTGGAGCAGGCCAGCCGCGGTGTCCTAGTTAAACTCGGGACCCGGAGAAACCATTTCAAAACCACCACCCTCCTGGTCTAAGCCATGGGCCTTGCAACTGGGCGCTTCTGCCCACTGGGCACTCAGAGGCTTTAGGGACACCACGGGGACCTCAGCACTGACCAGCCAAACATCCACGTGCAAGCATTTGCGGCAATCACAATTTACAAACTACAAAGCTGAAGGGGGGGTGGGGTGTTGTGCTCAAGGCAGAGGGACAGAAAGGGCTGCACCCTCCCTCAGGACAGAACACAAGCAATGAGGCACTGACAGGCGGGCGCTTGGGCTGGAGGGAGGCGCCCTCGGACGGCAGGGGCCAGGCAGGCTCACCCCAGAAGCGGAAAAGGCTGCGCTTTTTTTTTTTTAACTAATAGATTTTAGTTTTTAGAGCAGTTTTAGGTTTATGGAAAAAATGAACAGAAGGTACAGAGTTCCATCTCCTCCCTCGGGCAGTTGGTAATTTCCTCCACTGACATCCTGCATTAGTGTGACGGTTTGTTACTACGGAGGAACCAGTGCTGATACATTGTTACTGCCGAGGCCCACGGCCTGCATTAGGTCTCCTCCTGGTGTTACACATGCCATGGGTTTGGGAAACGTATACCGGCCATCATGGTGTCACTCCCAGCTCATCCCGCTCTCCCCACTCCAGCCACCCCCCATCTTGCTACCATCTCTGCAGCTTTTTGCTTTTGATGTAGCTGGACTCAGGCAGTGTACAGCCCTTTTCAGACTGCCTTTCCCAGGATGAAAACTGAGAGGGCAGGGAAGGTCCCCAGAGTCAGGGCTTTCTCCCCAGAACCTGGGAAGCTGGATGCCATCAATGCTTCCCATCTGCGGTTTCCAGGGCAACCCTGGAAACCAAGAGTGGGTCGCCTGGAAACGGCCAGACAGGCCTCACCCACTCTGGATTTCCAGGGTCACCTGGCAGTGCCCTCTGGTGGCCACGGGAACAGCTGGCAACAGCAGGCAACAGCCTCACGGGCAGGCCACGAGTGGGTCCACTGCTGGGTCCCTCCCCCAGGTCTCTGTCATGTGGGGTTAACACCTATCTAGGGCTCCCTGGGCTCCAGAGGATGGGGTCAGCCATCAGCCCCTCTGTACTGCAGGGTGGGGGACCAGGTAGCTCAGGGTTGCTATGAAGAGAACAGCCCCACTGACAAGAGAGACAGACAGTCTTTCAGAGAGGGGCCCGGAGCCTGCGTGGGCTCCCAAAAAGTGTGGAAGGAGATTCAGGCTTCCTGCTGAGCTTTGGGGGATTGGTGGGTAAAGGGAGGGGGCGCCACACTCTGCTGAGGTAGGAATGCAGGACAATGTGTCCAGTCCAGCCAGGAGTCCTCTGAGGCCCAAGGCAGGTCAGGCAAGTTGGCAACAGGGTCCGGAGGACTCCCCAGCAGGACCATTAAAGGGGTCCAGGAAGTGAACCCACACAGCAGGGCCAGAGGGCTCCATCACCTTCTGCCAGCAGCCAAAAACCTAGAACCCAACACCTGGCCCAGGACAGCGACAGCCAGTATCATGGCCCAAATCCACCGAGTCCCAACCTGAGAACCTCCCTACAGACACCCACTTAGAGATAGAGGCCCTGGCTAAGAGGAGCTTGTCAAAGACCTTGGGAGCCAGGTCTGGGTCCAAAGTCAGGTGCATCTGACCACAAAGCCCATTCCCACCCCTACCCGGCGAGCTGGGTCCCTGCCAGCCGGGGTCTGACTTGCCCTCCCAACTGCCAAAGTGTTCCTCTGCCAACTCTGAAATTTGCCTGTCTACACAGCCAGCCTCCAAAGATGTGGGGATGGGGCTTTTGTTTCCCAGAAAACAAGACAAAATGTCAGAGGCTTAGAGGGAAGCCAAGAACACATTCCTTGGTTCTCCCAAAGATCCAGGTCTACATCCCCCCTCATGGCCGGATTCCTGGGACAGTCCAGTTCTCTGGTGGTGCTGGGGGCAGGGTCTTCCTAGGGAGGCTTGTGACACACCCCTCAGCTGGCTGCAGGCAAGACAGAAGGGGACGGTGTGCCTGGCTCAGCACACGCCCGGCAGACCTTTGCGTGCATGCGTCTGCTGCCTCTGCCTCTGCCCCTTTCTGAGTCTCTCTGTCTCTCTGCATCTGCAGCAATCTCTTCGTCTCATCTGTGTCTGTCTCTTCTCCGTCTCTCTGTCTCTTTTTCTCTCTGCGTGTCTCTCTGGCTATCACTCTGTCTGTCTGTCAGTTAACGCCTCTGAGTTTCTCTGTCTCTTTGTCTCTCTGCCGAGGGCACTGATTTCTGAGTCCATATGGGGTCCACCCAAACCTTTATACTCTCACATAGCTGAGACCCCCATGGAACCCAGAGGCCTTGGAGGGCCCCAAACCAGGCGAACAGCCTTGGTTTGGACGACAGGATAGAACACATTCCCTTCACCTGTTGCTCCATTTCTGGGCCAAGAGCAAGAAGAATTGGGGCTCAGCACTTTCCTATCATTCCCTGAGCAGAGACCAGACTCCTGCCGGGGCAGGCTGGGCCTCACACTGGGCTGAGAGCCCTTGGCCGGACTGGGCCAGCTGCCCCCTCATGTCTCCCTGGACCGAAGTCAAGGATGGGACACGCGTGAGCTCTAGTCAGCTAAGCACCTGCCAAGCAGCCTCTTGGCCAGAACACGCTGTCGTGCCCCAGACCACCCTGTCCAGAGCACACCATGGTGCACCAGACCACCCTGTCCAGAACACGGGGTCATGCCCCAGACCACCCTGTCCAGAGCACGGGGTCATGCCCCAGACCACCCTGTCCGGAACACACCGTCATGGCAGCACCTCCCTCTGGCCCTGTCCCAGTCTGGGTGCTGGCTACAGTGGAGGTGAGGGCCTGGCCTGGCCATCCTCAGATTCTCTCTGCACTCACCCCAGGAAGGGGCTGGAAGTGTTCTCCAAACCGGTGTCCTCCATCCACTGGAGACGGCTCACTCTCCCCAGGGACTTCTGTCATCCCCTCACCTGGTCTCATCTGTGCCCCTTCTTGGTCCAGTAGTGTCACCTTGCAGAGGTCTCCTGCTCTGCTGACAGCTCAGCCCTCCAGCCCTCTCGTAAATGACCCCAGCCAGGCCTGTTCACAATGAGGTGCACCCATCGCCCGCACCTCTGTCGGGGTCCTGTCACCCTTGCCCAAACCCTCGGGAGGACCATCATTCTCTAGGTCCATGCCTGTCTTACTTAAGATCACAGGGTGGGTGGCTGCAGGCCCCAGAGCTCTGGGCTTGGTGGACAGAGTCTTCCCCACAGGAATGCCTGCCCCACCCCACAGGCCAGGCCCTGGCTCCAGGTTTCCTTCATGGCTGGAGTCACACCTCTGGCAGTGGATGTCTGCCTCCCTCCCAGACTGCAGGTCCCTCAGAACAGCCAGGGTGTGCCCAGCCCCCCGCTGTGCCTGGCAGGTGGTAAAGGCCCACAAATGTTGCTGAAGGAAGGGACAGGGAGTGCTGAGGAGTTCTACTTTTTCTGCTAAGAGCCCTCCTCTGGCTTCCCAGACATACCCAAGGAAGAGAGATAAGGCTGATGCTCCAGCTCTTAGAATTAAAGAGGCCTCAGGGGTTAACAGGTCCTGCTTCCATTCTACAGATGGAAACACTTGAGATGGGAGAGGCCAGATAGCCACTCTGGACGTGGCATCTGAACATCTGGCGGGAAAGGCCAGAGCCCACCACTTCTCAGAGCATGGGACAAGCTGCAGCCAGAGGGCAGCTCCTCCTACAGGGCCAGCCCCTCTGCATGCTCCTGCCCTGTTGTCCCCACATCACCACCACCCACCCCACTGCTTGGCCAGGACCCTGAGCTGCCTCTTCCCTCAGCCACAAGAGCCCATCAATAAGTTGCCTGCCCCACTCCTGGTCTGTACACAGATTCTGTGTCCTCTCTGCATCATGCCAGGCTGTGGCTTCCCTGGCCATGGGCCTGGTCTTAGCTTGAACCACTTTTTCCCTTGGGAGGCCACACAGCATCCTGCCCTGGACCTCCTGCCTCAGCCTCTGCTGGCCAGAGGGAGCTTCCTAAAGCAGGAGTCAGTTCCAACCCTCCTGACTTAAACCCTCTGCAGTCCTAACGCAGTAAGCACTCCATCAGACAGACCCCCGTCCTACCCCCCAGGCCTCTGCCATCTGCCCTCCCACCACGCTGGCCACCTGGCCATGCTGGCAGTGACCCCACCGGGACCTGACCAGGTCCTCACACAGACCAAAGCCTGTTTGTCCGCACCTCCTCCGAGGCCCGACACCCCTGCTATCCTCGTAGCATTTTTTGTCCCCTCATCCTGATTTATGTCCCCCATAGCATAGGTGCCCCTGGAATCATAATCTTTACTGTCTATTCTCCCCTGCCCAGGCATAGGCCCCTGCGGGCAGGTTCTGCTGCATGTGCTAGCTGGTTCTAGCACAGGGCCCAACACGTGATGGGGGCCAGTGATGGGTGGGTGAATGAATGAATGAACACACACAGACTGCCCTTCCTATTCCCCCTTCTATGGGCCCCTTGTGTCCCCAATATGGCATAGAGATGGTGTCAGGAGTGGATTAGGAAACGCATGAAAGAAGCCCACTTAGAGCATATCCTCAGATCCCACTGGGTACCTGAAGTTACAAAGTTACATGCACTTGACCTTAACCTGAGCAGGCAGCGTGTCCCTGCTCTAGCCACTCACTGCCACAAGGGGGTGCCAGCGCCCTGCCCTGAGCATCAGCAGGGCTGGGCTGTGGGGACCCAGCTCAACAGCAGGTGCTCATCCAGGGTAAGGGTGTCTGCCAGCCTCTGTCCCGGCCCTGGGATGTGGGAGGAGCTGCCTAGGCTGCAGGAGTCTGGGGTCCAGCAGCCCCAAGGAAGGGAAGCCATGGAGCCTGCAGACTTTGGGCCCACCTTCCCTCCCCTTTCATCCTCCCCACTGCAGGGTACCAAGACCAGCCAGGCCCCCCACAGCAGAGCCAGACACTGACTCCCCTCTGACCACAAGTGGCCAGACTGCCCCCGTACTCAGGTCTGGAAGCCTCCCCACGGAAGTGCCACCTCACATCATCTGAGAAAACGAAGTCCCCATCCACAGCTACCCAGGAGCAAACCCTTCCCAGGGATGGCCAGGCCCAGTCAAGTTATGTGAGATGTGGGGCTGGCTGCCCTCTTCCTGGAGCCCCAATCCCAGAAACAGGGGGTGGCATATATCCCTGTTGCCCACTATTTGAAGGGCACAGCTAGACACATCCCCTCCCCAATGCCCCTGTCTGAGAGCCTGACCTAGCCAAAGCTCAGGATGAGGTGATGAGACAGTGCTCACTGGAGGCTGAGTGGGACCCCAGGCTGCTCCTGGAGACAGCTGGCCCAGGCTCAGTCCCCGCCCCTTCAGCCTGCCCAGCCCCCTGACCACCACCACAGGTGCAGCAGGTGCCATCTATGGCCTCCAAGGGAAGGGACCTGCTGATGGCCTTGCCATGCAGTCACAACTGTGGTCCTGACATCTGTCCAGCTTTTAGACTAAAAGAAGCCACTGAGGAAGGAGGCAGAGGGGAGGCAGCTCACACCACACTTTCCTCCCCAAATCAACACCTAACCATCCCCATCTGGACTTCTGTTTCAGAAATAATCGTCATTTCCAAGTGCTCTGGCTCCTGTGTCTACACTGTGCACACAACAATCTATACTAAGTGGGTGTTTCTGAGCCCAGCAGGCCAGGCCCCTGACCCTCCAACAGGCCACAGGACTCCTGCCCCAGCCCCCTCCTGGACATGGTCCCCAGAGGCTGCTAGGCTGCACACAGCACCCAGGGAAGGGTCCCCTTCCTTTCCTTGGTGGGATCACAGGAGCCTAGCCAAATGATGGCCTAGTTTTCCCAGCTCTCAAGGACAGCCCTCCTCATCCCAGGGCTATTTCCACACCCAGTCCTATACAATCAGCATCAGGGCCTGTGCCTGGCCTTGGAGAAAGAGAGAAACAGAAAGACAGCCAAGAGACCCTCCCACTAAAGCCGGGGTCTCTCAGAGACCCCACAGCACATCAGGGGCTGAGTCCAAGTCCTTCAGCCCAGAAGCCTAAGACCTATAGCTGGTGGCAGCTGCCAGGGCTCTAAGCTCCTCCTGTTGACACTGGGTGTGGGGACCCAGCAGGCAGGTCCTGGGCTGGCTGGGCCAGAAAAGACAATCCTCTGGCCATAGGCTGCAGAAGGGGCCAGGGCTTAGCACCTTCCTCTCACACCAAACCCAAGTGGTTCAGTCAACTCTGAGTGGCCACCAGAGTCTGTGAGGTCGAGGCTGCAGTTGTGAGCAGAGTGGCCAGCATACCCAGTGTCCGTGCCCAGCACCACAGCCGAGGACAAAGAGGCCAGCTCAGAATCCCTGGATTGTGAAAGCAGCCTTGCTGGGGTGGCCTGTGCCCTTGGGCACTGGATGCTGCCTGTTGGTGTCCCCATCTATGTGGCTGGGGGAGTCATGAGTGGAAGAGTTGAACAATTTGACATGACTCTGGAGAGGCCTGACAAAGGGCCAGGGACACCTGAGGACCCGGCCTTAGCTCCCACTCAGCCATCACAGGGCCATGCAGAGGGACCACACATGGAGCTCAGGGCAGGGACAGGCCAGGTGAGCTCCTGATGGAGGGCCACTCATGATATCCTCTTCAGTAGGGGCTTGAAAGAGGCCAGCAGGGCCTGGGACTTGCATTGGGCACTGGTGGTCAACTTAGAGCCTCTCCTCTCCTGCCAGGCAGTAGTAGGCCCAGGAAGAGGGCAGCTGACTGTGCCCAACTGCTCTGGGCCCAGCAGGCTGTGGCCCCCACCCCTGAGCAATCTGGCCAGAGAGTGCTGGGGGTAAGCAAAGACCCTATAATGATAGCAGTCTCTGGGTGAGTGTGCCCACAGGGATGAGGTAGAAAGGGAGGGCTAACAGGGCTCCCTACTGGCTGGGGCAGCAGATGGCAAGAGGCCAGCCTCCCTGCTGTCCCCACCCTTGGCAATGCCAGTGAGGGACAGGGCACAGGCAGCTGCCACCAGGACAGAGGCTCTGGGGCCATTCATCCCCTGCCTGCCACCCTGCCTTCCAGGTGGACAGAGCTGGGAGCCCAGCAGTGAGTCCAGGGGGCCTCTAGGAAGAGCAGAATGGCTCAGTGGACTTGGAACACTGACCCCATGTCAGGTTTTCTTGCTTCTGTCTGCAACTGGCTGTCACAACCAGCAAGCATCTGGCAGACTGTCTGCCCCGAGCAGGCCTTCTAGGAGGTGGCAGAGCACAAAGGGAGCTGTCTAGGGGACATGTGACATGTCCCCTTTGAGCAAGGCAGCCACTGCCCACAAGGAACAGTGTGGAGCACGTTGGCCAGAAGGAGCTGGTGAGCAGGTTCTGTCCTCAGCAGGTCTGCTGCCCAGCCTCGCCCCTCCCATCCCCCAGAACAGAAATCTGGCCCCTTTGGAACTGAGCCCACAACCAACCAACACAGACACATCCGTCCCAAGGTTAAGGCCTTGCTCCCCAGATGCCAGGACAGAGGGAGGCCTTGGGGTGAAGAGACAGGGCAGGGTGGGCGTGATGTAGGGGAACCAGGAGCTATCAGTGTCAAGCTGGGGTGCTTTGCCTAGTGTTACCTGGCTGGGCCATGGACGGGCTCCATGGTGGGTCCTGGGGCCCAGCAACAGGTGCTTGCTACCCTGAATCACCTGTTTACAGTATGTGACCACAAGTCTGTCCAGCTTTTCCTCTCTCAAGGCTGCAGGACAGAGGGTGCCCAGGTTGGGGTATGCAAGGGGGTGCTGGGAACAACCTGGCTTCCTCCTGCTTTGCTCTGGCCATACCTGGCCACTCTGTCCTGGCCTCAGGGCCTGCACTATGGGAACCCAGCACCCAGGACAGGGAGCCCTCTGGGGCATCGTGGGGATCTGCTCCTCCTGAGACTTCTGCCCTGAGAATCACCCACTGAAGGACCCTCTATGGACAGCTAAGCACAGGCGTTAACCTCCCCTGACACTCCTCACTCCCAGCAGAGCAGGCATTGGCCCAGGAGACTGACCAGGGTAACTCTCCTCTTCCCACGGTAACTGCCCTGTTATCAATGGGCCTGGCTCCATGTGATGCTGCCAGGCCCCTGGCTCCACCTGACCAGAGGGCCAGGCCCTGCTCCAGAATGCCTGGTGCTGCCAAGACAGGGCAGATCCCGGGCAGCAGCCAGCAGCTCCCTTGCTGGGTGGCCCTTCTTAGTCACTTGCTGGAAGAAGGCACAGACACATACATGCCCCAGGGGTCAGCAGATCTCCTGAGATTCATGTCCCTGAACAGCTGGCTCTGTGAATGTAGGCAGTGCCGCCAGCCCAGCCTGAGCAGAGAAGGAAGGCAACTCTCTGGCCCCTCTGGAAAGCTCCGATATTTTCCTGCTGGCAGGGACCGTGCAGAACTGGCAAGTCTCTCCTACCTGTGGGCAGTGCTGCAACAGCCCTCACAGAGGGAAGGACCCCGGGGCCCTTCTCACCCACACCATCTACAGCTACTAGCCCTTGCCTTCAGCACCACCACAGGGATCCTCCAAGAGTCAGCCCAACAGCCTCCTTCAGCTCAGCCACAGGCTCATATCACCCACTCATCGACATGTCCATCTCAGCCAGCCCAGGGCAGTGAGGGAGAGGTGATGGCCAGGCAGGATTGCTGCCACAGGGCTCCAGAGACTCCAGGGTAGTGGGAGTGAGCAGTGGACCATGTGTGTTGGGGTCCAAACCAGGCCTCCTGGGGGCTCCAGCCTCAGAACACATCAAGGTGGCTGTGAAGTTTGGGGGAACCCAGCAGGGGCTCTAGTCACCCCAGGGTCCCAGGAGGCCACCCTTTTGGCTGAAGCAGGGCTGCCCAGGCCATGGCTCAGCCCAGAAGGTGGGACCCCAGACACTGGGGAATCCGTACACACACCTGCTTCCTCTGAGACAGGTGCCCAGCACCTTGAGGGGCTCTCCCCAGTACCTAGGCCAGGAAGGGGCCACCCACACAACATGCTCCCCTCCCTGGCCCCTTCCAGCCACCTCTCTGACCTCTGTCCTAAGCTGAACCCCTGCCCACAGCACCCTTGCCAGAAGCAGCCTGAACCTGCCAGGTGGGGAGGGCCCAGGGTGTGGGAGGGCTTGGCCAGGGCATTGCCACACCCAGAAGAGAGAGTGCCAGGCCTCAGCACAGCCAGTAGAGCTGGGAAACCAGGCACAGCGGCTTCTTGGCAAGTGGGTAGAGGTCTGGCCTCACTGAGCCAGCAGCTGCCAGGAAAGTCTGCCAGAGGCCTGGTTGTGACCGCTTGGCCCTGGACACTCCCAGAGGGAGCTGCTGCAGCTGAATCCATCAGGGCTCGATGGTCTCCGGGACCTGATACAAGGCACTGGGGCCACACCAGTGTCCCACACAGCATGTGGCTTCCCCTCCCCCCAGCTGGGGTCTCTGTGCACCTAGCCCTGCCCTGGCAAGGGAAAGGATCAACCACTAGTCCCACACAACTTGGGAACTGCCAGGGCCTCAGGGTCTCCACCTGTGAAATGGAGCACGCACCAGCCCTATCCCCAAATGCTATGTCAGCACCAAGCTCACACCCAGAGGTCCTCACTGCCTGAGATCTAGGGGGCCATGGATGGGATGGGATGGCCAAGGTGGGCAAAGGGCCTTCAGAGCACCCAGGAGGCTGTAGGTCTTTTCAGGCATCCAGCCGGTGGGGGATTGTGTAAGGAGACCACCTAAGGAGACCGCCTAGGGGAACAGGAGCCCACAGGGTCTCCAGGCCTGGCCGGCCCCAGGGAGCCAAGGAGGCCGGGCCCTTCTCTGAGCACAGTGCAGGATGGTCTGCACCAAGCTGGGACTGCTGCCTGGACAGTGCCCTGCTGTGGGCAGGTAGGCTTAAGAGGCCCCAGCTGGGCAGCATGGGGTGGGTGGGTTGAGCCCACAGACCCCTCCCTCCCGTGGGAGGGTCTGCCTCTCAGTGTCTCCTGCTATAATTACATCATTAAAGACCACCCATCTCTGAAGGTAGCCAGGCCCCACGGCCCCACTGTGCACAGCCAGGGCCCAGGAGGACACAGTCATTCCATGAGAAAGACAGAGGCACTTTTATATAGGGGTGGAGAGAGCAGACCTGGCAATTAAGTGACCCTCTGGAGGGTGCCCTCCCCAGACCAGCCACTCTGCAGGGCAGGCTGAGATTCCACAGCAGTGTCCCCTCCCTGGCCACCCTGCACAGTATGCTGCTGGCTGAGCACAAGAGGCCGGGCCTGGAGCAGCCGCACCTGTCCTAGCTGACAGTCACAGACAACAGGGACTGAGGCCAGAGTGGCCAAGAATCAAGGCAGGTGGATGCCCCCACCACGGCAGCAAGGAGCCACCCAGAAGGTCCCTGGCACAGGCTCCTGCAGGGACATGGGGTTCTCGGGAGATTTCAAGGGGCTCAGTGCTGCCACATTGGGCACATGCAGGAAAGTCAAAGGCCAAGGACTCTGCCAGGCAGGGCAGGAGGGGGCAGAGTGAGGGGGCCTGATGAGGGTGAGGCCAGCTCTCGGCTGTTCCACAGAGAGAGGACAGCCATGGGGTCACAGGGTTTCTAACTGGCAGACCTCTGAGAAGGGGGTGTCTCAGGGCCCAGGTGCCAGGTACCAAGGGCCCCATCTATCCACCAGGGTACATCTGCTCTTGCCCCGCTCAGGGAAAACCGCCATGCTACCAAGCTCTTCTCAGAAGAGGACCACCAGGACCAGAGTCACACCTCGAGGTAGGCATCAACCTTGCATTCTGTCACCTGTGGGGGAAAAGTCACCACATCTCTGGCTGGCCCAGGGCCCTCTGTGTTTACTGGGTATGAAGCCAGCCTGCAAGCTGCACGAGCTCACCTTGGCCCCTGCTCCACACAGAGGCCTGCCCAAGACCTGGCCATCCTCCCACTGCCACATGACAAGGGCTCAGCCCAGCCTCGGCCCTCCATCTTCCCCAGGGACAAGGGTCGGCACTGCCTAGGAGCACCTATCGAAGCTATGACCCAGGCGCACACACACAGCCTTCTTCCCCTGCCAAGCCAGCTGGTCTCTGTGGGCAAACATCTCCACGTTCCCCCTCACAGGGACCCCCTAACTGTGAGCACAGGCAGCCGTCAGCCACAGCCGCCCAGGGCAGCTCTCAGCCACGCCACAGGGAGAGGACAGCTATGGCAAGCAAAAACAAGACAAATCTCAAATGCTTGGACCTAAGGGCATCCCAGACAGCATGGAAGCTAAGGAGGGCTCTCCTGGCCCTCACAAGGAACACGGCTCAGCCACGAAGGTGAGAACCCCAGAATGGCCCTTGAGGTTCTGCCCCACAGGGAGCCACCTGTGTTGGCCAGGGACCCTCAGATAGTGGGAACCTGCCCCTTCAGCCTGCACAGAGGCCAGAGAACAAGGCTCTCAGGCAGGCTGAGCCCTCCTGGGTGTCCTCTTGAGTCCTCCCGGGGTGCGCTGGGTCCTCCCAGGTGTATGAAGTTCTCCCTGGATGTGCTGGATCCTTACTGAGCTCTGAGCTGGCTGAGCCATGGGAGGGGTGCAGGGAACAGAGTAGAGCAGCTGGAAGCACACCACGGGACAGAAGCTGAGCCACCTCCTTGAGGAACGGGCCCAGGCTGGGCCCTGCCAGCAGGAGGCCCAGGGCAGCAACCCCAACAGGAGGAGGGGGGCTCACAGGGTTTGCCCCAGCTCCAGCTCCAGCCAGGGCGGGGCCCCCATGTTCAAGATAAGCACATCCTGCCTCAGGCCCAGCCCTTCCAGGAGCCCCCCCGTGGGAGCAAGGTCACCGGCTCACCCTCCCTTCCCCCCACTCCCTGGGGGCCAGAGTCCCACCAGGCCTGGCCATGGCTGGGGAACAAACACAGCCCTGGGTGTGTCTGGACCTGGGGTAAGGGGTCAGACTCCCAGCCTCAGACACAGTGGGCAGCATTGAAGGAAAGCTGGGACCAGCATCCTCTCCATTCATCAACTGTCCCAGTTTAGAAACAGACAAGGTCTGGACCCGCCCAGCCCTGCCTCCGGCGCCCAGGCCCCAGGCCCCAGGGGGAGCTCCACCTGCTCTTCTGGGCCCTGCTCCCTGGTATAGCCTCGGGTACCCCCAAGAGCCACAGCTGCCTCCAGCCCACTCCCCAGAGACCTCTGCCTACCCAAAGGCCCAAAGGCCCAAAGGCAGTGGCTCCTGGCAGCCCCCGTCTCAGTCCTGCAGAGAGAAGGGCTGAGGACACTCAGGACTCCTGGCTGATCCTCCCCTCTGGTCCCCACCTAGCTCTCTGTGCAGGGCTGAGTTCTGGCTCCTGCCTCTCCCATCTGGAAACTCACCCAGACCCACGTGCATCTCCCCAAACCTGCCCTAGCCACAGGCCCACCTCCTCTAGGAAGCCCACAGGTCTGCTGGCCTCTGCTGGGCAGCACTGCCTCCCAGCCACTCACCTGCACCCATGCGGCACCCTTGTGTGGTGCTACTTCAGAGACCCACCCAAACTGCCCATTTCACAGATAAGGAAACTGAGGCCAATGGGAGCACCAGAGCCAAAGCTGCTTCTCTGAGAATGTAGTAGTGGGACCCAGACCTGGGCTCTCGGAGCTGCCTTTGTCCCAGGACCTGGGCTGAGACTGAGTCCGGAGGGATGAGCTCTGGTCATTCTGTTATCATTTGCAGCATTAAACGCAAACCTATTAAAGGGCATGTCCTCAGGACAGGCTTTTCCTGCTGTCTTTCCCTCACAGGGCTCAGGCTAGCCCAGGACACCAGGGTGCCGGGGGGGGGGGGGCGGGGGGGGGGGGGGGGGGGGGCGGTCGTGCCCTACTCCTAGAGCATCACACATGCTGGGACTCCAAGTGCAGAGCCAGGATCAGGCCATATTTCCAGCTGCAAAAACCATTCCTGGTGGGTCTGATGGGACGCTAAAGCCAGACTCCAGGCCACCCAAGGGAGAGGCTGTATGAGAGCTGCACCCCATGGAAGCACAGGGGTGCCACAAGTGTAGTTACCCTGAGAAGCAGGGACAAAGCCCACCTCCACCACCAAGCACTCACTGCGGTCACTGTGGCTGTCCCTGGCAGTGGCCCCTGCTCCCTGACACTCCTGTCAAGTGGGCTCTGGGCCTCCCCTACCCTGGCTCAGGTACCTGCATCCAGCACTGCCCATCTCACCCACCAGCAGAAGAGGAACTAGGCCTAAGTAGGGAGCAGGTTATGCCGGTCACACAGGCCAGGTCTGGGGGGCACCAAAGCCATCAATGGGCAAACTGTGCGGGGCCTATATGGGGCTGGGCAGGGGCTCCCCAGACAATTTATGCTTCTGCAGGAAGGCTTCAGGTGGTGATAGGACGGCTAGAACAGGGGAGCTAAGCCACCCTACCACCCTCCCTCCCAGGCCTAAGCCCTGAATGACCATCTCGAAGCAGAATGGGGGAGGGGCATGCTGGAGGGGGCTCCCCCAAAAAAGCCTCTATAGGCATCGCCCACCAGTCTCTGCCTCCCTCCCCCACACTTTTATTCAACGAACAAATTTGGGAGACCCAGAAAACATGACTTTTATTTTCTTTTTTTTTTTTTTTTTTTTTTTTAGACAGAGCCTCAAGCTGTCCCCCTGGGTAGAGTGCCGTGGCATCACAGCTCACAGCAACCTCCAACTCCTGGGCTCAAGCGAGTCTCCTGCCTCCGCCTCCCAAGTAGCTGGGACTACAGGCGCCCGCCACAACGCCCGGCTATTTTTTGGTTGCAGCCAGCATTGTTGTTTGGCAGGTCCGGGCTGGGGATTCGAACCCGCCACCTTAGGTGTACGTGGCTGGCGCCTTAGCCGGTTGAGCTATAGGTGCCGAGCCGACTTTTATTTTCAAAATTGGAATCAGTTATAATTGGGGAATGAGTTAAATATTCCCTCCCTTGCTCAGGTCTGTGGTGCATGGACCAAACTCAGCATGGACGAGGGACAGGTAGGTAACCGTCAGAGGTCAAGGTGGAGGCACCAAGGCTAGGGGCTGCAGGAGGCCTGGCCTTCACACCTGGCCCTGCACACCCGGCCCTGAACACTCAGCTCTGCACCCAAACAGCCCTATACACTTAGCCTTACACACACACAACTCTGCACCCAAACAGCCCTATACATTTAGCCTTACACACACACAGCTCTGCACACACACAGCCCTACACACTCAGCCCTATACACCCAGCCCTGCACACAAACAGCCCTGTACACTCAGCCCTACACACACACACACAGCCCTGCACACTCACAGCCCTGTACACTTAGCGCTGCACACAGCCCTGCACACTCATAGCCCTGCACAAGCAACCCTGCCTATACACTCAGCCCTACACACACCCAGCTCTGCACACTCAGCCCTACACACACACAACCCTGCACACTCACAGGCCTGTACACTTAGCCCTACATACCCAGCCCTGCACACTCAGCCCTACATACACACACACAGCCCTGCACACACAGCCCTGCACACACTCAGCCCTACATACACACACACAGCCCTGCACACACAGCCCTGCACAGGCAGCCCTGCAAGTCCAGCCCTTCTTCTAGGAAAATGCCTACAGAGGAAGCCAAGTAGCCACCCCTCAGCTTGTTCACCAATCCCCGAAGGCCACATCTTCCCCTGATTGGTCACTCTCCCAGGAAGTCTACCACCTAGAGGGTATCCAGGTGGTCCCAGGTGAGGAAGCCCACCCTGTCTGGGACCCTTGCCCTTCTCTCCCCAAAAGCAGATCTCCCCTGACCAAGACCAGATCCTACATCTGGAAGCAGTGTGGCCAGAAGGTGTCAGGCTCCCTCAGACAGGCCTGCCTACCACCCAGGTCTGCCACTCACCCACCAAGTGGCCAGCAGCTGCCAGCAGCTATTTCCTCTCTCACCAGGCAGCTGAAGTGAGGATTCTGTGAGGCGCCACAGACAGACCTGGCTCAGTGCCAGGAAGGAGCTGCCACCTCCAGGCCCTGCCCGTGCCTACCAGGCTGTGCCCACCACAGCCATGGAATGGGGCTGCTGCTCTGAGCACCTCATGAGTCTAAAGCAGAAGTGAGGGCCCAACTGGAAGGCTGAGGCAGGTGGACTGCCTGAGCTCACAGGTTCAAGACCAGCCTGAGTCAGAGCAAGACTTCGTCTCTTAAAAAGAAAACAGAAAGGAAAAAAATAAGGGCGGCGTCTGTGGCTCAAAGAAGTAGGGCGCCAGCCCCATATGCCGGAGGTAGCGTGTTCAAACCCAGCCCCAGCCAAAAACTGCAAAACAAAACAAAACAAAGTTTTATATATATATATATGCGTTGTGGCAGGTGCCTGTAGTTTAGCTACTTGGGAGGCTGAGATAAGAGAATCATTTGAGCCCAAGAGTTTGAGGTTGCTGTGCTTACCAAGGGCGACAAAATGAGACTCTGTCCCCTGCCCACCCCCAAAAAAGAAGTGAGCACTGAATGTGACTCTGGGCTCAGCATGTGCTTGCCGTAGACAGGGTCAGGATCCCCTGGATACCTGGCAGCCCCCTACCACCAGGCCCAGCCCCATGGCCATACCCAGCCCCCATAGCCACACCCAGCTCCCGGAGGTATAGCACTCCCCAGCCCTCTCCTCTGCTCGATATTGAGCCCCCACCAGACACAATGTTCCCTGACCAGGTGCCAGGCCCTCATCAGCCCTGCAAGCTCCTCCTCCTGGTACCTGGAGGCAGGTGTCAGGCTCTGGGGGAAGGTGGCTGCTCAGTATGGAGTAGGGCTGAGAGCTGGGCCCTCAGTGAAGACCGGGTGGGGTGGGAGGGTGGTGGGAGACAGGACGAGGGGGGCGGGCAGCTAGCTCTGAGGGTGGCAGTCAGGTGTCCTCAGCCCTTCCCGGGGGACTTGACCAGGACAGGCTAAACCCCAGGGTCACCTCTTCATCACCCTCCCCTAGGAGCAGAGATCACAGGGTAATTTTCTTTACTACAGGCCTGTTCTGGAAACTTCCCCAGAGGCAGCCAGCTCTAGGAGGTCCCAAATCTACCTAGCACAGGCAGCTCAGGATTTTTGCACAAAACTGAAGTCAAGTACCCCTGTTTCAAAAAGATTTGAGGAAGAAGGAGGAAAGGCCCCGGGGGCATTTCTCATTCCCCACCTGTGCCGAAATTAAAGTTCCTAAGAAGAGGTGAAGCATGAAGGCCAGAGCCTCCATCCTGCAGGGACTCCAGGGCTACTCATGTCCAGATAGCTCAGAGTGACCACAGGGAAGCCTGGTGAGGATGGGAGGCTGGATGTCACTCAGCAGTGACAGTCCAGGGGACCTGGAGGGACCATGCCCCATGGCCCGGTAGCCCTGTAGCTGCTCAGCTTCCGGGAAGCAACCAGCGCTAGCGCTGACTCAGTAGGGACCCTCCGAGCTAACAGAGGACAGCCAGCCAGTAACCCAAACACTGGGCGACCACAGAGGGCAGCTAGAAGGTCCTTTCTTCCTCAGATGCCCTTGGATGTCCCACCTGCCACGGCCTCCACAAGGAAGGAGCCCCCAGCAGCTCCTCGCAAGAGCAATTCTGAAACTCACAGAGCAGAAGGCTTGAGGAAGAGAGGTCACACCTCCCAGGGCCAAGGTTTGCAGAGGCTCTTCTGTCCACTTTCCATGTGTTAGACGCGCTGCTCTTTACACAGATTCTACTACCCAAGCGCTTACTTTCAGCCTGTCCCTGATCAGTCCCCCATAAGCATTTCCCCAGAAAACCACGGCTCCTGCTGCTTCATTGTCAGGGTCTGCAGGGACTCCCAGATTATAAATGTGCTGCAATTTACATGACAGCTCCAACAAGCACTCAAGAACAGTGGCAATACAGCCGGGACCCCAGGATTCCAGCCACTCCAGGGGTGGGAGTCTCTGCCCATAAACAGCAGGTTGGGCACAGGGTGGGGGGGGGGGTTGTTGCTCCGAGACTGTGAGGCACTGAGCCACCTGTTGAGAGCAGGTCTCTCCGGGTTCACCCCTTCCAACAGCCTCAGTGCGCTGTAGGAAGCGGGGTGAAGGGATAGAGAATGTGCTTGGAGAATGCCTGTCTGTCCAGGGACTGTCACCACTGATATGTCCCCTGCCCTCTGCCCTGTGCCCACAGGCTGGCCACAGCCAGGGCTTTGGTACCCAAGGGGCCTCCACTCACCGTGCTGACAGCGGGGACCTCGGAAGCCTGGTGGACAACGACACGGCTGGGCTGAGCCTGGCATGCAGTGGCCACCATTGAAACAGAGGCCAGTATGACACTGGGCTGTGGAGAGGAGAGAAAGTGTGAGGAAGCCCATCAGGTCACTGCCCCCCGACCCCCGTCCTGCCTCACACACTGACCCAGCTCCCACTGGTGGCCTCAGCCGTGGCCACCACCAGTCAGGGCTGGGTGGCCCCCTGAGTGTAGTAAAAGCCCTCTCATTTCAGCCAATACTAGAGTGTTCAAGGGCATTTCTAGGAGAGGTGGGGAGGAATAAAGGGTGGGGAGGAAAGGGGCTGAGGTAGGGAGAGCAGCAGTGTAGACAGTGGGGCCCACAGCTGCAAGGGAGGCTGGGATCTGGCTGAGGCACCCTCTCAAGCCCACATGGTAGAATCTGTAAGGCTGGCCCAGGGAGGGCCAAGACACCCCAGGCCAATAGGACCTGGGGAGAGAAGGAGGTCAGGGCTGGGAAGAGGGAGGCCTCCCTCATCTTCTTCTTCCTCTTCCTCCACAGGAGAGCCTCTGCTCCCAGGCCCTCTCCCAAAGCCCCCAACTGCCTAGGGGCTCCCTTAGGCCAGTGAGTCAGGTGGGGGTATGTGGGTGCAGGAGGCTACGGCTGGGCAGGCAGCCCCCCAGCCGACCATCCCCAACAGTCTTGCGGGCTCCCCACAGCGGGTGCCCACCTTGGGCTAAGGCCCCAATTTCCTTGCCTGCAGCCCCCACCCTGCACATGACAATAGGGCCGGCTGCTCCCTCCCCCTGTGGGGTGCTCAGAACAGCGACTGGGCCACCTCCTGCAGCCCAGGACCCTAGAGGACCCAAGCTCCTGGGCTCAGAGAAAGGTTGTGCGTCACTGACCACACCCTGCCAGGGCCTAGAGGAAAGCCCTAGCCCAGGGAGTCCAGCCTTTTCTCTCTTCTGCCAGAATGGAGAAGAGCTGCCTCAGGCCACACAGCGAGGACACAAACACTAAGGAAAGGTGAAAGCACAGAAAAGGCCTGGGGACACTTCTCATGGTGTTGGACACCATAGGTAAGCAAGAGAGCCCTCCCCAAGTCAATGTGTGGGCCGTGGGCTGCAGGTTGGAAACTCCAGCTAGACGGAGGGACCCTGCCAGGCCAGAATGCCTGGGACCCTGGGGTACAGTGGGGTTGGACAAGGGGAAGGACAACAGCCAGGCTGTGGGTCCAGGAGCTTCTGGCCCAAATGCTGTGCTGGTGAGGAAAACCAAGGCTCAGAGCAGGTCGATACCCAGCTTTAGGCCACACAGTGAGGACTGACCAGGGCCTACGCCAGTGCTCAAGCCCAAATCTCCAGTGTAGGTGTCTGGAGTCAGAGCACCTGGCCAGGCCAGTGCAGAGAGGCATTGCTTCTCCCGCCATCCTGAAACCACGGCCACCCAGTCCCAGAGGTGGCCCCCCGCTCTCAGGCCACCCTGTAGGCATCCCAGCTGGCCTTCAGTCACACCTGTCCAAACCCAGGCCCCTCCAGCCAAACACCTGCAGTCCGAGGGGGCTGGGCCACAGGGAAGCCAGACGGAAGCTGCTGTGACCCACAATCAACACAGGGAAGTCCCCCTGGGCTGAGGGGCTGACCGGGCCTGTGTAACAGGAAATAGCAGGAAACATCAGTGTCCCAAGTACTGGGGGCCCAAACCTGTTGACTTGGGCGTTTCCAATGAAAGAATATCAGTTATGTTTATTTTTTTTTTTATTTTTTGCAGTTTGGCTGGGGCTGGGTTTGAACCCGCCACCTTTGGCATATGGGGTCAGAGCCCTACTCCTTTGAGCCACAGGCGACAGCCAGTTGTGTTTATTTTTTAGGAAGATTTGCAGGGTCCTGAAGACCTCCAGCCGCCTTCTGGAGCGGGAGCTGGTGCCAGTCCTCCGGGGAGCCCCGACTCTCCCGGCTTGGGGCAAAGTGGCCACCAGGGGTCCCCGTCCCTGCTCTCAGCATCCTTCTGGAGCTCTAGGCTCCCTCTGCCCCAGCTCACATCCTTCTCCCCTACCCCCAGAAGCATCTGCCTGACTCAGAAACAGAGAAGGCAGGCCCTTCTAAAACCCAGGGGTGGTGTTCATGGTTGTCCTGGCTGAAGACACCACCTCTCAAGCAAGTGGAAGGCAAGCGTACTGACCCCATGGCCCCCAGGCCCTATGCATCAGACCCCACCTAGCTCTAGGCCTCACTCCCTGCCCCACCACGCTCAGTCCTACCCCTCAGGGGCCCACCTTGAGCAGGCTGCTCTGGGACACATGTCTCTTCCCCAAATGGCACGCCCTCAAGGAGCCTGCCCAGGGCCCCTATACAAACCAGGCTGAGTCTGCCTGCAGCTGCCCGCCAGCACACCTCTGGTGTAACAGCTCACCTCCCGCCCAGCCCAGGTCCCTAGACAGTCACCACCCTGACTTGTTGCCATCACGTGCCCAGCACTGGCACTCAGAAGGTGCTCCTCAGCTGCTATGAGAAGGGAATGAAGTGGGAACAGGCACCTGAGTGGCCAGGCGGGGCCAGGCATGAGTCATCTGTTCATATTCTGTGGGGAGAGGGCAGGCGCCAGGGCCCAAGAAGGATGCGGTACCATCTGCAGAGGTGGGAAAACACCACAAGGCTTTGAAACAAAGAAAAGGCGCTCCTGGGGTGCTCCTGGCCCCTCGGGAGGCTGTGAGATAAGGACACCACAGAAGGAAGCCCAAGGCCTGCTGAAGTCATGGAATAGAAATGTCCACACTCTAGGTGGGTGGGAGTGGAGGCCCAAGAGAGAGTGGACACCCAGTGCAGAGTGACAGGAGAATGGGTGGACCACAGGAGAGCACCTGGGCCGGTGTGGGAGGAAGCCAAGGACACCAGCGTCAGGCAGCAGGCCCACCCTCCCCACTGTCACCGATAATAGCACTGACAGTGTGTCCCAGCACCCTGTGAGCGGACAGTCCAGACGACAGTGTGTGAACTAAGCCAGCACTCAGGAGACAAACTCCCACCAAGAGAAGAGTGGTGAGCACCAGAGCCCTGCTCTGACCAGGACATTCAGTACCGTCCAAGAGCACCCTGTATGTGCGGAAAAGGCCGGGCAGAGAGCATGACCAGGTGGGAAACTTGAAAATGGAAACTAAAATGACTCAACACACGGGGGTCGAAGGAAGGAAGAGGTATATGCTTTCACCAAATGACGTACAGATTTCTGAGCAACAAAGTGTTTTATACTTAACATTGGTTACTTTAAGCCACTAAAGAAGCCAAGCCACGTGGGAGGATCTGTGGGGGGAGCCTCCCTCTGGCTGTTCGGCAGGGGCTGCACCCACAGGGCCCCGGGACCTTGGAAGCAACTGTCCAAACCCATGAGTGTGAGAAATGCCAGGGCAGGTGGAGGTGGCCTGTGGGGGAAAGGTGGGGCAAGGCCAGGCCAGGCACCCCCAGGACCCAGTGTTCACACACCTCCCCTGCTCACCCCAACCTCCCCTCCTGCCCCTAGAATCAGCTTGGGCTGCAAGACATGCTCAAGCTCCAGATCTGATATTTATTAGCCGGCTTATCACAGGGCAACACTTTTAACCACTGTGAGCCTCAGTATCCCTCTGAAAATGGTGACATTCGTGTTAAGCTCCGTCACGGGCAATTTTCACTTGTCAAGGGTAATATTCTGGACGACCCTCATCCCCGAGCTTGGAGGTCCCTGAGGACTCCCAGGCACCATGGGACTCCCACCAGCTCCATGCAGGCGTGAGTGTGCATGGACACGTGTGGCACGGAGTGTATGAGTAAGCACAGGGTGTGAGCATGTGTTTGGATGTGAGCGTATTTGGGGGCTGTGCACACTCAAGTGAGCACATGTAGGCATGGCCATGTTAGTGAGAATGTGTGAGTGTGGGGGTCGGTTCACACACGCACGTGTGCACATGTGCACAGATCTGTGCACTGAGGGGCGAGCATGGGCAGGGGCCCAAGTGCACAGTATCCATGAGTACTCACACTCATCCATGGGGATGAGTACTCACACCCACCTGGGGCCCCACCGTGCCATCCGGTGGATGACAAGAGAGCCCAGGGTCTGGGACACCAGCTCAGCTGATTCCCACGCTGGGGCGCTGGGCTGACATGTGGCCAGAACGGAAAAGGAAAAGCAAATGACAGAGACAGGAAAGCAAAGGGGAACCCCAGGATCCACTGTGGCCTTCTGCAGGCCAGAGGGACACCAACCAGGCCTGGAGGGACACAGACGGGGCAGCGGCCATAGGGCCCCCGGACGACCCAGGAGAGGAGGAAGACCCGCAGTGACTGTCTGCCTGGTGGGCTGGCAGCTGGACATGGGACCCAAACCCAGGCCTCCGCCAGCTAGGTGCCAAGGCTGCTAGGTGCCAAGGCTGCCCAACTCCAGGGCAGCGTCCATTGAAACCCTCTTCCTGAGCCCAGCCTGAGTGGAGAGTCAGAGGAGAGGACCACAGAAAGCGTCTCCCTGGCACCTTGGTCCCACACATATCCACATCAGTGCACGTGGGGAGGGACTGGGTCCAGCTGCCAGACCAGGCACCTACTGAGGCACTCCAAGGATCATTGCCCAAGGTTCTGCCAGGACAGTACTGCAAGGACCCAGGATGACTATGGCTGAAACATCAGGAGGGTCCAGACAAAACATGTCACCTGGCTGGGATAAAACTGGAGTTCAGAGAATCCCTGAGCAGAAAGTACTCACCCCATAATGGCAGAAGAGGGCCCAAGCCCAGCAGCCTGGGCAGGGCTGAGTGGCACCAGGCTCTGCCGCCCTGCCCAGTAATAACTCAGTGGCTCTCAGAGAAACACGCTGACCAGGCTCCTGCCATCCTCTCAGGCATTACGTCCCCTATGTCCACACAAACACCACAGGGCTCCACAGGTGGCCCTGACATTGTATCCGTGGCTGGGGAGAGCCCTAGAGAGCTCAGAGGACCCTGTCCTGCCTGGACACCCTCAGACATGCTGGCCAGGGGCCCAAGGCAGCTCCTTCCGACTGTCACCTGACCCCACATACACAGAACTCCCAGGAACTGAGGAGGCTGGGATCTCTGCACCTGCTAGGACCCCTAAACTGTCACCCCAAGACTAAGGTGACCAGATTTTAACATTGGTAAGGCAGGATACCATTGACGGGGGTGGGAGGGAGGCTTCTTAATTGAAAATTTGGTCTATATGCCCTAGCTTGTCATGCATTCTTTCCAAAAATCTGGACTTTTTAAAAATGCCATGGGATGCAGGACAAATTGTTAAAAATCGGGATTGTCCTGCCAAAAGTGGGACGTCTGGTCACCTTACCACCCTGCCCAGGCCTCCAGCTCTGGCTCCGTGACAGCACCTGGTAGGAGACATTGGGTACGTGAGTAACTTCACGTGGAGCCTTTACGTGGCACTAGTACACAGCAAGTGCTCAAACAGTGCCCACTGCCCCTGCTGTCAGGAGAGGAGCTGCAGAGAGAGACTTCTTGGGCTGCAGTGACTCTTGTTAACAGCAGGAGTAGTAGTGGCACAAACGGTGATTGGGGACAGCACCCCCTGGCCAAGGACTCAGTCTCAGGGGCTGTGTGGAGCGAGGGCCGCTGTGGACTGGATCCAGGCCTTGCCTCCACTGCGTGGTGGTTCTGGAGTGTTTCCTCCTCCCCACCACGGGCTCAGCTGCACCCAGAACCTCCTGGGCTGTGGCTCTGCATTCAGGTTTCCTCTCCCTTCTGGGTGGGTGTTCCGGAAACCTCCTATCCTCTGCACTGTGCATTTCCCATTCCATTGGCTGGTGCAAGGGAGCCTGGGGCAGGTGTGGCTGGGGCCAGGCACCTGCCGAGGTTAACCCACCAAAGTGCTAAAGCTCTTGAGGGGCAGGGAGGGGGCTGAGCCGTGTTTTCCTCTCTCTTGACTGCAACCAGACAGGGCACCCCTCCTATCGTGGATACTGGCCCCAGTCCTCAGTTAGGGCAGGCCAGAGCCCACGAGGCCACCCTTTCTTCCCCGCCCTGCCCTGCTGGAGCCCTTCCCTGATGCCTAGGAAAGCCCCCAGCCCTGGCCAGCCCAGTGACCTCACACACAAGCCTCAGGACGGAAGCCAGGCCAGACAGAGGCTGCACAGAACATAAGGCCTACGGTTTACGGCATGTGCCCTGTCCCCAGAGAGCGGCAGTTGAGGGAAGGTCCCTGCCAGCTTCCCTGCCTGGGCTAGATGTCCCATGTGTGGTGTAGTAAGGTCCAAAGGCCTGGGCCAGGACCACTTACTGGCCCCAACTCAGCCCCGACACTCTTGCAGCCCCCCAACCACCCCCCAAACCCCCTACTGGCTCTTGGCAGCCTGTCATCAGCTGTGCACGCCTCCTGGCCACACGCTGGGACCCAGACACGAGGCAGACAGCGTGCATCCGGAGAAGCCAGACCACAGAGCTTTCCAGGGATCATTAAAACAAACGAAGAAAAGTAAAATAAAGTCGATCTGTGCTAAAAATGAATTTTTAAAAACAAACAACTGGCCAGGCACCGTGGCTCATGCCTGTATCCCAGCACTCTGGGAGGCTGAGGTGGGAGGATCACTTGAGGCCAGGAGTTTGAGACCAGCCTAGGCAAGAGTGAGACCTTGACCCTACAAGAAAAAGAAAAACTAGCCAGGGGACAGCACCCGTGGCTCAAGGAGTAGGGCCCATATACCAGAGGTGGTGGGTTCAAACCCGGCCCCAGCCAAAAACTGGAAAAAAATAAAAATAAATAAATAAATAAATAAAGGAAGTCTAAAAAGAAAAGAAAAGAAAAGAAAAGAAAAACTAGCTGGGAGTGGTGGCAGGTGCCTGTAGTCCCAGCTGCTCCGGAGGCTAAGATGGGGGAATCACTTTAAGCCCAGGAGTTGAGCTATGATGACACAACTGACCTCCAGCCTGAGCAACAGAGCAAGACTCTGTCACCAAAAAAAACACAACTAAAAGCCAAAGCTCAAGCCCAAGATCCAAGGGGGACCCTGCTAGTGTCACAACCCCCAGGATGAGGCTCAGTGGCTGAGACCTCCCCCCATTATCCTACACACCTGCCCCACAGGAAGACCTCTCCCTTGCCCACTGGGGTTGTTCCCGTATTACTCAGCCCCGGGCTGGATCAAGCCCTCCCCTCCAGCAGAGGCAGCCCAGGGCAGAGCTGCCAGGGTTAGGGTTAGGGTTCTAATACCCAAGGGTCCTGTGGGTGTATGACAGCCTGGTGCCCAGCTAGTGGAGCCCAAATCTCACGTAGGGCCACACTAGGGACACAGAGAGATCGTCACATTCACCAGACCCTGCTGTGGCCCCTTTGTGATGTAGCGTTGGCCTCAGTCCCCAAGTCTCCAGTGATGTGAGGCCAGCCCAGCATCTAGACACAGGCCACACCCGTAGGCTCTGGATGGTCAGCTAAACAAGGTGAACGTGAGGGTCTCCAGACCCCAGCACAGGGCCTGAAGGTCACAAGGATGGCCGGGTGCTGCCACCACACCCCCACCTGTAATAGCTGCACCTGAGTCCTGCTCCCCCAGCCCAGAAGCACCCTGCCTATGCCCGCTCATGTCCTCCCCGAGGGAGCAGGTTGGCCCACCTCCTCTCCTGCTCCGGCACCAATTCATCATTTCACTCCATTGTGACAGCCACCTCTGGCAGCCCCAGAGCCCACCCCAGAGCAGAAAGCAGGCTCTGGTATCTGCCCTGCCCCTACTTGCTCCCCCTAACACACCCTCTGCTCCTCCAGACATGGAGGCACAGGGCCAGGAGTGCATCAGTCTCTGTCAGAAAACTGCAGAGGAAGCCGCCTCTCAGACCCTCCTGGACTGTGGGGGCTGGGACACCCTGTGGGGGGTGCTGCAGCTGGCAGGCACCCCCTCCTTGCCCTGCGGCCAGTGCCCTAAGCTGCCTTCTTCTCCCTCCTGCCTCTCCTCCCTTCCTGGAGAGAACTAGTCACTTCCTCCACTGGAAAAAAAACACCCCCACCATCCCTTCTCCTCCCCTTCTCCCACTGGCGTTCTCTCAGGACGAGTAACTCCATCCCTGTTTCCCAGCCACAGGCTTCATGCTTCATGTGTGAAGAGGGAGCTTGGGGTCACAGGGACACCACAGCACGGACCCCTGGAGTTGGAGTCCCATTCCCATCACAGGGGCTCGCAACATGACCCTAGACACACCCCATAGCATAGTCCTCACCCCATGACCTTTCAGGGAAAGCACAGGGACAAGGACGGAGTCCCAAGACCTCTGAGCTGACCCCTCCAGGGAGAGCTGCTGATGCCTTTACCCAGGCAACCTCACCTGCTGGAACACCTGCCCCTCCCTTCAGACACCCCTGCAGCCAGGCGCACCCCAGGGAGTACCACTCCTCTGAGGAAGCTGAGGGCTGGGAGCCACCTGACGAGAGCTGACTCCCCACTTCCCGCCCGCTCCCTGCCTCTGGGCCGCAGCCCACCCGAACCTGCCTGCATGAGGTCATACGGACTGGCTCCCAAATGGGGCTGGATCCACAGGACGTCCCACCCGTGTTGTCAGGCTTGGCCTGACTGAGGCACTGACTGAAGGTCCCTTCAGCAGATGGGAAGACTGAGGCCTGGATGCGAGATCCACCCAAGAACGCCAGCAAGGGAATGGGGGAAGCAGCTGCTGTCTTGTACCCACAGAGGCTGAGGGCCCACTGCCCAGCTCTGACTGCCCTCTTCCTGGGCCTTTCTGAGAACAGAGCAGCCAGAAGGACCCCAAGACCTGGGGCTGAGCATGGCACAGCAGGTGGACCCCAGAAAAGCCTCAGAAGAGCCTAAGCCACAGACACCAACACGTGGCCACACAGCTCCCTCAGATGCCTTCCCAATGTCGGGCGCTCAGACACCAGCTGACTGGCCCCCGCCCTCTGGCAGAGCCAGCAGGTGACAGGCACTCACCAGAGAGGCAGCCCTCCTCGCCTGGCTGCTGGGTCCACCCTCGGCAACACCTGAGCACGGTCCGGGCCTCGGAGGTGTAGACCTGCCTATAGCCCATGTAGTAGATGGTCCTGGAAGAGAAGAGAGAGGGCCAGTGTTCACCACTGCAGGCCCAGTTGCATCTGGCTCTCACCAGCCCGAGACTGATTTCTGCCTCATCTATTTCCCAGCCAAGCAGGCTGAGGCTGAGGTGTTGAGGGTGGGGTCAATGCCCAGTCAGGCTCCTTTGGGGCCCCAGGCGGGGCCCGAGCCCTGGATTGTGCCTCCTCTCTGCCGCTGCCCAGCCCTCCCATGCCCATGGCGGTCCTGCTCCAAGCTGCCCATCCCACCCCTCACCTGGCTCTTAGCCCTAGGCCAGTCTAGGAGGATCTGGGGAAAGCCAACATCACTTCAGAATGCGCCAAGTGGGCCCCAGGTGCCCAGGGCGGGCTGGACTATTCAGACCCTAGGCTCTCAGGCCATCAATGAGTGGACAATCCTGGAGTGTCCATGAGGAGTGGGCCCCATACACAGGTGTCATGGCCATATCCTCCACCTCGGAGCACAGAGCTGAGCTGGGGAAACAGGGGACCTGGAGGAAGCCATTATGGGCAGCGGCAGGAGGCCCCATGTGTGCCCAGGTCAAGGGGGAGGCCTCAGAGTAGGCAGCAGGGGGGCTTCCCAGGGCTCTGTGGTTGCTTCCCGCTCAGATGGGACAAGCCAGGGCTCTTGCACAGGCCAAATGAAACATGTCAGAGCGGCTCGGTGCCTGTGGCTCAAGCAGCTAAGGCGCCAGCCACATACACCTAAGGTAGCAGGTTCGAATCCATCCCGGGCCTGCCAAACAACAATGATGGCTACAACCAAAAA
>NW_003852462.1:1995936-2037181 GCF_000181295.1 Otolemur garnettii
TGTCTCAAAAAAAAAAAAAAAAAAAAAAAGAAAGAAAGAAACATGTCAGAGCCAGCCCAGGAGCTGGCCATGAGAAGAAGGTGCCCATGGTCAGTGAGAATTAGCTCACCCAAAGGGTGGGTCCCTCCATCTGTCCTCCTCCCCAAATGTGAGGGCTGCCCAGCACCGGGAACCCTGGAAGCCTGGCCCATTGGGCTACCTATGCCCAGCTCAGCCATCTTCTCCCCCTCCCCGCCCTCACCACTGATATCATAGCCTGAGGCTGGGAGTCTTGGTGGGGCAGTTGGTGGGGCCCTGCCTCCCCTCCCAGGGGCTGGGCCTACAGCGAATCTAGCAGGAGGAAGGGGCAGGCCAGGCCCCCACAGTCCTTCAGTTTCCTCCCACCCACCCCCCCACCCCTGGCTGCTAAGTCCTGGATCCTCCTTAACTGGGCCACCAATTTTGGAAGAGCGTCTGCCCTTCCCAGAAGCTCCTCTCCTGCTTCCTCTGAGCACAGCACCCCTACCTGCCCCTGACAGCTCTCATCTCTCCCCAACAAACCTCCCCCCCACTCTAAGGGCTGGCAAGACAGATGGCCAACTGCCCACTCTGCCTCTCCCTCCTGGTGCTGCTGGGCAACGTCCCCCAAATCCAGGTCCATCTTATTCGGAAATAAAGTCTTTGTGGCACTTATCAAGTTACAGTGAGGTCATATGGGGTGAGGGCATGCTTTAACCCAATAGCAGGAGCCCTCAGAAGAAGAGGGAAGTTTGGACAGGACACAGGAGCAGCTTAGGTGGAGAAAGAGGCAGAGCCTGGGGCGATGCATCTATTAGCCACAGCCGATAGGGATGGCCAGTGACCCAAAGCTGCAGATAGGCCTCAGACAGACCCTCTGTCACAACAGACTTCTGTTGTTTCTGAGCCCCTTGCCCTGATGCGTTACAGCAGCGGCAGGAAGCTCATACCCATCACTGCTTGGCACATGTCCAAGGGTCCCATGGCTACGAGGTCTTTGTTTCTGCAATAACAGAACCGGTCACACGGATGTGGGGGGGAGGCAGATGGAGAGACGGAGGGAGAGTCAGAGAGACAAAGAAAGAGGCTGACCTGAAGGACCAGATGACTAGCTACTCAGCGCCCACCCTGCAGCCTCCAGACCCCACAGCCAGCAACCCTCCCCCACCCAGCCCTTGTCTCTAGGGACGGTGACCAGGAGCCTGGCCAGCAGCCACTGGGTCAAGGGCCCTTGAGCCTCTGGAAGTAGCCGTCTCCAAGTAACGAAATGCCCTCCTAACTTGTTGGGGCTGCGCTGTGGGAAGCCCGAGCTTAGCCCTGGGGACCCCGACCCAACAAACAAACAGGGCCAGCGGCAGTGGCGGTGGCCTCCGGAAGCATGTGTCCATGCACGCGCACATGAGACCCTGAAAGCGCCTTGCAAAACACCACTTTGGCAGGACATGAAACCACTTGTCTGGACAGAAACCGACCGCAGCGGTGAACAATGTTTGGCAGCCGTGGAGGGCGCCGGCCCTGGTGTCGTAAATATTTATCCCTCTCCCAGGCTGCCCGCGGCGCTGGGCTACATGCTGCTCCCTCGGTCACCAGCCACCCTCCACCCCCTAAAGGGAAAGACCTGTAGAGAGGGCCGCTCAGCCTGCAGCCCCCACAACCCCCCGAGGAAAGACCCTCACTCCCCTGCAGCCAGCACCAGCCCCCACGGCTCTGGTAGCCAATGGGAGCACAGGCCTAGGGGTGCAGGGGCGAGGGGCAGCAGGCTGCCAGGCCTGCACAGGTGCCCACTCCTCTGCCTCTCCAGCTGCAGCCCCACGGGGGGCCACAGTGCAGGGGGTGTGGGCCTGCCAGGAAGGCCACATGCGGTGGCTCCACGCCCCAGGTCTCCTCCCTCCTCCCCCACTTCCTTCTCATGAACCTTGGGGAGGCCGGTGCTGGCCATTGATCAGGCTTGTTGGGAAGTACCTGCTGGGGGACTCCTAGGCACCCCACCTGGCCTCTCAAGTGTAGTCAGGGCCAGGGCCAAGCACCCATCATCCTGCATAGCTGTGTTCATGGATGGCAGGCACAGCTAGAACCAAAGGGCTTTCAGATTGCAAGGAAGTGGTAGCAGTTACCAGCACATGACAGCCACACCTGGACCCAGCCAGTGTGCAGTCACCTAACTCTGATCCCAGCTGCCGTCCTGGGGGGGGGAACTCAGGCCTAGGCAGGCTCTGCACTTACTGGGGCTTGCCCAGCCTGAGGACATGGACCCAGGGTCCCTCCTATAACCTCTGCCCCACTGGCCGCCCCCAGAGAGCTCAGGAGAGGAAGTATCTCCTTGTCTGTCCAGGGGCAGATTGGGGTACACTTGGTTTATGGAGCACAGAGCTTCTGCCTCTCACCCTCGGCTCCCTGCCCCTTTACTCCAACCACCCAGAGTTTTCTCTGTGCAGAAAGATCACTAAAGAAAGAGCAGTGGGGGCCAAGTACTCGGGACGTCAGGCCACACGAGCTGCCACCATCACTTGGTGAGCAAAGCCCAACACTCAGAGCTTCATCCACAGCATCCCTTGGGCTTGGACAGGGCACCTGCACCAAGTCCTGCAGCTGGCCTTGCAGGCTGAGGCACCGGCTGCCTATCAGCCCAGTGGCGGAGAGGCCTGGCAGTGAGGCCAGCCTGGGGTAAGGCAACGCAGGTCCCCACTGCAGTGGGGAGGCCCTGCCCTGCCCTCAGGGGGACTTGAGGATGAAGTCCCCAGCACCTGGCCTCTGGCTGAGATGAGCACCTGCTGCACTTGGGCCAGACTCAGAACAAGTCCTGGAGATGCTTCTGGAGCCAGGTCCTGAAGCCCCCATTCCTGCCACATCCACCCTCCCCTGCTGGACCATCACTGCCACGTGCTACCCCAGCCAGCTGACCCAGCTGCTCCACATTCCCTGGGGGCTTACAAGCTTTGGGGCCTGTCACAGGGACATACAGGGACATGAGGGCAGCCACTGGCCTCCTAGAGGTAGGGGAGAATTTCACAGAGGGCTTGGGTGAGATGGGTTTTGAAGGGTGAATATGAGTTCAACAGGGGCTGTGTATCTCACAGCCAACACTTAGGTTGTGGACCCAAAGAAATCAGAGATGACATTTCAACCCTGCCACTCAGTCCCTGTATGACCACTACGTGACACCTGAACCCTCTGGCCCTTGGTTTTATTTCTAAAATTGAGGGCTCAGTGGCTGCCTCATAAAGAATGAAGACCAGGGCTAGGCGCCTATAGCTCAATCGGCTAAGGCGCCAGCCACGTACACCTAAGGTGGCGGGTTCGAATCCCCAGCCCGGACCCGCCAAACAACAATGACGGCTGCAACCAAAAAATAGCCGGGCGTTGTGGCAGGCGCCTGTGGTCCCAGCTACTTGGGAGGCGGAGGCAGGAGACTCGCTTGAGCCCAGGAGTTGGAGGTTGCTGTGAGCTGTAATGCCACGACACTCTACCCAGGGGGACAGCTGGAGGCTCTGTCTCAAAAAAAAAAAAAAAAAAAAAAAAAAAAAAAAAAAAAGAATGAAGACCAGGCTGAGCACAGGTGGCTGGACCTTCCTGAGACTCAGCTCCCTATGAGCAGGGGGTCCAGAGAGCCAGGCCACCTCAGCGGACACTCCATCTGCTCATGACACTCTGCTTCTGAGCCTTGCTCTATGCCAGGCACCCCTGGCACGGGAGGTTTTGTCAGCCTAGTTCATGGGTGAAAAAAAGAGGCTGAGATCACCAGGCTGGTGGGGTGGAGCCTGTGATAAACCCATGAGCCCCTCAGGCCTCCAGTTCTCCAGGGGCCAGCCCCCTCAAGGGTGCACCTGAGGTCCTGACAGGCTGCCCCTCCATGCCCTCCCCAGGGGCAGGTCTGAGTATCCTCACTAACACCCGGCCGTGGCTTTCAGGTCCAGAATCCATTGCCTTGCAGAGTGGAGGCTGTCCCCAGGGATTCAGGAGGAATGACACACACCCACCACCTCATGTCACCCAGAGCCCAGCTGGGATACTGGAGCCAAAAGCAATCCCACATTGAGTTGGGCTGGTAAGCCCTGGGAACTCAGGCAAACAGGCACGCCCAGGGCTCTGGTTAGGGACAGGGACCCCCCAGTGCTATGAGGAAAGGCTGCACAGAACCCCAGACACAGCTGCTCCCACCTGGGGACCTCTGCCAGAGGGGCATCTGGATGGGATAATTTGGGAAACATCCCCCAGGCTAGCACAGCTGGACTCAGCCCCAGAAGGGGACACAAAGAGGAAACATGAGACATGAGCCTGGGTCATTGTCACCATTAGGTGCTGGTTCCAGTGAACTATATAAGGTGCTTCGTGAGTACTAGGGTGTCCAGAGGACTCTGGTTTGCCCAGGAAGAATAGGGGGCAGGGTGTGTACAGAGCGAAGGTAGATCTCAGCCATACCTAAGGGCCAGTCAGACAGGACAGTTGTCCACCCTTGGAACCTAAGGCAGAATGCCACATCCTGGGGAGGGGGGTGCTGCTGAGGGTACCAGACACCTCAAGCAGAGCCAGGAGGGGATACCCTGCCGGCACAAAGCCCAGGCAGCTGGGCCCTCCCTAAGAGGGGGACTTTCCCCGCCAACATTCTGGACACCCTGCCAAGAGGCTGCCGGTGCATCTCCCCTGCTCTTGCCGCCAGCCTGGAGACCACAAAGAAATTGGCTGAGTGGCCAGCCTGGGAGTCCCCAGCCCAGGGTCCCAGGGGCTTCTGGCTGCCTCCAGAAATAGCACCCTTCCACCATGGGCTGCTGACAAGACGTGGTTTATGTGACCTAATTTCCACTTATAAATACTTGTACTTCCACACACATGTGAAGGTCGGAAGGACAGACTGCAAAACGCACATTTGGAGAGAAAATAGCAAGGGGAGGTCTCTTGTTTTTGCTCAGGGTTGCTGGGCACGGAGGGGCCGTCCCTTAGCTGCAGGGTGCTGAGCCATACCCTGGCCCTCCCAGCTCACCCTCAGCAGCCAGACCTGACTAGGCACTGCCAGCATCACCCAGAGAGGAAGACACAACTGCCCCAGGCAAGAACCACTGTCACAGCCTCCTCCACTTGGTGCACTTACGAACCGCACAGCAGAAAAATGTGCACCATGAATGCAGCCGCCAGTGCTCCCTGGAGCAGCCCCAGCAGGTGTGGGAGCCCACACGGACCACCCAGAGCAGCTCAGGGCAGGCCCCAAGCCCCGGCTGAGGTACTGAGTACACAGCCTTATCTGTGGACTTGCATTCCAGCCTTCACGCCTGGACACATGGGCAGCTCCACCTAACACGGCAGCTGCCAGCTGCCCTCACCCACTCTGCATGGCAGGTCAGCAGAGCTGAGCCTGTGAAAGGGGGAGGCAAGCAAGGTCATTGCCTACATTCGATTTTGAAATAAAATCTTGAGCAATAAAAGGTTTTGTGTGAATTTAGGAACCAGGCCTGAAGGCCAGGTAACAGGAAATGGCTTCCACCTTTTGCAGGGCCCCTCCCCTCCAGGACCCCTCCCCAGGAGGACCCCTACCTCCTCCCAGTGTCCTCCCACCACAAAGGACCCAGTCCATGGCTAAGCAGGACAGAACCACAGTCTGGGAAGACCCTCCAGGGAGGGTTTGGAAAGGGCTTATCCTCAGATGAGGGGCTTCAGAAAAGGAGGTGGGGGTTGGCAGTCTTTTTTTTTTTTTTTTGAGACAGAGCCTCAAGCTGTCCCCTGGGTAGAGTGCCGTAGCATCACAGCTCACAGCAACCTCCAACTCCTGGGCTCAAGCAAGTCTCCTGCCTCAGCCTCCCAAGTAGCAGGGACCACAGGCGCCCACCATAACGCCCGGCTATTTTTTGGTTGCAGCCATCATTGTTTGGTGGGTCTGGGCTAGATTCGAACCTGCCACCTTAGGTGTATGTGGCTGGCACCTTAGCCACTTGAGCCACAAGTGTTGAGCCTAGAGTTGGCGGTCTTGAGACGAGGACAGGACGCTAGCCCCAGATGCCAGTGCTGCCCTTGGTGTGAGCAGAACCCCTGCCCGCCAGACCCAGGTTTCAGCACATACCTCCGCTCATGCCCGATGCACCACGCCTGTGGCCCACAGCTAGGCTTCCATATGGGCACCACGTGGCTGAAGGCCTGCACACAGGGCTGGCGGCGGCCCACCAGGGTCAGCTCCTGCTCCACACAAACATGGGGCCTGGGACAAGGACAGAGATAGTTAGTGCCTTGGCCACCAACACCCAGCTGGTACTCACCCTTCCTGCCCACCCTATCCTCGATGTTGGCCTGTTTGGGTTGGGGTCCAGACCCATGGCACCACAGGCCTATCCTGGAGGAGCCCGAGCTGGAGGGCACAGGGGCTCAGAGGGAAAAGGAGCGACCAGCACAGCTCTCCCACAATCCTGCACGCCGCTCCTAAACCTGTAGCTCCCAGCCGTGCGGACCCTGCCGGGCTGGAGGTGTCCTCTCCACCACGACCCTCCCCATGCTTTTTCCGAGACATCCCTTGAGCTAGGAGAACAGAAGCCTGGGGAATAGGACCCCAGACCTGCCCTGACTCAGGGCAGAGGGGGTCTCTACAGAGGCAAATTCTGGCACAGGGCTCTAAGGTAGTGTCCCCTGGTATCAGGTGGAATCTGGGGGCCCCTGAGGGAGAGAAGAGCTTCGTCTTGCTCAGCAAGCTCTTGCTCCCCAGAATGAGGGGCCAGGCATGCCCTGTGTGGACTAGCAGCTGCCTTCCATGCTGGGGACACAGCAAGCCTGTCAAATCCCCCGCCAGAGCTACTCCGGTCCCCTCGCCACCCCACCCCCCAACTCCCCTACCTAAAGTCCCTGCTCCACCAGGCGACACTGGGGCACTGTCAGCCTCTGTACCTAAAACTGTCTGGACTTGTCACCACCCTCCACCTGTGCCCTGTGTGAGGTCCACTTCTGGGCGGGCCAGTCCCCTGGCTCAGCTCTCGGAGACTCTGCCTGCCCCATCCAGCCACCCTGGCCCAAGCCCAGCAGTCCCAGACGGAAGAAGAAAAAAATAGTTTGCAAGAGGGACTATTTTCCTCCTTCCCCTTAGGATCATGCTGGGTGGGAAGCCTTGTCCCTCTGATTCTGGCCCCTCCCCCATTGCGCTGGACACATGGGAAAGTGCAGACCCAACTCGGCAGCCAGTGAGATGAAAGCAGTTCAAGGGGCAGGAATTCCCAGCTGGAAGAGTGGGGTCTGCAGCTGCCCATCAGTGAGGGGGACAGACGGCAGCAAGATCAGAGGCCAGCTCCAGGTCACCAGTCCAGCCTGAGGGTGGCCAGGGCTGCTGCTGAGCACATCCTGCCCCAGAAGTCCTGCCCAGGCCTCCCATAGTTTCCCAAACTTCCCGTCCCAGGGTAGAGACTTGCCCCACCAAAGGCAGCACTCATCCCTGGAGCCCAAGTCCAGGTGACCCAGAGTGAGGGCCTCAGGGCACAGGGCAGGGCAGAGCGCCTCCTGGCCAAGAGTCAGGGTCAGTCTCCCCCACAAACTCCTGAACAGAACCTGCAACTGCATCCTTGCAGCCTCCACAGCCACCTGGATCCTCCAACAGGAGGTGGGGGGAGTTGTGCCATCCCTGGGCGGGCTCAGAAGAACTCTACAGTTGCCTCTTCAGGGAGAAACACTCTTGGTGTGGGAGCCGGACTTCCAAAACCCACCCACTTCCAACAAGGAGCGAGGAGGACGAAGGAACTCAATTCAGAAGAGCCTCCTTGGTGCCTAGTGCTGGTCCCTTTCTGGACATTAGATCATCAAATCCCCGCCAAGTCCCCAGGGAGGGGTGACAGTGACGCCTCTTGGTCTGCTCACAGCCGTCGGCTACCGAGATAGAGAGCCAGGACTAAAGGCCAGGCCTCTTCTACATTCCCCCAGGCTGTTAGGGACCTAGGATCCTAGGGTGAGAATTTGAGGAGGGGGCAGGGCAGGAGGGTGAATCATGAACAGAGGGTCTCTTCCCCAGGGAAGGGCCCTCCTAGGCCTTCTTGGTGCTGGGTTCTAGCCTCCACCCTTCCTGGTCTTATTCCAATACCACAGACCCCCAGGGTGACTCTCCCTCCCCCACCAGGAGGCCAACCTCTGTGGATTACATCCCCCAACACATGTGCACACATATGAGCACACACACATACACACACACCCTGACTCTCTGGCGGCCAGGTAGGTTTAGCCAATGGGAGGGCCAGCAGGAGCTAGGGGGCTGTGAGGAGAGAAGAGCTGGGCTATTTGTCCCTCTTGGGGGTGAGGGGTGGTTGGTGGTGACTGCCTCCCCAACCCAGGCTTCAAGGAGGCTCTCTCTAGGTTCCAGGAACCAGGAGCAGCCTTCACCCCAGGACTGGAATCGGCTTCTGCCACCAAGCCCCAGATGTTCCTCACTTGCATGCTCTGAGCCATGCACACCTGTGTGCCGACCCCTCCCCGGTGCCTCATGGCAGGTGCCCCTCTGTCTCCCTCCCATGGACAGATACACTGTCCCCCGAGAATCAAAAAGCAAAGCTTCCACGTGGTGGTACCGAGCTTGGGGGTAAGGACCCTGTTCAGTAAGCTGCACATTACAGGGCAGGACTGGGATGGATCCCTCTGGCCCCCCGAGCATTAGACAGTGGTTCTCAGAGTGGGGTCCCAGGCCTGAAGCAGCAGCCTTTCCTGGGAACTTGTCAGAAATGCACATTCTTGGGCCCTGCCTGGAGCCAGCAAATCGGCCTGGCTTTCATAGGGATTCCACACCTGTCTGTCATTTGACAAGCTCTCTAAGGGGACTCTGGTGCACGCTCAAGTTCAAGAATCCCTGGCTGAGGAGGTCAGGCAGGCAGGGCGTGAACCTCAGCACCCCACTCACCAGTGTCAAGATGGGCAGGTCACTCTGCCTCTGCTTCAGTTTCCACCCCGCAGAGTGAGGACTCAGCACTGACCCCGCCAGGTTGCTCTGAACCAGTGCAGAAAGCACTTCTGACAGCCCTGGAGGTGTGAGCTGGGGTCACTGTTGGAGCTGGGGACAGGGCCACATACTCAGGGGAAAGTATCATTTGGGGGTCCAAACTGGGCCCAAATGAGTCTTTGCTCTGAACGTTCTGGCCCACCCCTGTGTCCTGCAAGCACTCACCCACGGTGAACCCCTGGAGAGCGGAAGGAGGACAGAAATGTGACCGATGACCCCTGGGGTTCCAGGCTGCAGGGCTCCAGCCCCTGGCCCTGGTGGCCGTGGACATCAGAGTGTGGGCTTTCAACAGACAAGCCAGGTCCAGGGCCCTCTCCAAGCCCCCACCCAGCATCTGGAAAACAGGTGTGATGAAAGCATGGGCCTCCAGGGCTCTTGGGAACCATAATGAGTCCATCCATCCTCCACCCTTGGGTCTCAGCAATTCCCTCCTGCTGACCCCAGCTCCAGACATAAGATACTGCCCCCGAGTGTAAGGGTCCATCGTCTCAAGGGTACAGGGTGCTACAGGAAGCAGAAAAGCAGAGCTATGGGCCACAGGGCCAGGGAGAGGAGAAACCCCCCCCCCCCCAGCCAACCCTTGGCTATGTTGAGGCATGGCAGGAGATGGGGTGGGACGGGGACTGCCCCAAAGGGCCTCTCTATCCCTCCTGGCCTCCTCAAACCTTGACCTTGGCTGCCACTAACCCATGAGATAACAGTGCCTAAGGACTTGTTGAGACTCTTGGCCAACCTCTGCTCCCGAGGGCCACCCTGGCAGCTTTTATGGCATATTTCCCTGCCCTGAGTCTCCCCAAGAACTCCTCCTCCACAGCTCTCCCCAGAGCATGGGGCCCCTGCCATGCCCAGGAGGCCTCCGGCTCCAACAGTCCATGTGGGCATCAGGGAGCTGCACTGGCCAGAGGCCAGCTCGGGCTGCTCTGCCTCACCACGCTCTCCTGGCAGACTCAGACCCAGGTGGCTCTTGCCCTGAGGCCAGCTGGATTGATGCTCAGGGGAGGAGGGGTGAGTGCTGGGACAGCATCTCCACTGGGACATTTCTGCAGTCAGAAGCATTCCATCACTGCTTTTCCTTTTGGGAAGGTGAAGGGGGCAGAAGAGGAAACCAGAAGAAACCTGACCCCAGCCTGTAGGTCCGAGGAGAGCCCGAGCCCGCTAAGATATTTCCCTGATCCCTGGAAGGGTTACAGTTACAGGCCTTTCCATTCCTTGCGGTTGGATGCAGCTTCCTGGCTGGGGGAAGGAATGACAATTCCCAAACTACAAAGGAGACCTAGTGAATGTCTCGGTGTTGGGCCACCTGCTCCCTGCAGAGTGAGCTTCTGGAGGCAAGGGGTGGGCACAGAGGAGGGTAGACGCCTACATATGGGGGCCCAGCAATGGGACACTAGAGTAAGGAGGTGAGAACCCAGGAGCAGGGGACAGCCTGGCTCAGCACAGCCCCGGACATCCCTTCAGGGGGGAGGGCGGCTTGCTTAGGGCTGTCTCCTTCACGTATGCTTTTAAAGGTTCCATTTTTACCCCCATGGTTCACCTGGGCACAGCCAGCGTAGGGGGAACCTTGAGGCTGAAGATTGGGGGATCCATTTCTGCACTGGGGCCCCTTGCATGCAGATTGAGGCTGTGAGTCTTGGACCCTCGGTGCCTCCCACTGGAGGAGACTTCAGCTGCAATGCCATATAACACACACACACACACACACACACATACACACAGAGACACACGCAGGCACACACACTCAGAGACACATATGCACACACACACGCAATCAGAAACACACATGCACACACAGACACACACATGCACACACAGACACACGCAGGCACATACACGCACACTCAGAGATACATGTGCACACACAGACACATGCACACTCAGAGACACACGTGCACACACAGACACACACATGCACACGGAGACATGCACATTCAGAGACACATGTGCACACACAGATACACACATGCACACAGAGACACATGCACACAGAGACACATGCAGGCACACACACGCACACTTAGAGACACATATACACACACATATGCACACAGAGACACATGCAGGCACACACACACACTCAGAGACACATGTGCACACACAGACACACGCATGCACACAGAGACACACACACAACTCAGAGACAGATGTGCACACACAGACACACACATGCACACGGAGACACGCACACTCAGAGACACATGTGCACACACAGACACATACATGCACACAGAGACACACGCACACTCAGAGACACATATGCACACACACACATGCACACACAGACACACACATGCACACAGAGACACACACACTCAGAGACACATGTGCACACACAGACACACACCTGCGTCCAGTGCAGCAGCCTCAGCACCTGGGATAGGCAGCCCCCTATGGCCACTCGAGCACAGCTCCACCTTCCAACTCGACTCATCAAGTGGGTCAAGCAGGGCTCTGGGGGCCTGAAGGACACCTCAGGCTCAGATATAGGGGCCAATGGGTCAACAGAGCTACCTACAAAACAGGACTTGAGTGTAGAGGGGCCTGCGTGGGGGTGGGGGTTCAATATAATTTGCTTATTTCCAACAGACCGTTTCTCAGCCACAAGCTCAGTGCCACAAACAGATGCATCCCTGACATGCTGGAGCCCCACATCAGCACATGGGCACTGGTCCCCTGTCCCAGACCAGCTCCTGGAAGCCCCACCAGCTGCCTTGGGCCAGCCCTGCACATGGTCAGCAGTCGGTCCTGGCCCAGGAAAGAAAGGCAAGTCATTTCTCCAGGCAGCAGAAACTCATTTTACAGGCAAAAATAAAGATAAATGAGCTTTGGCCACTCGAGGGGTAACGCTGGATCTGGACATGCACTCAGTCAACAAGGGCCACAGAACCATCTGGGTCTCTCTGGCAGACTCATGAAGGTCTGTGGGGCATCTGGGGCTGTCAGTCAGTGGGACACCCCACATTGCACCCCAGCCTCCTCCATTGCACCCCACCCTCCAGGGTGCTGCGCCTTCTAGCATTAACAGGAGGTCATGCTGTTTAAACTCAGCTAATGGTCCAGGAAAATAGCCAGAAGGAGTACGGCTGCCCTGAGCCAGGCCCCGGGTGGCAGCTTGTCAGATCCCTCTAGAAGGGAAGGTGGACATGACCAGCATCTTCTAGGACCCCTGTGGCTCCTCTGGGGTGAGGGGAGCAAATTGCAGCTCTGGCCCCTCTGCAGCCCCAGCCTCTACCGTTTTTGTGCTCAGAATAAGCCTCCAGAGGTGCCTCAGCCCAGCAGAGCCCTCTTCAGGGTCTAGCCGGGAGGGAGCTCTTCCTCACTCAGCCAACGGCCAGCCACTGCCCACCACAGCCCCAGTGCATGTCCAGGCATGTGCCAAGTGCTTGATTATGGAGCAAACGTCTGGGATGATAGATCTGCAGTCGTCATGGACCCAGACTCACACGTGCGCTAACAGGGGTCCCCAGGTGAGCATGTGCAGACAGGGAACAAGAGGCACAGCCCCACCCCATGTCACAGGGGGGACCGGGAGAAAAGAAGGCAGTGAGACTTTGGGACAATCAGGAAGCAGGAAGAGGTGACCAACTCTCATGCCACCCATTCTCTCCCAGGGCGCCAGGTGCACGGGTGGGACACAGAAAGCCCATGCTTGGCAGCTCCCAGAGCCTTCAGCAGCTGTGCTCTTGGTTTCCCCTCTCAGTAGACGTCTGACCACCTCTACTGAGCATCTGGCCACCCCTGGGACTCCGAGGAGCCTGTGCCCCATGATACCCTGGGGCCAACCCTCTGAGGTGAAGCCGGCTATGCCACAGAGGCCAGGGTGTCCCTTCTAAAAGCTCCTCCAGCAAACTCCTTGGGATCACAGGACAGAGGAATGTCCGGGAGAAGTCACGCAGAGTCAAGACAGGCTGCTCACATTTCTAAAGCAAAAGGCCCCCCACCCCCACCCCAAACCCAGGGACACCATTCCTTCAAAAAAGCCACAAGAAAATCTTCCTTCTGGTAGTAAAGTGAGCCCCAGAGTGGGGTTCCTGGGGGTACAGACTCCTCCCACTCCACAAGGACACTTGTCCTGCACTGCCAGGTAAATAGCAGGTCCTTCAGGGCAGCGCTGGACAGGATGGAACCCCTCCTGTGGCCCCTGAATGGGGGCGGGCCTGGCAGACAGGAGGCCCTGCCAGGGCCCTTCCTGAGCTCTGCAGGCCCCAGGCCCGTAATACGCGGCAGGGAGTGCTGGGGGGGGGCGGCTCCCCACTCCTCCTCCACTCCAGTTTTCCTTTGAGGCGACTGCAAGGATTGGTTTGCTGTTTGAGAGAGACGGCTAAACGGCCCCGTTGGGGAATCATCTTTCAAAATTAAATTCATCTTGGCTGGCTCCCTGACCCTCTCTTCCTGCCCATTCTGGCACCAAACTCCCTCTCCGACAGCCCGAAGCGCAGAAGCGCACGTGTGGAACACACAGACCAACTCTGCCCGCTCCAGGTCTGGGCACAGCCCGCCCTGCGAAGGCCCCCAGACTCCAGGAGACAGGCTTGGGAGGAAAGTGGGAACACGCAGCTCCCACCGGACCCTGCCCGGAAAGGGGCCCAGATTCCTCACCTCTTCCCAAAGCGCAGCATCTGCCCGAGCCTGCAAGACCCACCCACGTCTCGGAGCGAAGCAAGGAGGGAGGAGGCGGGAGAGTCGGCGAGGGGCCTCCTCAGACGGGCCCCAGACCCAGCCCTGGAACCTTGCGTCTCAACCACCCTTCCCGAGTTAAGGGAAAGGGCCCATTGTTCAAGGGCTCCAGGGGACAAAGCCTCGCGAGCCCGTTCCCGGAGGGCTGCCCAGGGGCCCGGGGCTCCACACCCCGCCGAGCCCTCCCAGCTCTGCTACTCACATGCTGGGCTGCAGCTGGGGCAGGGGCCGCAGCGGCGCGCGGGCAGGCACGGCGGGGAGCAGCAGCAGAAGCGCCAGGGCCACCCCGCGCCCCACCGCCCTCGTCTCCGCTGGGACAGGCATCACGGGCGCGCGGCTTCGCGCAGGGTCCCTGCTCCGGCCCCCGGCTCACAGGAGGCCCGGGAGGCCCCTTGGAGCCTTCACCTCCTCGCGCGCCATAGCCGGGAGGGCTCACAGGACGCAGCCACAGGTGCCCGTTCTGGGCTCGCGAATTTCGTGATCGCTGCAGGTGCGGAGGGCCCGGCCTCCCGCCGGCGCCCAGTGGCAGCGCCGAGATCTGCGTGCTTGGCTCCGGCCGGTGGGACACTAGCCGGGTCGCGGAGAGCGCGGGGAGCCAGAGAGACCGCCCCGCCCCCGGCACGCCCCCAGCCCGGACCCCGGACCCGGCCACGCCCCCAGCACGCCCTCGGCCCTGTCCCCCTCCCCGCAGCGCCCCGCCCCCGCTCCTCTCCGGTCCCGCCCAGACCCCCCCTCAAGCCCAGGCTACAGCTTCCAGCCCCACCCGGCTCCCGGCCCCACTCACAACCTTCCCGGTGTCCCAGGTCCGGACCGACCCGAGGACTGTCCCAGGCGGGGTCCAGTGCCAGGAGCAGTTCCCGACCCCTAAGCGGCCGCACCCCAGACCCCTTGGAGGACCGTCTCCCGTTCTTCTCAAATCTCAAAGCGGGATTCAGCTTCGTCTTGACCTCCCCATGTCCTCGCCCCTGGCACTTCATCCCCGCCACAGGTGGGTAGGGGGGTGGGCACCCTCTGCAGCCCCCATGTACCTCTGGACGCCCCATTCTTGGTCCATAACCACCTTCTGGGCATTTTTATTCTTATTTCTGTGCAGTGTTGAACAGGGGCCTGGAATAGGTGGATACAGGGGTCCCAGCAGCCACAGCCTTAGAGAGGGGGTACCCTGCAGGCCCAGAAGTGCCAGCAAGGGCTAGGCTCCTGTCTGGCTGACCAGCTTGGAATTGACCGGCTCCATGGATCCTCCCCAGACACTCAGAACTGGCTCCTCAGGAAGTGTGCAGGGAGGCACCGCCAGGTGGAGGGAAACCCCTGCCGGTCCTGGCTGGAATGTGCACTGGCCATTGGCCCCTCCACCACAGGCTCTTCTTCCTCCAACACTTCCCGCAGTTTGAGTGAGGGAAGCCTCATGGGTCCCCTAATCCTGAAAGCACTGGAAGGAGCCCCTGGCTGGGAGAGGCTTGGGAAGTGGGACTCCCAACTGCCCAGCTGCAATGGTGCCCCTCAACCCACAAGTGCCCTGTCCCCTCCACCCTGTCTGGAGGACCACGGTCATTTGGGGAGGGCCTTGTCCAGCCACCTGTGCATTCCTTTTGCTTTATGGAGGGACACCCCAGGTCATCCCACTTGTAGACTGCAGATCTGGTACTGAACACAGGGATCTGGCTCCAGGACTCTGTTGCTTGTAAATCAGAAGAAAATACTGAAGGGCACAGCTTGGTCAGAAGTCCCCATGGAGTTGAGTCACTGTCCTCTAGAACCCCAAGCCCAGGCTGGCACCACTGCTTGATGAAGCCCCAAACTCCCCCAAGTCCGCTCACTGCTCCCTGGGGTACAGCGGCAGGGCTGGCTTAGGCTGAGCTTTGAGGGCCACTTTCCTCCTGGTCCCCCCTGTAGCACTGTGCTTCTAGGAGCCTGCACCAGAGAAAACCTCCCTAGCTCCCCATCTCGTCCTTGTCCTTCCGTCTAGAGCAGCTTGGCACAGGTGCGGCCACCAGCGAGCGTGTGCCACAGGGATGGAGTCACCTTTAACATGGTCAGCGGTGATCTGCTGAGTTCCACCCTGCAGGGATGGGGGGTGGTGACGCATTGTTTCAGAAAATTCTCCAGCTTATCAGAGGAAGAAGGAAGGAATTTGGGTGGATCACGTGGGTCTGAACAGCGGTGGAGGATTCAGGTTTTATGGGGCCTGAAATGTGAAATTGGGGCCCTGTGGAAGAAAAGACATACAAAAATAAATTATTTTGCTAATTTTACAAAAATACATGACCTGTGTGTACATTTCCAGGCTGCACTCCCAGCCTTAACTTGAAAAGGCCCCCAAAGCACAAGCTTTGTCAGACTCCTGGTGATTCTCTCTCTGTCCCGGGCACTTCACCCAGGTCAGCAGCTGGGTGAAGCATTTTAGGCAGGTGCTGGGTGAGAGACAGGCAGGGAGAGGTCAGGTGCTTCTGTGGGATGTCCCTATGGCTTAGGATGCCTGCTTTGCCCCCCAGACATGCACAATCTTTTCCCACACCATCCAAGGCAGTGGTAGGGATCTACTGGGCCAGTCTATGGTCTTCCCACAACTCCGGACAGAGCCCTTGACCTCAGGTACAGGTGTGGATGAGTGAAACCCCCACGCAGAGCCCCCTCCCAAAACAAAGCCCCTCACACAGAGAAATGCAAGTGGGCAGGCCCCTGGGCTGTCCACATCCATCTCAAGTCCCACCCCCTTCACCACTAAGCCCACCTCTTCTCCCCAAGCTGGCACTGGAGGGTATGAGCCACAGTTATACATCTAACCTGACAAGCCACAGAAGAGGGTCCTGAGAGTTTACATTTAGAAAAAGCAATCAAACAACAAACGTGTTCTTTAATGTACTTCTACATGTGGGTTTAACTCACAATGAACAAGTGCGCTTGTACTGCAATCAAACTAAACCAGGGGCACAGTGGCACAGTGGGGTGAAGAGTGCCCCCCAAAAGACAGGTCCACGTCCTAACCTGCGAATGTGAACCCATTTAGCAAAAGGGTCTCTGCAGATGTAATCGATGAAGGGATAACCATAATAAAGTGGGACGTAGTAAATATTCTCCAAGAAATATCTATCTTTGTCCATTTTTGTAATAAGCACTTAGCTTAGAAAGTTCACGAATGTTTTATTCTTTCTTACTAACTTTTCGCATTACTTATTTCATATGGAATTTACCCTGCTACGTGCTGTTAGGGGAGGACCTAACTAGTTAGCCAGCTGTTCGGGTTCTCAGCAGACCTGCTTTGGCGGCTGTGAGACAGCGTCTAATCACTGTGGGAGCTGTCCCTGGGTATCTCCACCGGTTCTTACTTCAGCCCGAAATCACTTTACTGAGCATATTTTCCTTGCATCACTGGAGCAAGACACAGGTGTTGATGTGGCATTTAAATGACAGCACCCCCCCTCACTCTTGCCCCTCTCAGTACACCAGTTACATGGGTCATGTCCATTATTCTTGCAAAGCAGCTTCCAAGTCACTGTATACAGTTCCTTCAAAGTTGCATTGGACTTTTAATTGCATTTGCCTTAAATGTGTATGCATTCATTTGAGAATAGGCTTCCCTACAGCAATCATATTTGGGAACGGGAGGGACGGCAGCCGGAGGTGCACTTTCTAACCAGCCAAAGGAGCATGGGAGAGATGAGGATACGGGTCCTGGTGCCCCCCCCCCACATCGTCCTCTTCCCAGGGGGTGATTTCTTGCGGCTTTGCAGGCCCACTGGTCACAGCTGTACATCAGGTGGGGCCTTGGCCCAGCCCATATTCCCACCCCCATAGCCTTGAGTGAGACTTTAGCCAACATCCTCATTCCACCTTTAGGACTGGCTGGCTCCACTCGCAAGATGCAACCACTGTCTGATCATCACAATCCCAAACATTTGTGGGCATCGGACCCCCAATGTGTGATGTCCACACCCAGGCTGGAAGAGGGTCCTGAGCCACAGTGTTGACTGTGGTCTTGGCCCCGCCCCTGGACACACCTCCCTGTCCAGAGGTCTTAGCCCTCCCCTCTTCATCTGGCACTATGGAAAATGCCTCTGGCCCAGCAGGACACTCAGGTTGCCACTCCTGGGTCACACATGGAATGGGCTCTGTTGGGGGACATCACCCAAAACAGACATGAGGAGTAGCGGTGGCTCCACCTTTACAGCTGGCAAACGATCACCCCAGCTTGCCTGAAAAGCATTATTAGAAGATGCTACTTTTCCATGTTCTCCTTTCATTCTCTGCTGGAAATAATAAAAATAGCCTCTAGGGAGGAAGAAGACTCTGGCCACCGGCTTGGCTGATGATTCCCCGTGCTAATTTCCAAAGCAAACTGCTCCCTCCTCCTTCCAGAGAGCTGGGTATGGGTGTGCCCTGCCCTCCGCCTCTCCAGCCAGAAGTGATCCTCTGAGAGGTGGAAGAGAGAATCCCACAGAGAGGAATTCAAAACATCCTTTGAAGCTCCCTGGACTAACATGTCTATAGATCCAAGAAAATAATCTAGCATCTTGTCTGAACTTTTACAAACACTTCCGTCAGGAGATGGAGCAAATTATTTAATGCTGAAGGTGTTTCCAAACCCTCGGATGCCTGGGGCCCAGGGTGACCTCTGAGGTTGATACTGGCGACGGCACCCTCACCCACTTCTGTGAGACAAGGGGAAAGGCCAGCATCACTGGCCACAGGCAGAGATGGGGGTGCGGGGGGTGATCTCAAGATAGCAAAACATCTGAATCTGCACCAAATTCTAAGTCCTGAGAAGTCTTTAGGTGGCTGATTCTGAAGTTCATTTCTAAATCATCGAATTTACCCCAGAATAGGAACTAAAACAAAAGGACCAATCTATAGCAAACTGAAACTGGGCTGTGTGACACGGCCTAGAGAAGGCCTGGGTAGAGCAGCCCCCTGCCCAGCTGCTGGCCCAGATGAGCCCTGGCCCTGCCCCTTCCTGTGCCTCAAGGACCTCTTGGGTGAGAGGGGCACTGCACAGTGGCCTTCTGAGGCTGCCGCTGCTCAGGGTTTATGCCAGCAGCCTGTTGGTTCTTATGACCAAGGCAGGAGGATTGCTTGAGGCCAAGAGTTTGAGACCAGCCTGGGCACTACAGCAACTTTATTTCTACAAAAAAATAAAAATTAGCTGGGCGTGATGGCATGTACCACCTGCAGTCCCAGCTACTCGAGCACTCCAGCCTGGGTGACAGCAAGATGCTGTCTCTCCTGCTCTTGAGGTGCTGGAGGGCTGCCTTTTTTTTTTTTTTTTGGCTGGGGCTGGTCTGAACCTGCCACCTCCAGCATATGGGGCCGGCGCCCTACTCTTTTGTGCCACAGGCGTGCCGCCCTGGAAGGCTGTCTTGTCCATCCACAAGGCCAACGTGTGTGGGCAGGGAAGGGTGTTGTTTTGTAACATACACCTGCTGAGGGTTCATGACAGCCAAGCACCACTGCGCCTCAAGCCTCCACGCAGGACCACTGAGCTCAAAATCTGAGAGGCCGGGAAACTGCCCCTGGGGATCGCTGAAGGTGAGCTCCCACCCCGACACAAGAACACCCTGCAGGCCTCTGCTGGCCTGACCTGGAGGCTGATGCAAGCACCCGAGCGACCCTCTCAGCACTGAGGTCCCTCCCTGGGGCTCCTGTTTGGTATTCAGCCCCAGACTCCATGTCCACCAGGGACAGGTGTCAAAGTTGGGGCTCACTGATGCTGTAAAGTGCTTCCCCACAAAATGTAATGGCATTATATAGGGCTCCACTGGCCTGGGTGGTGCTGCCACCTGGTGGCCAAAGGGCTGTTGCCTTTTTCAAGCCCTCACCAGCTCCTGGGACCCCATCACAGCCTGTCCTCCCTGCCTGGTGACCAGCTCATGTGGGCAGAGCAACCCCCTCATCCTTCCTTGTTTGCTCATGGACGACCAATCTGTTCCAGGTTGAACTGTGTCCCCCCAAATGTACAAAATGTTCAAGTCTTAACCCCAAGACTTTGTGAATCTTAACCCCAGGATCTCTGTAGATAGGATCAAGTGACAAAGAGGTCACTAGGATGGGTCCTGATCCAACAACTAATGTCCTTATAAAAAGAGACAGAAACCCACAAACAGAAGGCAGCAGGTGAAGATGGCAGAGCAGTCACGAGGAGCACCAGGCATTGTGGTGAACACCCGAAGCTGCAAGGGAAGAGGCTCCTGGGGGTCTGGGGCACGGCCCTGACACCTGGACTTCAGACTTCGGGCGTCTAGGCCCGCTGTCTGAAACCGCATGGTTCATGGGGCATTGTCAGGGCAGCCCCAGGTCACAGGACATTGAGTGCTGTTTGTTCATCTCATGCCACCAGTTGTCTGCCCCCATCCAGGTCACTCCCCACATCCACAGGAGACTCAGGTCCCTGGGTCTGAGTCCCTGTGGTCCGCCTACTCCTGCTAGCAGCCTGAGGCCTCAGTATTCTCCATGCTGACTGGGCCTGGGCACCTCTTGCTGAGATCTTCGTCCCCCTCTCTGGGACAGCCTGTCCCAAAACACAACCCCATCATGGGCTGTCCAGACCACATTCTCTCATTTTCTCTCACACTCCTCCCACCCGCCCTCTCCACCCCCCACCCCCCCAGCTGACCACAGCATCCGCTCAGCCTCCTGCAGGCCTCTGTCCCTCCTCCGAATTCTCCCACCTCCCCGTCCCCGTGAAACCTGCTATCATCTCCCACCAGACTGGACATCTCAACCCCATGGGTCCCACAGTGGGGACATTGAAAGACACTCCAGAAAGGCTCTGTAGGGCCATTTCTCAGGTCTGCATCTGCAGAGGGCCTCCTTGTGGGAGGTGACACATTCCTCTGGGACGAAGCCCACACACACTGGAAGGCTCTGGTGCCCTGCCTGTGACATGCTCACTGTGGGTGCAGCCTCCATCTGGGCACATAAGCATTGGCCCTATGGGGACTGGGGCTGCAGGACACCCAGCTGCTGCTTTCTTATGACCAGCAGTCTTTCCTCTCTACCCCGGGGATCTTGTGTCTTCTGCTGGCATGCAGACAACTGTGGCAGGTACCCCCTGACCCCTCACAGTGCTCAGCAAACTCCCACAGGGATCCTGGTCTCCCCTTTCCTTGCCTACTACAACTACCCAGAAACACGCCAATCCAGCCCAGCCCGGGCCTAGTTTCAGCTGTGGTGTGTGGGCTGCACTGCAAACCTCCCTGGGGCATGCCACTATTCAGTGGACATCTCTGTGAGCCACGCCCTGCAGGGACACAGACGTCCTACTCCCGGTAGCAAACGCTGACCCTTGGCCCTCTCTGTGAACACTGGCTCATCTGAGCCTCAGGACAGCCCATCAGCTGGGCCTTTGTTATCCCTGTTCCCAGATGAAGACAGGAAGCAGAAAAGCTGGGAAAGGGGTCAAGGTCCACTACAGCCCACAGGCCTGGTATGACCCCCAGAGCAGGCGGGGCAAGGGGTGGGATCTCACCCATCTATTTTATGAATACCCCACCAGGTAGAAAAACCTCCCTCCCGGCTGATACTGCTTGGAGCAGCCGGACTAACAAGCCCAGCCAGGCCATGGGACTGAGTGTAGCAGCGGCTGCGCTCACTCCTGGGCACCACAGGACTTCTGCCTGCCGACTGTGACTCCTTACATTCATTTTACGGAGTGACATGGAGTTTTCCCCAGTGGGACCGCATGACAGGCTGAAAATGCCGAGTGTGTACAACACGTCCACGGAGGCTTCATGCCACCCAGGTTATGTCAGGGATACTATAATTTTTTCTCTAGGTGGGGATTTTAGTGACGAGCTAAGGGTACTACAGGACAGCCAAAGCCGTTACGAGTAGTCTCAGCTGGCTTACAGGGACGCATTTATGGGTGTCCTGGGGGTTCTGAGTTCATCTTTAGCCATTGCTTTTCTGTTAGCCCTTCGGAGTCAACTTTTCCTGGTGGGAGTGGAGAACCTCTTTTTCTTCCCCATCCGTCCCACCGCCTCTGAGACTCCTCTCGAGCCCCCTCCACTCAGGACAGCCCCCTCTTTCTCCTCCTCCTCCAGCCACCACCCCATGTAGATGACCCGATGGAGCTTACTTCAAACCCGGCTTCCCCTGCCACTCCCCACCACCATCATCAAAGTATATTGTGTTGACGTGTATGGGAGCAAGTGGCAAGTGTGTGGGCAAGGCAGAGGTGTTCCTGGGTGTGACCCTCCCTGGGACACTGGCACAGGGACGGCAGGTGGTGGCTAGGGCACAAGCTCTGGCCTCAAAGTCCCAGAACCTTGGCCTGGCTCTTTGTTGCTATGTGACTTTCACAGATTGACGACCTCCCTGGGACTCGGCTTTCCCCTCAGAAGAAGCAACACTGCCCCATTCTGTGTGTCTGGGGGTGAGGGCAGCATCTGTAGTACACAGGTCTTAGGGATGCAAGGCGGGCAGCATGGTGGGAATTGGCACTGACACAGCTCTGGGTGTCAACCAGGCAGGACACACTAAGCCCACCTACGGCCACAGGGCCCATGATGATCGCCACTCAAAAGACGTGGAGGGCTCGGCGCCTGTGGCTCAACCGGCTAAGGCGCCAGCCACGTACACCTAAGGTGGCGGGTTCGAATCCCCAGCCCGGACCCGCCAAACAACAATGACGGCTGCAACCAAAAAATAGCCGGGGGCATTGTGGCAGGCGCCTGTGGTCCCAGCTACTTGGGAGGCAGAGGCAGGAGACTCGCTTGAGCCCAGGAGTTGGAGGTTGCTGTGAGCTGTAATGCCATGGCACTCTACCCAGGGGGACAGCTTGAGGCTCTGTCTCAAAAAAAAAAAAAAAAAAAAAAAGACGTGGAGACAGGCACGGAGAGCTGAAGTATCCAAGTCCATGTGGACAGGAAGCAGAGAAACCAGGATTCAAATCCAGGTCTGGCTCTCAGGTCCACACTCCCAGCTGCTGTTGTCGTCAGTGGGTCCCCAGTCCTGCTCCACAGTGAAGGGGACCTGGGAGAGGGAGATGGGCACCCAGAGTCCAGTGGGCCCAGGCTGACCCTCAGGAAGCCCCAGTTCAAGCCCACCCAGCAGGGCCTGGGCAGAACAGAGGCTTCCTCCGTGTAGGGACAAGGCTCATAGGTGGTGACATGTGCCTGGGCCACAGAAGGCAGCAGCAGTTATTCTCAGCCACCCTCAGCCAGCGGCCCAGAAGCCTCTGTTGTGTCTCACACTCACTTGGCACTGTCACCTTCCAGGAGTCAGAGCACTTGGGCTCTCTTCTATGTCCATGGCATGGTGCCTCCATGCCTATGGTGCTGACATCCAACCAGAGCAGTGAGTGGCTGTCTGGGACCTGCCCCATGGAACAGCAGTTGCTCCCGTGAGGGAAGGACAAAAAGCCTGCCTGGCCCTTCATTCTCCTTCCCAAACAAGGAGGGCTCCACGTCTGCACACACTGGGGCCTCTGCTGTCCCAGAACAGCACCAGCTGTGGGGCCTCAGGCACTTACTGGCACTCTCCAAATCTCTTTCTTCCACTGTGGCACTGGCCCATCCCCTGGCTGTTGTGAAACATAAACAAGAACTCTGGAGGTGCTTATAAAGCCCCCAGCATTCTGTGAACTTTCCCAACAAATATAGCATATGCACCCATACAGCAGAATGACGCGGTGCACAGGGGATGGATTACAAAGAAGAGTAAAGAACAAAATAGTGAGTGAACCCTGGCAAGTGGCAAAAATCTCCTGGGAGGTGAGTTTTAAGCCAGATGTTGGGGATGAACACAGCACTGGTGGGACAAGATGGGTCAGGAGAGACAGGAGTCTGAAGTAAGGCCAGGAGCAGTGGCTCACACCTGTAATCCAGCCAAACTCTGGGAGGTCAAAGTAGGAGGATCACTTGAGCTCGGTTCATGACCAGCTTGAGCAAGAGTGACACTCTGGCTCTATTAAAAATAGAAAAGTAAGGGTGGTGCCTGTGGCTCAGTGAGTAGGACACCAGCCCCATATACTGAGGATGGCAGGTTCAAACCCGGCCCCGGCCAAACTGCAACAAAAAACAGCTGGGCGTTGTGGGGGGCGCCTGTAGTCCCAGCTTCTCCGGAGGCTGAGGCAAGAGAATCACTTAAGCCCAAGAGCTGGAGGTTGCTGTGAGCTGTGACGCCACAGCACTCTACTGAGGGCAACAAAGTGAGACTCTGTTTCTTAAAAAAAAAAAATAGAAGGGTGGCTCCTGTGGCTCAAAGGAGTAGGGCGCTGGGCCCATATACCACAGATGGTAGGTTCAAGCCAGGCCCCAGCCAAAAACTGCAAAAAAAAAAAAAAAAAAGAATAGTAAAAAGTAAAATAAGCCTTTGTGGTGGGCACGTGCAGTCCTAACTACTCAGGAAGCTGAGGTAGGAGTATTGCTTGAACCCAGGGATGTAAGGCTGCAGTGAGCTACATTGGTGTCACTGTACTCCAGCCTGGATACCAGAGCAAGATTCTGTATCCAAAAAGAAAAAAAAGAAATGACCAAGTGTGTAAGGACATGTAAACTATCCTGCACAACCTTCAGAACGGTGCTACGTGGATGGCAATGAAATGGGCCAGGTCCCAGAAGAGCGAAGGCTGCCACGCTGAGCCTTGGCAAGGATAGCAAAGCCCAGGCCTTAGGGTAGCTCCTAGGCAGATCACTTCCTGGAGATGGACAGGTGGCATTTTATTGCAGTACAAAAGCTGGGCTGGAGACAAACCTAGAATGAATTTTGGGCTCAGGCTTTGATGGTGTCACCCTGGCAAGTTATGGACGCTGTGCTTTAGTGTCCTTCTGACACACAGGGTGGTCTGCAAGGCCTCAAGGAATGTCTTTGAAATCCACCTAATCTCCACAACTGAAATAGGACCTTGTTGTTCATTACTTATGGTCTTGTTTGAAAGCGGTGGGTCAGGCAAGGTGCTCTCTGGCAGGAGAGGCGCGGTCAGTCACTAACCCGACCTGCACACTGGCCCCATCCTCACAAGCGCCCGGACTTGGACACGTGCTCTGATCTGTACATTGGCCCCAACCTGCACACGAGCCCTGACCTGTACGCACACCCTGGCCTATACATGTGCCCTGTCCTGCACACACCCTGACTTGTACACATCATGTTCTGCATACGCACCTCGACCTGTACACAAACGCGATCCTGCACACGTGCCCCAACCTACACACGCCCCATCCTTCACTCGCGCCCCGACCTATACACACACCCCGACCTGTACACGGGCCCCGACCTGCACGTACGCCCCGGCCCGCGCTCCAGAAGGCAGAAAGAGGCACCGGGCACAGTGACTGGTGGAGACACCTGACTTGAAGGGCGGCAGGCGCCCCTTCCTGGGTGGACACCCCTTTCCACCTGAGTGCACAACCACACGGCCCCACGTCCGTCGGGCCTCCCCGTCTCTCGGCAACCGGTCTCGGCCCCACCCATTTCCCCCCCCGCCCCCGGCTTGTAAACAGGAAGTGGGCCTGCGCGCGGAGGCCACTTCCTGAGCGGCGAGGGGCGGGAGCGATTGTGAAGGGCAGCGGGGCGGAGCCAACCGCGCGTGATAGCAGAGGAAGAACCAATCCGGAGGGTCGTTGAGCGCCGGAGGGGGCGGAGCCTTAGACGCAGCCTGCGGAACGGGACCAATCGCGGCTGTCCGCGGGGCGGGGCCGGGGGCGCGGCCGGGCGGTGGCTCCGGCGACTGCGGCCGCATTGGAGTTGGAGATCCGGACCGACTCGGGGACCCGGGCGGGCGCGGCGATGCTGCAGCTGCGGGACTCGGTGGACTCGGCGGGCACGAGCCCCACGGCAGTGCTGGCGGCCGGCGAGGAGGTGGGGGCGGGCGGCGGCCCGGGCGGTGGTCGGCCGGGGGCGGGCACGCCGCTGCGCCAGACGCTGTGGCCGCTGAGCGTCCACGACCCCACGCGCCGCGCCCGCGTCAAGGAGTACTTCGTGTTCCGGGTGAGGGCCGGGGCCGGGGGACAGGAGGGACCCGGGGGCAGGAGGGACGCGGGTAGGGGGCGGGGGACGGGGCGGCCCGCGTGCGGTGACCTCTGCCCTCGTCCAGCCCGGCACCATCGAGCAGGCAGTGGAGGAAATCCGCGTGGTGGTCCGACCCGTGGAGGACGGCGAGATCCAGGGGGTGTGGCTGCTGACCGAGTAAGCCGGGGCTGCCTTTGGGCCTTGGGGGGAGCGCCCCTCGCCGGGACCGCCAGCTGGGTGGGCCCGGGTGGCTGAGCAGGGACAGCCGCGGACGAGTGCTCTGAGGCCCCGCTCTGCCCCCAGGGTGGACCACTGGAACAATGAGAAGGAGCGGCTGGTGCTGGTCACGGAGCAGTCCATGCTTATCTGTAAATACGACTTCATCAGTCTTCAATGCCAGCAGGTGGTCCGCGTAGCGCTCAACGCAGTAGACACCATCTCCTACGGGGAGTTCCAGTTTCCCGCTAAGTCGCTCAATAAGTAAGTCCACTCAGAGTCCACTTCCACTGGACATTGGGGGCCAGAGAGGACCTTATAATTCAGCCTTTTAAAAATTAGCCCTCAAGTGGTGTTTTCGCATCTGCAGCCATTTAGAAACATAAAGGCCGGAGCTTCAAAAATAAATGGGAATTTCCTCTAGAAGCACGTGACTTCTGGGCAGTTGAGTGCATTGAAAGGAAATCTAGCGCAAAAGACAGGAGTTAGGCCTGTAGTAAGAATGAAGGTGAGTTCAGGATGTAAGGAAGTAGAATGTGTTGAAAGTGAACTAGAATATTCTTCAGTTAAGCCCCAAGCTCTGCATCTTATCTCCAGCCAGGAAAGGATTTCATGTCATGTCAGGTGGTGCTAGGGTTAAATTTTAAAGAAAGGTAGGGTGCCACTTTAAGTTATAGATGTCACTAAAGGTTAGATAAATTTGAAAATATTTAATGACCAACTTGCAAGAGTTGATCTTTGGTAGAATTTTCTGAAATATAACAAACTCAGATATTAGTAAATTGTAAAACTTTTTGATGTAGAGATTTGGATAGGGAATTCATGTGAAGATTGTTTAGCATAACCAAAACAAAGTATTTAAGAATCTAGTAATTAAAGCAATTGTTAGTGGAGACTGCAGTTGCTATTAAAATCCACGATCCATTTTTTTTTTTTTTTGAGACAGACTCTCACTTTGTCACCCTCAGTAAAGTGCTGTGGCGTCACAGCTCACAGCAACCTCCAGCTCTTGGGCTCAGGCGATTCTCTTGCCTCAGCCTCCTGAGAGGCTGGGACTACAGGCACCTGCCACAATGCCTGGCTATTTTTTGTTGCAGTTTGGCCGGGGCTGGGTTTGAACCCGCCACCCTTGGTATGTGGTGCCAGGGCCCTATTCACTGAGCCACAGGCACCATTTTTGATTGTGAAACGTCTGGTCCTTTCTCTAAATGTGGAACCCCTTTTTACTGTCATAACCCTTGTAACTGACAAGACTGTGGGTAACAGTGCTGTGGCTTGTCATATGAAGTCTTATTTCTTCTAATTCATCAGGCGAGAAGGTTTTGGTATTCGAATTCAGTGGGACAAGCAAAGTCGCCCTTCCTTCATAAACAGATGGAATCCCTGGTCCACAAATGTGCCCTATACCACTTTCATAGAACACCCGATGGCTGGTGCTGATGAGAAGACAGCGTCTCTGTGTCAGGTGAGGAGACACGTGGGACTGTCCGATGCCCAGGAGTGGCGGAGACGCTCTAGGTCTGCCCTGTCCCGCATGGTGGCCACATACAGCTGCTAAGCACTTCAAAAAATGTGGCTAGTAACAGAAGTGAACTTGTAATTTTAAAAAAGTTGAGTTAATTTGTTTAAGTAGTCCCATGTAGTTACTACTGGTCAGCATTGCTACATAAACTGACCCCTTACTGTTGGTGAAATTCTTGGAGAAAGGCAGCAGTGCTCCAGGCTGGGCAAGAAGGCAGTGGGTCTAGCTGGCAAAGGTGTGCACCTGTAGTCTCAGCTGCTCAGAGGCTGAGGTGGGAGGATCACTTGACCTGAGAGCTTGAGCCCACAGTGAGGTGTGATCTTGTCATTGCACTGAACCCTGGGTGACAGAGGGAGACCCTAGCTCTGAAAAAATTAAATAAAAAAGACAATCAGTCTGGATACTTAGCAGGGGGGGAGGCCTGGGGCCAGCATTGCAGCTGAGCCAAACTCTCGTTGGTCTTCCACTTAACAGCTGTGTGCCTTGGCCTAGTTACTGACCTGGTAGGTTGTGATAAGGATTAAGTATGTTAATTTGGCAAAGCCACTCAGACCTGAATATAGGACTGGCTGCCTTGGTTACCTATGAGTGTATGGTAAGTGTTTGACTCACCTAGAGCTGTGCTAGGGGCCCATAGGATGTCTGCAGAGAGGGCAGAGGGCCTAGCAAGGAGCAGTGTGGAGTTTGGAGGATTTGTGTCTGAAAGTGCTGGCTTTTTCTAATAATAAATTGCTCTTGTCTTGCCTCAACAGTGATGCTCTGTGTTTTCTCTCTCTTTACAGTTGGAAAGCTTCAAGGCTCTGTTAATCCAAGCTGTCAAAAAAGCTCAAAAAGAAAACCCTCTGCCAGGACAAGGGCAGGGCGTGCTCATCCTGGACCGGCCCCTGCTCATTGAGACCTATGTGGGACTGATGTCCTTCATCAACAACGAGGCTAAGCTGGGTTACTCCATGACCAGAGGCAAAATAGGCTTCTAGCCAGTGTGTTCTGGGAGCTCTTCTCTGTCCCCAGAAAGCCAAGTTGCTGGGGAGACTGGGGGCCTTTCAGTCCTCCCAAAGCTCCACTGCCAGCTGGAAGGACAGGGTCCCTTTACCTGTAGAGGTCTGAATGCCATTAGAATAGTAAAGTGAATTATATATACTGAGTTGGATATCCGACATCTGCTATAATATGAGCTACAGACAAAAGCAAACACTCTAGCTGTCATTGTGCTGCCAGTGTTCCACTTCCTGCAACTTCGGTTCTGGGTGTTTTCCTCCCATGTCTGCTTGGCTTCTTGTGGCTCTCCCCATCCTGACCACTTCAGCATGCCGAGATGCCGCCAGCCCTCAGCCCCCTGCAGCCTATAGATCATTAAATACAGGGAGGTACCTGGTACCTCGAGTGCCTGCAGTTGCAAATACGTTTACACTTGGTGTCAAATTTTGTATTTTGAAATTTAATCCATTTTTTAAATAAGCTAATAGAAAAGAAGCCAGCAGACTGGTTAACCAAGCAAGATACAGTCTGTGCCTTGTCAGCCTCTGAATGAATAATTGTTCTTTTGTAAATGTGTTTGACCTAAGTCACACTCTTTCTAAAATTAATCCAAGTTGTGTTAATACTTAATGGCATCTTTCCCAGGCCCCAAAAGGTTTACATACAGAGTCATTTTAACAGTTTATTAATTTGAGAAAGTCACCTTGGTCTTGGATACAGCTTTGACAAGTGTATATTCTGAGTTCGTACTGTTATATTCATACTTAAAAGGGAATTGAGTAGTTTGCTTTTTAAAGAATGCACTTTAAAAAAAGAACCCTATCAGATCCTTATGGAGCAGCTAGTGCCTGGCTTGGTTCCCACAGCGCCCGCGTAGCTCTGAGGGTCTCCCAGCGTGGGGACCCTGTACACCTCGCTATAGCCACACGCCAGCTTGCTTGCGTAACTGGAAGTGTTTGTCTATAAATCAGTTTCTTCCTTTTATTTACAACTCTGTTGTAGCTTTGAGCTACCCAGGGTGGTATGATCAGAATGCAGGAGCCACCGGAGCTCACAGAGGCTGCTCTGAAGCTCACTTGGGACTTTAGCCTTGGTTTTTGTTACCTCTATAAAAATATTTAGAACCAATGGGTGTTGCTCCTTTTTTGACATTGTTATTAAAGTAGGTTCAAGTAGCAAGAAGGTGCCTCTTAAGTGAGTGTAATCTGCAGCTGGAGTTGTCATACTGCCTGACGTGTACTGAGTATAGGTCCCTTTGCAGGAAGACAGTGCAGGCCTGTGGCCCTCGGTCACCTGCCTGCCAAGCCTGATGGAGGGACTTATGGCTGGGGGGGATCTGGGGCATTGGCTCTCAAATCTGAGTGGATACCAGACTCCCTGTAGAAGGGGTGCTGGGGCTTGCTCTCTGCACTCTACAGTGAGCCCGACCACAGGGAGGCTACACAAGCCCCAAGGAAGCCCACCTGCTTTCTTACAGCATCAGGCACTGAGAATGGGATGCAGGGCAGAGCCAGGTCTGCGTGCAGGGAGCCAGCTGCAGTCTCTTCAGGGTTATCCATCCTCCCTAAGACGGAACCAGAAATTGAGATAACCAAGTAAAGTTTCCTGTGTCCCAAACCTTTCAAGAAAACAAGTACCAGCAGTTGTATAAATTATCAAATATTTATTTTAAATAAAAATTAGTTTTATACATATTTACAAAAATGCCTTGCGATAGAAAAATAGAACCAAATCACTGAATTTGGACCATCACACTGGGGAACCTCCCAGGGAAACTTCCTTCCCACAAGGGAAGTGTGCAGGGTGGCTCCTGTTCCCACAGATGTGGCTGTACAGTGCCTACATGTGGCCATCCAGCTGACTGATGGCTGCTGGGCTGATCCCCTCGGTCTCCAGGAAACACAGACAGAAGTGATCCTTGCTGAGGAGGGCCAGCGAGTCCCCACTGCAGTGCCAGCACAGAGAAAGCACGGAGAAGTCACCTAGAGAAACAGATGGCCAGAGGGTTGGAGGAGAGCCCAGGGTCCCAGGTGAGGGCAGCCTCTCATCCTGTGCGTGGGCAGAGGGCCGGAGGTAGCCCAGATGTGCAGAGTCAGCCTCATACCACCAAGGGCGATAGGTCCTATGCCCCACATACACACTGGGCGCTGGCCTGGAGGCTTACTGAGCTGTGAGAGCAAGTCCCACTTCATCTTGGAGGCAGCAGCGGGTTAAGGCAGCGTGAGAGCCTGTCAGCCCATCTGTGCAGGCTGCGTTTCCATACCTGCTGGACTGTGCTTGTTGGCCAGGGCTCTGGCATACTCACCTTCCCCAGGCACCTGTACGGACACGCAGCCTGCTGGGGACCACAGGTAGGCCTTGCTGCCGCCAGTGCAGATGGCCAGCCGGGGCTGCTGCGGGTCCCACTGGAAGGAGCGCACAGGGGACAGCTGCTCGAGCACCACGAACAGCCTCAGCTTCTGCATGTCCCAGACCCAGACGGCATTGGGGACATTGTCTGAGGAAGCAAGGGAGGGACACTGCAGTCACTGCCCAGACCCTCCAGTCTGCTGTTCACTGCTCTGGGGGAAAGGCAGGGGGGTAGCCCAGTGCAAACGTCTACAGTGGCACCTGGGCGCTGGGCACCAGGGCCAGAGAGGTAAGTCTGAGGCTTTAGAGGACACAGCCCTTCACAAATGCAAACATCTTTCCTAAAAACAGGCTAACTGGCTGCAGTTCACCCCACCCTGCTCTTCACTCAGCAGAGAGGAGGCAGTGAGCAGAGCAGCAATCATGACTGGCTGGCCTGCCAATCATGACTCGATGGTCTGTCAATCATGACTGGCTGGCCTGTCACTGCCAACAAAGGTGAGGCCCTGCTCCTCTAGAAGCTTCTGCAGGTAGAACCTTTGCTACTTCAAAAAAGTGGGAAGAGGCAATGTGCAGGAAAACCCATACTTGATCTTTTCCAACCATTTCTACAGCTGCTGCCAAAGGACTCTATGAGTAGACAGGCAGCACCTGCTATGGGGACTGACCGTTCCTTGTCGCCAGGAAGTAGCTGTCAGGACTAAAGGCCAGCATCCCTATGCCAATCTTAGGGTTCGCTCTGTCGGTGAGAGGTTTCAGAGTCTGCAGGGAGGCTGGTATGGCGGCGATCTCATCTAGAATACCAAGAGGGAGAAGGCACACGTCATCTTTCCTGAGTGTACCCTCGTAGGAGCTGCTGTGACACCCACACCGGGAGGCAGCAGGAGGAACATGCTGCCAGGGGCTAATCAGGGGCTTTGTGGGAGCCTGGTGGCTGCAGCGCCTCCATGAGGCCCGTGAAGAGGGTGGTGCTGTGACCTACAAGGCCCCGGGGATCAGGCCCCGCAGTCTCTGGAGCCCCAGCCATACCTGGACAAGCTCCAGGACTACCCCGACCCAATGACAGTCTCAATAACTCAAACATCTGGGATTTTTTTTTTTTTAATCTACTTCTGGCATCTTAGTTTACAGTCTGCTCCAATCTCAACTTCAGTATTCGGACTTCTCAGGCACAGAGCGCCAGACACAGAGGCTGTGCTGTAACAGTAAAGCACCATGTACAAGAGGGACCAGTGTGGGAGGGGTGGCACTCAGGAGCCTCCTGCTAACCGTATTCCCCCGGCTAGAAACTCCGTGGTGTCCCAGCGTTCCTGTGGGACAGCTGCTTCCACTGTGCCCAAGTCAGGGATGAGGAAACTGAGGCACAGGCAGATGCAGCCTGTCTCAGCCAGGAGGTTTCCCTCTTCACTAACACCCTGCCTCCACCGACACACCAGCTGTCAGCTTGGATCAGCTCATATTCAATCAACAAAGCACCTCACACCTTAGGGACTTGATTCAAGCTCCCAGCAATCCCAGGATTGAAGGGTAAGGCAACACAGGAGATGAAAAAAGTGCTTTTTAACAGATAAAGAACATCTGAAATTTACCTGGAAAAAGAGGAATCATTTGCATTAAAAAAGAGAGAAGGAAGGTAGTCAGGGGCTCTTACATTTACTCTCAGAGGTGGTCCTGGGGGGCGGGAGGGGGAGGCGGCCCAGCCCCTGTATCGGGCTCTTCTGGGTTTCCTTATACACAACCTGAAAGACAGCGCATGGCCCCCACTGCCTGCAGCCCCACTGCCTGCAGCCCCCACTGCCTGCAGCCCCACTGCCTGCAGCCCCCACTGCCTGCAGCCCCACTGCCTGCCTCGCAGCAGCGGCCAAGGGGCTGAGGAGACAGTGGCCTAGGCCCACAGGGCACCTGGTGAACAGGCTGTGTGCTGTAACACCGGGTCGCCATCCCCCAGAGAGACTGAAGCATGAGCTTCCCAGGTGAGCTCACCCACCTGCCCCTCCCCCCTAGAGTCTGCTCTTTCAGAAATAAGGTGGCAAATGCATTTGAGTGCGTGTTTATGGACAGGCCATGTGATAGTGATGCAGAGAAAGCTCGCACCAAGCTCGCCCAAGAGATGCAGAGAAAGCTCCCACCAAGAGGCCAGGGCAGGTGGGGAGGCCCAAGGAGTAGCACAGACCTGAGTGGGGAACACCCTTGACTGTGAGCCTGGAAAACCAGGGCCAACAGCACAGGCTGGGGGATGGGGACAGCCCTTGGTCTGGTCAGACCTGCATTTTTATTATTATTTTTTTCACAGGCACTGGGACTGGGACCAACAATGACCAGCTGCCAAGGTACCAAAAAATTATGCTTCCAAAGTCTCTTGATGTCATTTCTGCATGAAGAGCAGTTGAGTTGCCCCACAGGTACCCCTCACGATAGAAGCCTTTCTTTCAGACCTGCATTTTTAAAGCATGTTGCGTGCAGAGTGGTGAAAGGCAGACTCCTGAGCCTGCATGGTCTGTCCTGAGGCCAGGCCTCCCCCTCACCCACCTGCAGGGTCCCTTCTGCCTGAAACGTGGTAGCTCCTGTCCAAAGCACATCCCTGGCGGCCACCTTGCCTTGAGTGTGCAGCCCCCCATCACTCTGCATAGTCCTCATCACATCCACCTGCTTTACTTGCTTTCTGAGTATCCTACTCACCAGTTTGGTTTTGCAGTGCCGGCAGGTGGCAGGCACCAGCAGTGGGCACTCGCCAATCCCCGAACAGAGACATACCCCAGGCCCTTTGCACTCCCTGCTCCCTCCCCAGAACTCACCTCAAACCACCCAGGGCCTGCTGGCTGATGGCCATTCCTGCCACTGCATGGAGACATCAGCCTTCCTAGCCCCTCCCACAGGGGTTGGCCAGGGTCTGTCTGCCCCTCCCTGGCTGTAGTGGGCACAGTGTGTGGGCAGGAGGGGTCCCTGTCTACTCTGCAGAGGTCAGACGTCTGCATCTGCAAAGGGCTGGGCTGTGCAGGGAGAGCTGAGCAAGGGGCCCACTCCAGACCATGGCCAATGTGGGGGAAGAACAAAGACCACTGTTAAGTCTGGCTGTGGAAAGGTTAAAGGAAGTTCGTGGTGGTGTAAGCACTCCGCTAAAAAATACACCACAATAAATGACACAAAGTAGAAACACAGTTCCCTAACCACTCCCCAAAGTATTTAGTGCTCTTGACTTACTATCTTGGGGTTATTAACAGTCGCAGGATGCCCAAACTCCGTGATCATTTTCCAGGTCACGTGGTTGAGGATGCGCACCTGAGGGGAAGACCATGTGGGTCAGCACAGGGCTCCAGCCTAGCCTGGCTCACTTGGGCTCGGCAGGTCAAGCTCTGGTCCCCGTCCCCACCTTTCCATCATAGCTCCCAACCGCCAGGAACTGACTGCTGGGGCTCCAGGCCACAGACTTGATGCCCAGTGACCACTCGTAGGCACAGTATGCAGACAGCAGCCGGCCATCCAGGGAGTAGAGCAGAATCTTATACTGCGGGAGAGACGTTTCAGCCGTTAGTTACAAGTATGTCAGATCCACCTGGAACACGTCAGGGACTTGGGCACTGCAGACAGAGGCTGGTGCAGACTGTGTGAAGCTGGCGGGAAGAGACCATCCTCCACGCCGATGGGGAGTTGAGACCATCAGCTACAGCTGAGGTCACGCCTACAGAAACGGTGACAGCAGCGTGCTGGGAAAGGGGACTCTAGAGTACAAATCTAATGACTGGAGGGCGGGGCGCGGTGGCTCACACCTGTGATCCCAGCATTCTGGGAGGCCGAGGAGGGTGTATTGCCTGAGCTCAGGAGTTCTAGACCAGCCTGAACAAGAGTAAGACCCTGTCTCTAAAAATAGCCAGGTGGCTCGGCGCCTGTGGCTCAACCCGCTAAGGCGCCAGCCACGTACACCTAAGGTGGCAGGTTCGAATCCAGCCTGGACCCGCCAAATAACGATGACGGCTGCAACCAAAAAATAGCCGGGCGTTGTGGTGGGCGCCTGTGGTCCCAGCTACTTGGGAGGCGGAGGCAGGAGACTCGCTTGAGCCCAGGAGTTGGAGGTTGCTGTGAGCTGTAATGCCACGGCACTCTACCCAGGGGGACAGCTTGAGGCTCTGTCTCAAAAAATAAAATAAAATAAAAATAGCCAGGTATTGTGGTGGGCACGTGTAGTCCCACCTACTTGGGAGGCTGAGGCAGGAGGATGATTTGAGCCCAAGAGTCTGAGGTTGCTGTGACCTATAATGCAGGGCTTTCTACCCAGGGCAACAAAGTGAGACTCTGTCTCACAAAACAAAACAAAAAAACAAATCTAATGACTTGCTGAAGATACAGTTAACCGTGTTGCCACATCCAGAAACTGTTACACAAATTCAGGCAAAGCTCTCAGGACATGGATATGTCACCTGGCGACTTCGTACCTCCAGGCAGGTGTCCCACACAGCCAGCACACAGCCATTCGGGGCCCACTCGATCCCTGCAAGATCCTGGGTGTCCGTATCAAAGTGCTTCCAAGGAGAGGAGGAAAACAGATTAAAATCTGAAAATATCTTCCTAAGTAAATTGCATTTATTTGATAATTGGTGTTTTTTAAACACACTCAGCACTTAGTTTTCCTATACAAGAGCAGATGAAACCTCTACACCTGTACTCCTGTAAGTGCACTCAACTCTGCAGAACCCGGCAAGGCACAGCACAGGTGCCAGCATCCGCGCCACGTGGGAAGTGGTGGAGCCTGGCCACACCTCGTGCGCCTGCACACACGTGCACTCTGCCTTCTGACCACTCACTGCTGGACAAAGGTCACTGCTATAAGTCCCTCCAAGGAGCACTCTCCGCTGTCCTCTACAGCCTTCTGGAGGGTTCTTTGCCCTAACACTACGGTGCCAACACTGTGTTCATGGGCAGCGCCTTGTGCCTCGCGCCTGGACTCATCTCCCAGGAGCAGGCTCTGTCAAGGTGGACTCCGCTTCACCCCCAACCCTGCTGCAGCACACACCACTCCGAGTGACTCCACATGGGACAGGCACGTCACCTGCAGCAACTCACAGCATCCCACCCTTTGGCAACACCTGGCTGCATGGCTCCGTGTTGTACCTAAGGTCCCCGGAATCCTGAGGAATGTCCACCACACCCTGTTCCCTCTCCAGTCAGCATGACACCTGTGTCCCCGGTGGGCAAGTGCCTCACCCTCAGGAGCTGCCAGTCACTGCAGACGAAGACGCTCACGTAGTCTTTGCAGTCACGCCGCTCCGCCAAGGCCATGTAGCGGCCATCCCTGGTAAAGGTGATTCCTGCCCCAGACAGGAAAGTGTGCTGGAATCAGGACTCAGCTGCAGAAGGGGCATGGGGGCCAAAAAGCAACAGGCAGAGGAGAGGACGGAGGTGGCACAGAGCCTGTGTTTCTTCAGACAGATCAAAACTCTGCTGCAAAGGGGACTGCAGAGAGCTGTGGTCTCATCCGTCACAGCCCAGCTGAGATGGGGAGACTGGCACACACAGACAAGTGACGCGCAGGCATCTGTGAACGACCCGAGTGCCCTGACCCCTGACGAGTCTCCAGCTAACGCTGAAAACACACAGAGCCTCCAGGCCACCAAACCTACACTCTGGGACAGCAGGGCATTTTCAGGAGTCAGTCGGCTTGCTACTGCATTCCTTATTCTTACCTTTGAATTTAATTATTTTCAAGTAAATTTAAGATGAAAATCTGAAAAATATTCTGGTTGGACAAAACCCTATACTTTCTAGTTCTGTATTAGCTTAAAAAGTCCGAGGCCACTGGTCAGAGTGGCTAATGCCTGTAATCCTAGCACTCTGGAAGGCTGAGGTGTGTGGGTTGCTTGAGCTCCAGAGTTCGAGACCAGCCTGAGCAAGAACGAGAGCCTGTCTCTAAAAAAACCAAAAACTAGCAGGGCATTGTGGCAGGTACCTGTAGTCCCAGCTACTTGGGAGGCTGAGGCAAAGAATTGCTTGAGCCTAAGACATTAAAGTTGCTGTGAGCTATGATGCCATGACACTCTACCAGGGGGCAAGATAGTGAGATTCTGTCTCAAAAAAAAAAAAAAAGGGCGGCACCTGTGGCTCAAAGGAGTAAGGCACTGGCCCCATATGCTGGAGGTGGTGGGTTCAAACCCAGCCCCAGCCAAAAACTGAACAACAACAACAAAAAAGCTGTAGGCCAAAATTCATACTTTATGAATTAAAAACCCCACCTAAATAATGCAACTTTTCTTTCTACTTAAGAAATGTGTATCTCATGGGTAGTACCTGTGGCTCAGAGAGTAGAGTGCCAGCCCCACATACTGAGGGTGGCGGGTTCAAACCCAGCCCTGGCCAAACTGCAACAAAAAAATAGATGGGCACCCGTAGTCCCAGCTACTCGGGAGGCTGAGGCAAGAAAATCACCTAAGCCCAAAAGCTGGAGGTTGCTGTGAGCTATGTCACCACAGCACTCTACTGAGGGTGACAAAGTGAGACTCTGTCTCTAAAAAAAAAAAGAGAGAGAAGAAGAAAAGAAAAGAAATGTGTATCTCATTTAAAAGAGACACTAATATTCAAACTATAAAAATAAAAAAATACAGTTGCATTTCATTAAAATGCAATTTGCAAACTGACAGCAACAGAGAAAAGTGGAAGCATCATTCAAGTGGCATGAGGCTCCTCTCACAATTCCAGGAGGTAGCACAGGTGGCATGAGGCTCCTCCCACAATTCCAGGAGGTAGCACAGGTGGCATGAGGCTCCTCCCACAATTCCAGGAGGTAGCACAGGTGTGCCCACTAGCTCTGTCCAGTTACATCTTGCTGGCAGTGGGCCACACTCCACCGTTCCTCCTGAAGGCTCAGGGGCTTCAACAAGGAAGGAACACCTGTCACTTATCCCTCCTCTGGGAGGCCCTGAGGCGACAAGGTGTGATCTCCCCTTTACCAAGAGTTAGAGACATAAAGTTCAGAATAGGACCAACAGGAGGCTTGAGGTGGGGCTCCGACAGGCACCAGCTGGCGGGGATCTGAACTCCCGGCTCTGCAGTAGGGGAGGTCCCTCCCAAGGGACCCCAGTAAACTCTGTTTTTCTCCAAAGCGATGGACATCACCCTCATTAGTCACTGTGACAGTCTTTTAAAAGGGGACGCCTGTCTTTTAAATACGTATGGAAATGTCTCCAGATGCAGGATCAGGAGACTGGGGCTGGGTGGAGATGGGCTGGGAGCTGTGTGCTGTTGGGCTGCCTCTGTCTGTTTGAAACATTCCATGACAAAATGGTCAAACCCCCCAAAACGGCTGCAAAGAAGTGGCTTTCAAGCAGCTCTGACAGACTTACCCTGCTGACAGGCTTTGGGGTATTTGATGTAAGATATGGATTTTGTGCACAAGGACCAGACGGTTATCCGCAGCTGTCAGGGGAAAGAGGAGAGAAAGGGAACAGAGAACACTCAACCCTTTAGAAAGACCCTCTTGACCCCTAAACCCATTAGATCATCAGCACCCACACACGAGACTGCAAGGGTACTCAAATGCACATTTTACTGTTAATAGAGTATACTGAGGTTCTTGGTTTTTCATTTTATAACAGTATTATTTTAAGTGACATGAGGCTAAATATAACCACATTTTCGTTAGCTATTTCAAAACAAGCACAGGTTGCATATTGTAATAATATAATAAGCCTCAAAGGTATTTAGTCAGAGCAGCGTGCAAAGGTCCCGAGATGGGAGAAGAGCTGAATAAACCACAGCCCATCTTCCTCGGGAGGGAAGGACGGACCTGCTACACCTGTTGACACAACACATCTAAAAGCAGCTTCTGGAGACAAAGCACAGGTTGGCACAGCCTCAGATAGTTGGGAAGGAAAAAAACACCTCTGAGTGCACAGTCCTTTTAAATAAAAATACAGTGTTTGTACACATACAGAGGACAAGACCCTCATGAAAATGAGGGGACATTAGTGCAAACTACAGGAGAGGTGCCCCCGCCCCGGCAAGAGGCCAGGTTGTGGAGGGGCAAGTGTGGCTGTGCAGCCCTGGCAGGTCCCATTCTCAGGCCTGAGTGGCTTTCGTCACTCACTGAATCTTGTCTAGAGGGCACAGGCCTTCTCTGCCCCTGCTACCCAGGGCAGGGTCTTCTCTTGCTCCCCACAATGCCCCCTGCAGGCTCGCACACAGTGACCCTGGTGATGCTTAGAGAGAACGTGGGGGGTCCTCACACATGTATTGACTGACTGACACACAGGTGCTCACAGGGTCACTTCCTGGCCAGTAGGCGCACCTGTTCTGCCTTCACTGGCAGTCATTTCCCTCAGTATGAAAGAGGGAGGCACATTTCAGTCCCTGCTCAGGACACCGAGCAGTTACCAGCACGTCAGTATGTAATCTCAACATCTACTCTAAGGCCACCAGCAAAGCGGCCAGGACCCTGGTCCCAGGTGGAACGATGTCATCTAGATGCACGCTGTGCCAAGTCAGTTTATTCTGTAGCAAATACATGTGTGTATACGGGGTTGCAGTCATTCACCTGGGACCTTAAACCCTCCCGTAACACTCTCAATCCATTTCAGGAGAGGACAGGATCACATGGGGTCAGTGCCCCGTACGCAGGGCGAGCACTCACGTGGAATTCCGTCGTGTTGAGAATGTGGCGCCCGTCTGGGCTCCAACACGAAGCCACCAGGCCTGCCGAGCCCTCGTCTATTTTGCAGTGCCACTCGGGCTGCTCCAAAGACCAGACCTGGACACATAAAACAGAGAACCATGCCACGAGACTAAAAAAAACGAGCACATTCCAGTGAGTCCTCAGCAAGGGAGAGAAAGCGCTTGCTTCACACCCCTGCATGGGTCAGAACAGGGTCTCTTCAGCAGTCTTTCACTAAGAAGGCCTAGCACGGCAGCCACCACAAAAGCAAGCCACACTTGTTGGTGACTTCATTCTGTTGTAGATTTAAAGCTTATTCACATTGCCATTCTCTCTTTTTTTTTTTTTTCGCTTTTGAGACAGAGCCTCAAGCTATCACCCTGTGGGCAGAGTGCTGTGGCATCACAGCTCACAGCAACCTCCAACTCCTGGGCTCAAGCGATTCTCCTGCCTCCACCTCCCAAGTAGCTGGGACTACAGGCGCCACCACAATGCCCGGCTATTTTTTAGTTTCAGCCACCATTTGTTGTTTGGCAGGTTGGGCTGGATTCGAACCCGCCAGCTCAGGAGTATGTGGCTGGTGCTTTATCCGCTTGAGCTACAGGCACTGAGCCACACATTGTCATTCTTAACACCCCAGTTAAGCTTTGTGCATATAAAAAACATTACCTATTGGGACGTCCTAAAATACACAGTGTCCAAGCATCTAGACTCCTATCTGTAAATACCTGCTTCTGAATCATATTTGTTCAGATACTAAGAATATTTTAGAGTTTCCTCATTTTATGTTTTTTTGGAGACAGAGTCTCAATATGTCACCCTCAGTAGAGTGCCATGGCATCACAGCTCACAGCAACCTCAAACTCTTGGATTTAAGTGATTCTCTTGCCTCAGCCTCCTAAGTAGCTGGGACTACAGGCTCCCGCCACAACACCCAGGTATTTTAACTGGCCTGGGCCAGGTTCGAACCCACCATCCTCGGTGGATGTGGCTGGTGCTGTAACCAGTGTGGAACGGTGCCAAGCCATGTTTCCTCATTTTCAAAGTACTTGGATTAAACTACTAGAGTATGTTATAATTTTAATAGAAAACTGGTTGTGAGCCACAATGCCATTTTTTCTCAAACTAGAAGGGTCCAGAACGAAACCATTCCTTCCCAGTGCCGCTCTTGGGAAGGTCCCCAGTTCTGCCCCACACAGCAGCACGCACCTGCACAAGGCCTCGTTTGTACATGGCGCACAGGATGAAGAGGGAGTCTGCCGACCACTCCACATGCTGGATCTGGTCCAGGCACGTGTACAGCTGGAGGATCTGCAGCGTGTTCACATCTCGGACCACCAACCGGTACTGAACGCAGGAAGCCTAAAACAGCCCAAGGAAGAAAACACTTGACCTTCTCTGCTCTGAAGGAAGGGACCTCCCACAAGGCTAGTCAGTCTCCTCTCCTGGCAGGCATATTTCGTTCTAGATGGCCAATTCCAGAACCCAGCCCCCAAATGAGACAAGTTAATGAAAGATCAAGTGAAAATACACAAGCCAGGTTCTAAAATTGTTATACTCCAATTAATGTACAGGAGTATTTTAAACTCTCTACTTCAAGCATTTCCTAGTCCTTCCCTAGCTGTGTATTAAGAACTCAAGTGAGAAAAAAACTCTTTTGTGAACTAATAACCAATCCTTTGACTTCATCATTTTAGACAATTTCCTCAAATTTAGAGAGGGTAAGAAGGTCTCACAGTTGTCACTGAGAAAGAGTGAAATGCAACACTCTTCAGCACGGTGCCCGACCCAGAGCCCCACAAATCGGTTGATACAAACAAAGGTTTTAAATTCTGCACACATGATAATACTTCACAAACACTCATTAACCTGCATTAACTCACTCCTAATACCAAATATGAAAATGTTTAAGTGTTAACATTCTTTTCTTTTTTTTTTTTTTTTGAGACAGAGCCTCAAGCTATCCCCCTGGGTAGAGTGC
>NW_003852462.1:2037808-2050578 GCF_000181295.1 Otolemur garnettii
AGAGCTTCAAGCTGTCACCCTGGGTAGAGTGCTGTGGCATCACAGCTCACAGCAACCTCCAACTCCTGGGCTCAAGCGATTCTCCTGCCTCCGCTTCCCAAGTAGCTGGGACTACAGGCACCCACCACAACACCCGGCTTTTTTTTGGTTGCAGCTGTCATTCTTGTTTGGAAGGCCCAGGCTGGATGGATTCAAACCCGGCAGCTCAGGTGTATGTGGCTGGCGCCTTAGCTGCTTGAGCCATAGGTGCCAAGCCTAATTCATGAAAATTTTCATAAATGATGAAAGCAAAACTCTAAAATGTTAGGGGGCACTTTGAAAAACATGCCAAAGTTTTCCAGGTGCCATTTATGCCAAATATATTTCTATTTGCAGATGAATGCTATTTTGGGGGGCCGGGAATAATACCTCAATGAAAGTTACCATGTAACTGAGGGTTGTGTTATCAAAGACTTAGACTACGAATGTTAATAAGGGCTCAAAGAAAGGAGGTTGGCGGATAATGAAAAGATACACTTATGTACAATGCCATGATTTTTTTTCTTAATGGCTCTCCAATGCCATTTTTCCTCACCACCCTTCTGAGGATATACACGGCTGTACCAGTATATTCTGAAACTTAAAGCTCAGTGATTTGTGCACCATTCTTCCACCCATGAATTAACAGCCCAAATCCAGGCCTTGAGGACAATGCTTTCTTTACCTGAGGATGGAATGCTAGTTATTTAAATCACGTATTCAGCACATGGTAGAGACAGGTGCAGAGAACTATAACAGATGACAAAGCATGTCCATCGTCACTTTACTGCCAACAGAATGACAAATTTGACTTTCTGGACAAAAGAACAATGAGCTGACATCTCCTGTACCCTCAAATGTAAGTAGGCAGCACTGGCGAGATCTGCTTTTGACAGATGGAAACCGCAGAGCAGGGAGGCTGGCACCTGCCCGGGCCCCGCACCTGTCTGGGGTGTCCGCCTGCGCTCCGCCCTTGCCTGACTCCAGCACCTCTGCGGGTCTGCGCCTGTCTAGGGTATCTGTCTGCGCCTCGCCCCAGCCGTAATACATTACCTCTCCGGGCCCTGCACCTACTAGAACCCACACCTGGGTCCGGCCCACTGCCCCGCTATTTCGGGGTCCGCTGCCCCATCGCGCTCTGGCCCCTGCGTCTGCCCTGTCCGCCAGGGACGCCGGACCACAGAGGTCCTGCACGGCCCAGGCCTCGCGCCGCCGCCGCTCACCAGGTACTTGCCGTCGGGGGAGAACTTGCAGAGCAGGTTGGAGAGCTTGAACACCTCGGAGAAGTTCATGGCCGCCGATCACCCGGACGCTCCGCGCCACAGCGGACCGCAACCGCAGCCGCGGGCCTCCGCGGCCGGAAATCACCAAAAGCGGAAGCCAGCGCAGCCTATCAGCGCCTCGCGGGGCCGCGCAGCTTTGTGGGGCTTGTAGTTCTTCCGCCGCGCCGTCTCGCTTTAAAGGAACAGCCGCGTTTCTTCCGACGCGGGATTTCTAGACGGTGCCCCAGGGGTAGGAGGCCTCGGGGTCCCCTCCAGTTGGAGCTGCAAATAAAATGCACAGTTAAATTTAAACTTCGGATAAGCAACAAATCTGTTACTTAAATATAGTATAAATACGTTCCCAAATACTGTACGGAGAAGCAACAAATAGTTTTGTAGTCTAAGTATGTTTCCAAATATTGTACGGGGCATAATGATACGGAAAAATTTCTGCCCAATCCGAAATTCACGTTTAATTTGGCGACCTGTGTGCGCGCGCGCTCATATTTATATATGTACAAGTACATAATATATTTATATGTTTATGTGTACATTTAACATATAATACGGTATCTATTACATATATTACACCATATATAATGTATAAAATATTTGCTTCATTTCCTTGTTTTTGCTAAGTCGGGCAACACTATCCGCCGCAGACTCAAATCTGGCTCAAGCCCCACTTAGATCCCGGCCGGAACGAATCTGACGCTGGCTGCACAGATCCAGCGCGTGGGGTGCGCGCCCCCGCCTTCCCGGCCGGAGGGTATCCCCCGGGCTTGCACCCGCGAGCTGTCGCAGGGCGCCGCGGGGGCCCAGCAGGCACCGGGAGGAGCGGGCACCTGCCGCGCGCTCGGGCCTGCAAGACCTCGCTCCTCTCCAGGTGTGTGCCGTATCCCCTCGCCCACTCTTCCCCGAGGGTGGCCTCCTCCACTCTCTCCCCCACGCAGGCCGTTAGATGTCCGCGGCAGGCTCCGCCAGCGCCTCTGCAGCCCACCAAATCTCGCAGACCCTGCTACCCTGGTCCAGTTCTGCGTTCTGGGAGCTTAAGATCGGGCCTGGGTCCTGCTCCCACATCCCACTCACGGGCCGGACCTGCTCCCCACTGACGCCCCCAACCTCTCCAAAGAACTGATATGGATGTGCGCGCGCATCCTGCTCAGGCGGTGCTGCCTTTTTCTGTCCCCAGTTAGACCCAAATCCTGAGTGGGATTCGTCTTTGTGCCCCCATTTTCGCGTCTGGCAAACAATGGGTGAGGAATAAAGATGTATGTAAATCAACCAGGCGCTTCAGGTCAGGTGCGGACCAGGTTCTCTTGCTCGCTCGCGAGGCCACGGACAGTACTAACGCCATCTTCCAAGGCGCAGGTGTCAACATGGGCAGGGGGCATCGATTCAAAGCTAGATAACGGGTCAACAAGTATCAGACGGCTGTGCACGGTAGGGTGCCAGGCTTCTAGAGCGGGTCGGAACTCGCCCTGCGTTCGGGGATGAGGGCCCCAGAGGCCCCGCCTGGCCTACGGAGGAGCCGGCGCTCAGAGCGGCAGATGTAGCGGGCCAGAATAGATCTGTGCTGTGCTCTCAAGAGCAATTCCCGGTGCCTGGACCCCGAGCGCACCTTCGCAAACACCTAACAGAATCCCGCGCCCGCAGCCTGGAGGTGATCGGCAGAGGAGGGAGCAGGATGCGGGCAGCAGCCTTGAGTTCTCGAGTGCCCGACTTACTCCCTGAAGACTGCAGGGCACAGCCTCTGGCTAGGGTCTTTAGAGTAGCACCTCCAGGGTCTCGGCAAGATCCTCTTTGCCCGATGGGACCAGGGGTCGGCTGAGACCAGGGTTCGCGGACGGAGTGAGTGGCGAGCACTCCTGGGTGGCCGCCAGCGGCTCCCCTCCTCCTAGGCCCTGGGGCCGCATCCCTCACCAGTTTCCCGCAGGCCACAGCCAGAGCGCACGGCGCGGCACTCCTCCCTCCGCCTTGGATCCCAAAGGAGCGCCCTCCTGGAGGGGCTCCGCGCCAATGTGGGGGCCAGCAGAGCGCAGGGTCTGGGAGACCCGGCGTCTGGGTAGAGGAGGGAGCCCGAGGAAACGAAGGCGTCGGGGCACGGAGTGTCTGACTCCGGCTCCCGCGCGCCTGTGTCCACACAGGTCCCCACACCTGCGGACCATCGCCATCCGGTCTTGCCAACGGGAGGGCCCCGCCGCCCCGCCCGCGTCCAGCCCTGCGTAGGCGACCTCGCTGGGACTCGGCCCCGGCGACGCGCGCCAAACAGCGGCGGGAAGGAGGCGGGGCGGGCGCGTCCGGGACCCCGACTCGGAAGCGGCCAGCTGGGGGGGCGGAGCGCCGAGGAGACCTTGGCCCGGGCCCGGCCCCGCCGCCTTCCCTCCTCCCGCCGCGGCCGAGCGGCCCGCGCTGCCTTCCCGCCCGCCCGACTGGAAAGGCGCTAACGCCCGCGGCCGCCTCCCTCCCCGCGGCGCCTCCCCTCCCCTCGCCCATATAACCCGCCTCGGGGCGGCCCGCCCTGCCTCCCGCCCGCGGCCGCCCGTCTGCACCCGCCTCTGGGTGCCCGGGAGTGCCGGCGCCTGCCGTGCGCCCGAGAAGGGAGTCCGTGGTGAAGCCGGGGCCACGCCTGACGGCACCAGGTAGGCAGCGCAGAAACCGCGCGAAGGAGCCGGGGCGCGGTTCGGCGGGGCTCGTGGGGGCCGGAGCTCTGGGTGACTGGCGCCCGGGCTCGGGCTCCGAAGCAGAGTTGAGCGGGGTTCAGGAGCAGATTGGGCATGAAGTGGGAAAGGGGGATTCCCTCGGAGTTCGATTGCCCCTGGGACCTGGCGCGAGGGCCAGGGAGCCGCTGAAGGCGAGGCCAAGAGAAGACGCGGAGTCCTGCCGTCTATCCGTGCCGGCAGCCCTTGGTGCCAAGAGCAGCCTCGCGGGGGTCCCAAGAGGGCCTTCCACCTGCTAGCCCCTGTCCACGTCGGTTTCCGAGGGGCACTTTGGGTGTCGGTCGTGTCAGGGTGCGGGTGCGGAGGGAAGTAGCCGATAAGCTCCGCCCCGCGCCCACTCCCCGAGCACCCAGGAGGCCCTCACCCATCTGAGGCTTTAGTTCACTCCGACGCTTCACGAGGTTGAGGGAGACTCACGTCCTCCCGTGGACCGGAAAACCAACCAGGCAGGGGCCTTGACCGCTGAGCTGGACCCCTGGAGTCAAGTTTCTAAGTAGATTGGAACAGTTTCCTATGGCTCTGAGGCTCTAGGCGCCTGGCCTGTCTCTGAGTCTATTCCAGGGAGAGGACATAGAAGCGGGTGGAATCGGGCCCTGGGTTGCTCCGGGACTGCCTCTCCTGTCGCTCCTCATCCTGCAGCCAGTTCCTGTAAGCTTTTTGGGCCCGGAGGAGCTATTACTGCCTTCTAACTCAGCTTACACCCAGTGTACCTATGTCTAGATGCGTGCCTGGCAGACCGTCCCCTGCTAGCAAGCAGGGGTGGCCTCAAAGCCACATGTGGCCCTCCAGATCCCCAAGTGCACTCCTCCACTGAACACGAACTTCCCAGTACAAATCCCTTTATTAAAAGGTTCCGTTCTGGGCTGCGCCTGTAACTCAGTGAATATGGCGCTGGCCCCATATACTGAGGGTGGTGGATTCAAACCCGTCCCCAACCAAACTGCAACAACAAGAAAAATAGCCAGGCATCGTGGCGGGTGCCTGTAGTCCCAGCTACTCGGGAGGCTGAGGCAAGAGGATCGCCTAAGTGCCGAGGGCGGCAAAGTGAGGAGACTGTCTCTAAAAAAAAAAAAAACTAAAAAAAAAAAAAATCCGTTCTGCACAAATTGGAATTAGTCCAAAGGCCCCACCCAGGGATCCAGAAGGTGGCCTTGCTGAGGGGATCCCTGACTACTGACCTGTGGTCAGTTGTCTCCAGATGTGCTGCCGTCTACTGAATTACTGCTGGGCAGTTGGGAGCTGTTTGGGATCATTTGCTCAGTGTTTTGCTTTTTGTTGTGGGGGTTTTTGTTGCATTTATTTGGTTAGCCTTAATAATTAGCTTTGAGGGGAAGTCAGTAACCAATTTGATGAAAATATTTCAAATTGTATATGAAAACACTACACTGTACCCCATGTTTGCATTAATGTACACGGCTATCATTTAATTAAAAAAAAAAAGAGGGAAAGTGAGTAAAGGGACGCTAAATGCTAGGCCCCCTCTGATGTTTACTGAAAGGTGAGCCACTGCTCTTTTGATTGACTCAGTAAAAGATTTAAAAAGCATTGCATTGAGATCAGAAGGATAGAATGTTCAAAATTTTTCAACATACGAATTTAGGGCTTATGTGTGTAAATCTAAAAATAAGATTAAAAGTTGGGCACTAGAAGCTGCAGGCAGGGGCTACCTGAGGAGAGCTGATGGTGGGCCTGGGTGGAGGCTGGCCCAGCAGCATGGACACCTGTAGAGTGACCAAGGATGCTTAGCCCCACCTTTTGGCCATTCTGGTGAAGGCTACCTGGAACGGCCCCAAATTTTGAAGGGCAGCCCCGTGGCAGAGCCAGGTGTGGAAGTGAGAATGCTGGGGTTCCTTTCCACTTACTAGGCACAGACCGCTATCCAGCCCCTTGACCAGTGGAGCCTCAGTTTACCCACCTGCAAAGTAGAGCAGTCACAGTTCCTGCCTCAGAAGGTTGGGAGGACAGTCAATGGGATGCCCTAGTAAGCAAGAGTGCCTGGCACACGCTCGGTGGCCCCAAACTCCATGGCTGCTGGTCTGAGGTGCTCCCCCACAGCTGGGAGAGACAGTAGCCCACAAATCTCCCCAGGCAGGGGGAGGGATGGCAGTAAGGCAGGAATCTGCCCTGTGCTCGGGTGGAGGCTGATGGCACCTGCCAGGGGTATTACTGTGGCTAGGATGCCTTGGTTTGAAATGTATTTATAGAGCATGCCCCACCCAAGTCTAAGAATGGGTTTATAGCACTGAGCACATGCAAGGTAAAATATAGACAAAGAGGGGAGAGTGAGGACTGAGAGGGAACTGAGAAAAACACACTCCACACCGGAGGAGGGCTGTGCCCCACAGCAGTGTTGACCGTAGAAAGAGACGTTACACACTTGGTTAGCCCTGGGACTTCAAAAAATTAGAAAAATTCTTCAAAGCATCTTTTAAGTGTGTGTTTCTTCTAATGAGCCATCATTTCATGGCATGCCTTTGTTTTCCAGTTTGGCAAACACTAAGTCAATATTTTAGAAGAACTGTGTGTTATTTTGAGCCAGCTTTAGTAGCAAAAAGGAAATTGAGATAAGTACTTAAGTGACACTAATTCCTAGTCCCCCCTCCTTTTCTTTGAGATGGAGTCCCACTCTGTCACCCTGGGTAGACTGCCATCAGCATCATCATAGTTCATAGCAACCTCAAACTCCTTCGTTGGAGCAATCCTCTTGCCTCAGCCTCCCTTACTATAAGTGCCCATCTTAACACCTGGCTAGATTCTCTATTTGTAGTAGAGATGGGGGTCTTTCTCTTGCTCAGGTTGGTCTCAAACTCCTCAGCTCAAGCAATTCACCTGTCTGGGCCTCCCAGAGTGCTGGGATTATAGGAGTAAACCACTTTGCCTGGACCACTAGTTCCTTTCCAATACTATTTTTATCTGAGTGCAATGAAGGCTTTGTAACTTGCATTTTTTTCCCCTAATATATTGAGTGGTAACTTACCCAGACAAATACTTCCATGTTCTGCCCAGATTTTCTTCTTTTTTTGAGACAGAGTCTCACTATGTCACCCTTGGTAGAGTGCTGTAGTGTCACAGTTCACAGTAACCTCCAACTCTTGGGCTTACACAATTCTCTTGCCTCAGCCTCCCAAGTAGCTGGGACTATAGGTGCCCGCCACAATGCCGGCTATTTTTTGTTGCAGTTGCTGTTGTTGTGTAGCCATCCTGGGCCGGTTTCGAACCCACCTCCCTCCGTGTATGTGGCTGGCACCACTGTACTGCGGGTGCCAAGCCTGCCCAGATTTTCTTAAACATGAAATGCATCTGTAGCTAGCAGCGTGCGCAAGTATATAACCAGAGCACAATGTCTTCTGCAAAAGTTTCCTTCTTAAGTGGAATGCCTGGAATATCCTTTCTTTGTGAGTTATGCAGAGGAAATTTTATTCTAAAAGTTCTCTCTGCTCTTTGGAGTTCAAGTTGAAGACAGCTTATACCAAAGTGGGCTTAGGCAGATGTATGCAAATCTGCACGAACTTTTCTGTCCGGCTCGCTGCCTGCTATTACTTATCAAAAGTGCTTTCTCTTCCTGAATGAGCTACCCCACATCCGAGACTCAAGAAGAAAAAAATATCCAGCCCAGCTATTGTTTATTGAACATATTCTACAGTAACTCCAATTTAGTCCATGAGGGCTGTGAGCTGGCACTTAGCTAAATGGTGTACGTAGTTTTCCTGTAACGCTCACTACAGCCCATTGGGGTGGATGCTGTATTTGTGCCCATTTATGGAGGAGGAAACTGAGGCATCACCAGGTCATTCAACTTGCCCAAGGTTACATAAATGCATAGTACGGGAGTGGAAACTCCAGTCCTGAGAGCAAACAAGGGGGGCTGCCGATCAGCCCTCTTACCTGGCCTGGTGTTGGCTCAGGCCCATGGTAAATACAAGACACGGTCCCCAGATTCCTAGCACCACAGGAATGGTGGTGCTTTCATACTGGAAAGATCCTTCGAGAATCTCTAAGCCAAGTGTATAGAATTCAGGAGAACTGTGAACTTGGAGGGGGAAAAAATGGCATCATTACTTAAATGAATTTCAAAGTAAATTTCAGCACTTCCTCCAACTAATAATATAGGCAAAAAATGACAATAGTTTCAGGAGTACCTGTGACTTTCTCACCAGTTGGAACCACCAAGCTTTTCATTGCCTGACAACTGTTGCAGAAATCTCAAGATTTCCTTTACACTTGTCACTGTGCTGAAATTATGACAGTGATTAGACTTGTATAGGCCTTATCACTAAGAGGATTACTAAAGACATATTGCATCACCATTTTGCTTTTTGAGTATCATGATAGCTTTAAAAAATCTCAGGCCATTCTAACAGATGACCACAACCTAGGTGGCCAGAAGTCTGACATCAGGTGTGGGCTGGGCTTGTCCACTCAGGAGGCTCTCAGGGAGAGCCCGTGTCCTGCCTCCCTCCCCAGCCCTTGACCTTGGGCTTGTAGCTGTGTCATCCAAAGTCTCCCTGTTCACAAGGCCTCCTCCTCTGTGCCTGTCCATCTCTCCTTTTCTGTCTCTTCCACAGAAATTTGTCTTGGATGGAGACCCACTTGGACAATCCAGGGTAATCTCATTTTGAGACACCCCCCCCAATTACATTCCAAAGAATGCAAAGATCTCATTCCAAAGCAAATCACATTCAGAGGCTCTAGATCAGTGCTTCGCAACCTGTGGGTTGCGACCCCCCCCCCCTTTTTTTTTTTTGAGGCAAAGCCTCAAGCTGTCCCCCTGGGTAGAGTGCTGTGGCATTTCAGCTCACAGCAACCTCCAACTCCTGGGCTCAAGTGAGTCTCCTGCCTCCACCTCCCAAGTAGCTGGGACCACAGGCACCCACCACAACGCCCGGCTATTTTTTGGTTACAGCTGTCATTGCTGTTTGGCGGGCCTGGGCTGAATTCGAACCTGCCACCTTAGGAGTATGTGGCTGGTGCCTTAGCCACTTGAGCCACAGGCGCCGAGCGGTGACCCCTTTTTAACAATGAAAATACATTGTGGCAAAGGGAGGTTGAGAACCACTGCTCTAGATGGGCATGTCATTAGGGAAGCCGCCTTTCAGGCCACAAGAGTAACTACTGTATTTCAATAATTCATCATCTTTTTTTTTTTTTTTTTTTTTGTCAGAGTCTTACTCTGTTACCTGTGCTAGAGTACACTGGTGGTGTCATAGCTTACAGCAACCTCAAACTCCTGGGCTCAAATGATCCTCTTGCCTCAGCCTCTTGAGTAGCTGAGACTATAGGTGACCACCGTAATGCCCTCCTATTTTTAGAGACAGGGTCTCACGGTGGTTCAGGCTGTTCTTGAACTCCTAACCTCAAGCAATCCACCCCATCTCAGCCTTCCTGAGTGCTAGGATTACAGGTGTGAGCCATGGCGCCCTGCCCTAGAATCTAAGTTTTCACTGAAATTTATAAACATTCAGTGACTTGCCCAAGGTAGATCCAGTATCTGATCCCCCTCCAGAGGGTGCTGCAGGTGCTAGGGCAGGTGGGTGAAGAAGGTGGGCCTGCATCCCCCGGGGTGGCCCTGGGCTCTAACAATCCTCTCACATTAGCCTCCCAAGTAGCTGGGACTATAGCCACCCACCACAACACCCGGCTATTTTTAGAGAGTGGGCCCTGCCCTTGTTCAGGCTGGTCTTGAACTCCCAAGCTCAAGGGATGCACCTGCCTTGGCCTCCCTGAGTGCTAGGATTACAGGTGTGAGCCACCATGCCTGGCCAGTAATTCATGATCTTATGTACTATTTCACTTTACCCTCTTAAAACATTTTTCCAACATGGGGTCTGAGCCATAGCATGAAAGGGAAGAAGCTTGGTTTGAGCCATATCCCTCATTTCTGGTACAGACCACCCTTTCAGGTGGCAGTGGAGGGATGGCTCCTTGCCTGGCTTACTGCCCCTTCCACAGTACCCCTTGTCCAGCCTCTACATTCCTAGTCCTGCTAACATGACAGAAAAGAGGCCATCCCTCAAAATGTGCACTGCTTGGGCCACCACAGCCCCCAGAGGTAGGGAGGGAAACCAGACATACCAGCCTGGAGCTGACTGCTGGGGCTGTGGAGGCCAGCAGCCTGGACTAGAGGGTTGGTTGTGGGACAGAGAGAGGATGGCATCCTACGGGAGGCCCCTAAGGAGGCCTGGAGAGACCAGAGAGCAGGAAGGGCTCTGCTGGGGACAGAGCCAGGGCCCTGAAGGCGGGTCTCAGGGTAGGGAGGCAAAGTGGGAGCCAGTGGCCAGGACACTCTGTGGGCCTTGGAGACGGAATCTGTTTCCCCACAGAGTGAGCTGTAGGAGGAACATTTGCTCCCTTCTGCCATGCTGGGTTGTAGGCTGCTCCATACATGATCAATCTAAGACATTAATAGAAGAACCATTTTGATGATGTGCATATGCACAGAAATCTCACAAAAATGAGAGAGTCAAAGAAATGTTCTGTGGGTAGGGGTGGAGACAAATTCTGGAGGAGGAGGGGGGAGGATGGCTGCCTTGTCATGTAATGGGAGTCTCCCCGGGGGAGAAGTTGTCTGCAGCCTGCTTTTCCTGGTACACACCTCACTAATGAAAATGCCCGTTACAGACATCAGTTCCACACTTTAGGTTGGTCAGCTGAAGGGGGGATGGAGAGCTTTTTCCTAGGTGGCTGGGTCTCAGTTTTTGTTTTTTTTTTAGTTCAAAGTCATTAATATTCCAAAGAGGCATATCCTGGGGTGGCCTGTTCTGGTCTCCTATAGTTATGTTTAGGGGCATGAGCCCCAACACTCCCCAGTCTGAAATTTCCCCGCAAAAGTTTCCCAGCCCAGAAACGGAGCGGTTGTATTTTCCCACAATCCTCTGAAGATGTGTTTCTATGAAAGCCAAAGAGAAACAAAACTCAGTCATTGGAGCAGACTAAGAACCCATTTCTGAGTCTGGAGGCAGCCAGTTTAGAAGATTTCTAGATGCCGAGCTCGAAGCATCTGCTGCCGTTGTGATGTTTCCGGTGACGCCTGAGTGACTCACACTCAACAGGCAAAAAGAGCATCCAGAATACTTGTGTATTTCAGATCATGCAGTTTTGTGTGGCAGGACATCAGGGAAAGGGCTGATTTGTTCTTAGGGATTCCAAATTACAAGGGGGGAGAAAATTGGAAATGTTGGTTTAGAAAGTTGTGGCTGAGTAATGGAAGAAGCTAGGGAATTTTAGGCCCCAGTTTACTTTATAAATTAATTTTTAAAAAACCTTCAAAGACAATAAACAGCTAGAATCTAATAACAGGTGCATGCTGGTTTTCTTCTAAAGTATAATTATTTCTCTCTACATTTACCCCCATTCTACCAAAACTAATCACGATAAGACTAATTTCTTTGCAGAATATGCCTAGCCTCACTAAACTTGGCCTGATTATTTGCATAAATGTAGTAAGAATAGTAAGTGACCTCAGTGGCTCTCTTTAAGTCTGCTTTGCTGGAATGTTTTAATAAGAAATCTCAGGCCAGGTGCGGTGGCTCACTCCTATAATCCTAGCATTCTGGGAGGCCGAGGCAAGTAGATCACTTGAGCCTAGGAGTTTGAGATCAGCCTGAGCAAGAGCAAGACCCCATCTCTACTAAAAATAGAAAAAACAGCCAGATGTTGTGGTAGGTGCCTGTAGTCTCAGCTATTTGGGAGGCTGAAACAAGGGGATTGCTGCAAACCAGGAGTTGGAGGCTGCTGTGAGCTATGGCATTAGGGCATTCTACCTAGGCCGACAGAGTAAAACTCTATCTCAAAAAAAAAAAAAAACCCTCAGACTAGCTTTTCAAAAGTCTCTGCAGTGCCAGGTTGGTGGTCACGCCTGTAATCCCAGCACTCTGGGAGGCCAAGGCAGGTGAATTGCCTGAGCTCACCGGTTTGAGACCACCCTGAGCAAGAGCGAGACCCCAGTCTCTAAAAATAGCTGGGCGTTGTGGTGGGCGCCTGTAGTCCCAGCTACTAGGGAGGCTGAGGCAAGAGAATTGCTTGAGCCCAAGAGTTTGAGGTTGCTGTGAGCTGTGACACGTGGCATTCTACTGAGGGTGACAAAGTGAGACTCTCAAAAAAAAAAGAAAAGAAAAGAAAAGCTAAAAAGTCTCTTCAGGCTACAAGGCCAGGCCAAGCACCGGTCATCAGACTTCACCTTCAATATTATTGAATTATTCTTTCTCAAGCTCCCAAAATCCTCTTGAGGGTAGGTGGGCCTGCCAAACTTGTAAGGCTGAGTAAGGTTTTTGTTTTGTTTTGTTTTGTTTTTTCCTCCAAGGGGTTTTACTGGCTCCATAAAATCAAACTGAGTTCCTGAAAACTGCCTGGTGGTGTCTGATTCCACGTCCATTCTCAGTCAAACCCTTGGTAATGTAACCAATATTCCCAGTAGTGTCCTGTTACAATGTAGCAAATTCATATTGAACTTGTGCAAATAACTTCTTGAAACTGAACTTATTTGAAAATAAGAATAGGAGGCACCTGTGGCTCAGTGAATAGGGTGCTGGCCTCACATACCTAGGGTGGTGGGTCCCCAGGTACCGAGGGTGGTGAGTCTGAACCTGGCCCCAGTCAAACTGCAACAAAAAAATAGCCAGGCGTTGTGGCAGGTGCCTGTAGTTCCAGCTACTCCGGAAGCTGAGGCAAGAGAATTGCCTAAGCCCAGGAGTTGGAGGTTGCTATGAGCTGTGATGCCACAGCACCCTACCAAAGGCGATAAAGTAAGATTCTATCTCTAAAAAAAAAAAAA
>NW_003852462.1:2052087-2053386 GCF_000181295.1 Otolemur garnettii
CTGGGGATTCAAACCCGCCACCTTAGGTGTATGTGGCTGGCGCCTTAGCCGCTTGAGCCACAGGCGCCGAGCCACAATAACATAATACCTTGTGCCAGGCTTGGCTGCATCTTGATCTGGCCATATAGTGAGACAATGGGAAAAGAAGGGGCGGGCTGGGCGTTAGTGAGTCCACCTGGTTTTATGCAGATAGAGGAGAAGCCCCTTCCAAAGCCTGTCGCCCTCTAAGGGCGGGCCTTTAATTCAAAATACTCTTTTAACCAAGGAGTCATACTCCAGCGGGAAATTTCCTGAGCTCCTTAGAAAGGCGGGCAGAGGAAGAGTTGTTTGTATGTTTGCATCATACTTAATGCGGACAACTCAGGAGACGTTCCTATTTCAATTAAACCAATGACCTTGGGCTTCCTTTTATTTACCAAAGAATAGCCTAGGTCATGTGAATCTGAAAAGCCCTTGGGTTCCTATTTTCCTGGGCATTTCAGCAATACTTAACTTATAGAAATGGTTATTTTCCATTAAGCCAATTAAATAGAGCTCTCCGACAAATTAATTTTGGCAATATTATCAGGAAGCAGAAGGACACCACACACACAGAGCATGCTTGCATACATAGACAGACCTGCAGACGGAGAGGAAGGCTTTATAGCTCATTCTGAAATCTCAGCCATGTGCCAGAAGCAATAATAGAAGACTCATTCATTTATCAAGAATAGCTGGATCCAAATTACATTTCTGGCAGATGGAGTAATTGAAGGTTACCTGCTCAGATAGCTAGAGCTTTCTGCTGGTATCTGTGGAAAAGGCTGAAAATTTTTCATTTGCTAGTTGCTAAATACTTGTAGTTCCTTTTTTTCTAAGAGGAACTGCCTCTTAGAAGAAGAGTTTACAGAGACCTTCTGTAAACAGTTTACAGAGAACTTCAACTTCTGCTGAAGTTTACATCTTTAAGGGGATGGCTCTGGGCAAGACAGGCCAGTAGAAGCCAGACTTTTCAAAGGCAGGGAAGAATACTCTGCCACTGTTCTGTAAGAAAGAGTTTGGGGGCTTGGTACCTGGAGCTCAGTGGCTAGAGCGCCGGCCACGTACACCAGAGATGGTGGGGTCGAACCTAGCCCGGGCCTGCCAAACAACAATGACAACTACAACAACAAAAGAATAGCTGGGCCTTGTGGTGAGCACCTGTAGTCCTGGCTACTTGGGAGGCTGAAGCAAGAGAATCTCTTGGCTCGGCGCCTATAGCTCAACCAGCTAAGGCGCCAGCCACGTACACCTAAGGTGGCGGGTTCGAATCCCCAGCCC
>NW_003852462.1:2055158-2068546 GCF_000181295.1 Otolemur garnettii
AAAAAAAAAAAAAAAAAAATTGTTCCTCTCGGGCTCTGATTGTCAGCCTCCAATTTGAGCAACTTCTGACCATAGAACTCCACTCACACACAAAATACTTGCAAATATTATCAAGTTTCAGGCAGAATCATAGTAAATATTCCTGGCCGTGTTGAATCCTCCCCCTATCCACCATCTCTCTCTTTTCTTCTTTTTCTTACTCTGCCTGATTAAACTAAAGATGCCTATCCCGTAACTGAACTTCTGCACAAATATCGCTTGTATGACTTAGGCCTGGATGAAACAGGAATCTTCAAAAGGGGCTGCAGATCCCCGCCACGCAGGGCGTGGCTTGGAAAGTTTGCTGGGTGCTGCAGGTGGCTAAGTCCAGCCGGTCTGCGCGTGCGCACTTGACATCTGTGCGTTGGTGGAACACATGGCCTGGCCACGGCTCGCTGATCTGTGACGGGATTTTCCCAGTACTAACCATCGACCAAGGGTTGAGAGGCCAAGAGCCCCTGTGGACTTGAACTCTTACCGCGTTTCCTCCAAAATAAGACCTACCCAAAAAATAAGCCCTAGCAGGATTTCTATGCATTTGTTAAATGTAAGCCCTACCCCCCATAGTAAGACCTAGTGATGGGCGTGCGCTGCATAGCCACGCCATGCATTTTGAGCAGAGTTTAAGACATCCCCTGAAAATAAGTCCTAGCGTGTCTTCTTGAGAAAAAATAAATATAAGACAGTGTCTTATTTTCGGGGAAACGCGGTACTAAGTCGAACTCCCCTGAAACTGGTTGTGCCACTTCTCACTTCCTGCCTCAGACTCCCCATTCAACTCACTGTCTGACACAACCAGCTCTTGTGTCCCCAGCTGGCAGAGGGACCCGACCTGGCCCCCAAAGTCAAGCGCTCAGGAGGTCAAATAAGAGGAGAGGAGAGTCTCACCCTATTCTTGTCTTGGGGACTCCCACCAAGTCTGTCTAAGCAGATGTCAGTCTGGTGAGAGCCACAGGTCTCTGCCTCCTGACAGCACAGCCCCGCTAGAGACAGGAGGAACCAGGAACGTGTCTGGGAGGGAAGGGATCAGAGAACCCTGTACCCAACCAAAATAACCCCTCCAGCACCCCCACACAGACTCAGTCCCACCTGTGTTTCCACCTGCCCATGCGAGCTCCCACCCCAGCTGTGACTAGACCGCAGGGGTGGTTTATGGTGGGGAGGCCGTGCTCCGGCAACTGTAGCATCCCAGGGAGGGCAGGTCCAGCCACTGAGGCCCCTTTGTGGCCCCTAAACTGCAGGGGAGGAAATTAACAGGAGACAGATGAACAGGGAATGAACCATCTTAGCAACCTGTGCACCAATAGGGGTCCCACGAAAATGGGAGCCTCAGGCTGGAGCTGGATGAGGGAGGCTGCTCTCCTACCTGGAGACGTGCTAGAATGGGCACTTCTGTCCCAGTGTGGATTTTTCTTGCACAGGGCTCCTCCTGTGCTCTGCACTTTCTCGAAATAACCAGCTTGAAGTAATCAGTTTGCCTAGGAGGTACGTTTTAGGGTGGCATATCCTGGCCTCCCACAGTCAGTCACATTTGGGGTGGTGTGCGTGGAGCCCCAAGGCAAGTCTCAGGCTGTGGAGGGGACATTGCAGGGGTCACAAAAGGGACCGAGGGATGGAATCAGTGTCCCCACACAGCAAGCCCAGGAGGGAGGACCCTGGAGTGTCCCAGAACAACTACAGTGGGTGGACGGAAGAGGGAGCTTGGGTGTGAGGACAGCACAGAAGCCTAGGGGGTCCCAGTCCAGTCCTCTTTTGTAAAGGAAATTTGCTTCATACTTTGGGTTCAGGATGAATAATACCAACACTCCTTCCTAGAAGGTGATACAGATTTGCAGTGTGATGCCCTGGGTGGTGGGGAGCTGTCTCCTCCCACACAAATTCACAAGAGGAAGCACACAAATTTCCGGTGACCCAGGCACCTTCAGAACTGAAGACCCAGAAAGACCTGAATGTTTTCATCCTCAGTTTGAGGCAGGTGGAGGGCCTGGCAGACCAGGCTCCGGCGACAGGGGCCCACGGAGGGCTTATGACCTGTTTCAGAGGAAGGCCAGGGAATCCTCTCCAGGGACAGGAGCCGGTGACTAATCTCCTGCTTCAGCTATGTGCTCAAATCCCAATGTGTCCCCTTTTGGGACCCAGAGCCCTGTCAGTCCCTGGGGCCCTGGGTGTGCCCACCTGCTTCCCTGCCTGGGGAGCCCACTGCTGTGTTGTCCCTCTGGTGAGCTCTCTTTGAGTCACCTGAGAACACAGCTGAGAAGCCCTAAGGGCTGAGCCCCTGCAGACACTTAGGTACCACCGGAAGGCTGCCCAACCCTCTCCCTCCCCAGGCCTGGCATAGGGTACCTGGGAAACCGAGCTTCCCACCTCCCTCCAGCCAGGGTGCAGGGTCTGAGAGGGCAAGGTATGGGCAGGACACAGCCAGGGTCTGTCCTGCTCTGGGTCGGTACCAGCTGGCAGAGTGCTCCCTGTAGTCCTGGGTGCTGGGGGAAGGGTTCTAATTGCTCACTGCCTGCTCCCAGGTGTCAGGCCCTGGGCAGCATCTGGGGAAGCCCTGGCTAATTGAGCAGGCTTCTGCTGGGGTGTGACACTGACTTTCAATGGGTCCTTCAAGCGGGCAGAGGCGTTGCCCCTCCTGTCCCCTGCCCCGTGTCCCAAGACTTTAGCGGTGACTCCCTGGGTGCTTTTTCTCCACTGGGCCAAACGCTGGAGCAGATCTGGAGGCTTCTCTTTTACAGCCTCCTGGCCTCAGGGCTCATCTGGTGGTGCCCACCTGTCAGATGGGGGCCTCGCCGTGGTGGGAGAAGGGTGTTGGTGGTGGGGTGACTGTGAGATGATTGGTGAGTGGGTCTTGTGAGCCTGCGGAAGCTGTAGAACAGCCAGGCCTGATGCTGTCAGCTGCAAAGTGGGGAAGGTGCTCACTCCCTTGCTAGATGTTCCTGTGAACCCATCAGCCTAGACCAGGACACATCCACTCTCCATCCCATCTTTGGGTCCTCAGCTATTTGTGCCAAGCACAGTGCAGAGGGGTAGTCAGTCCCCCAAATTACAGAAGTGTTCTCTAGTCATTAGCATGGAAATCAGAGATGCAAACTCCAAGGCATTTAATGAGCTGTGATCTGCAGCCTTTCTGCTTTCACATGCTTTGCTTCTGAGCAGTCAGTGACTATCAGTAACCCCCTCCTTCGTAATTAGAAGCGTCTCCTGTCATTTCTCTTGGAGTAAGGCATGCTCCAACTTGCTTCTGGGTTCTTCATTTTTGATCAGGGGTGGCTCCTTGACTAATTATTTGGCAGTAATGAGGGAGGAGAAATCAAGTTGTGAGAGTTTCCCTGAGCTTTTTGAATGAAGCTGTAAATTAAAAAATGAGGTATGGGTAAACAGGATGCTAATTGGGTTAATATGGAAGTGATGAATTCTGATAAAAATAACAGAATGGACAATTGGAAGATTGAGGTCAATATCATTCCAGGAACGTTGTCAAATCTTCATTTGGTCGATTTGGTTTTAGAAAGTATTAGAATAAAAGAATTTGTTCTTGGCAGTGAAATGTGCAGGCTAAATAATTTATGCAAACCCTATTTTGAAACAAGACCCAGTGTGACTGGATGCAGGTAAAACTTAGTATTTTTTAAATCCTTTGACCTGATGGCCAGACCTCAACTGGCCAAGCTCTTGCTTTCCTCTGCTGTGTTCATTTCTGTGAGGCTGCCCGGTATATAGGACTGGTGCTGGCCAGCGCCAGGGGCCAGGGCTTGGGTGGGGGTAAGATCTACTGTGCTCTGCCTGCCGCTTTTGCATTTTTTGAATTTTGTGCCATTCACTTGTACGAGGTACTTGATGGAATTTCATTGACAGATGTCATGGGGAGGTGCCCATCTCAGGTCTGACCTTTCCAAGCTGTAATTTCATAAAAAGAGGGAAGTAGGCTCAGCGCCCATAGCACAGTGGTTATGGCACCGGCCACATACACCAAGGCTGGCGGGTTCGAACCCGGCCCTGGACAGCTAAACAACAATGACACCTGCAAGAAAAAATAGCCGGGCGTTGTGGTGGGCACCTGGAGTTCCAGCTACTTGGGAGGCTGAGGCAAGTGAATTGCTTAAACCCAAGAGTTTGAGGTTGCTGTGAGCTGTGATGCCACAGCACTCTACCGAGGGTAACACAGTGAGACTCTGTCTCAAAAAAAAAACATAAAAAAGTGGCAGAGTTCTTCAGTTGCATGCTGTACACCCGTGCAATGTCGCCAGGGCGTCTGAGGAAGACACTCACAGAAGAAGCTGTCTGCTATTTCTGGAGCAGCACACCCAATGCGCACGGAGGACCGTGACAGCCCAGGTCTATGGTCCCAGGGGGACGGCCCTGGAGTGAAAATGAAACTATAGATTTCCTAACTTTCTGGATCTCAAAATTCAAAAAAGAGAGTGTGGGGCTGAGCCAGTCGGTATTTCACGGAGGACTTGGTCATTGGTGTGACCATCCATTCACGCACCTGTTGTTAATCACTCAGCACCTGCTGTTTACCAGACCCTGCTCTAGGGGCCAGAAAGCCCACCTTCCTGGCCTCAGCCCCTGTCCTCCCGGAAGGTTACCTTCCAACAGAGGTATCTGTCCTCAGCTCCTCACAGCATGTGAATAGAGATTGGGGTGCTTCCTGATTCCCTAAGCAAGAATGGGGAGGCCACTGCCTAGGGCTCCCCAGGGTGTAGGGACAGCTGGGGAATAAGCATCATCCCCTGCCACTTCTATGACCAGCCCTGCAAGCCCTGTCCTGGAGAGTTTGGGATTAACACCACAGGAGAGCGAGCGAGGTGTGTCCAGTGTGCTGGCAGCCGCTTGGCAGCCAACCATCATTCATTCATACTCACAGAAGTAAATGCGTCATGTTGGGGGGAGCCTGCTGAGCGGGAGGAGGAGTCAGGCAGTTCTGACTATGCCCTTTGCTGACTCTACTGTCAGGCACATTACCGAATCTCTCCGGCCTCAGTTTCCTCATCTGTAAAATGGAGATAATGGCTTTTCTCGTGGTGCTGACATGAAAATTAAATGATTAATACGCACAAAATGCCCTAACCGGTGGCTGTTGCAAAAAAAGCCATGTGTCAGGGTGGGGGCTGCGGGTTCACCTCTGTGCACACTTTGTGAAGGGGCTGTTGGGATGTGAAGCTGGAGGACTTGAAGAAAGGGACTAGGCAGTGAGGGTGGGTGGGTGGTTTGCAATGCCCCCCTGCTGGCTCCTGCCCACCTCCCTGGGCGTTGGCTGCAGGCTAGGGTGTCCTGTGTCTCGGTGAGCAGGGGGGACCATCCTGGAAGCCCCTCCTCAGAAATGGGCACATGCTGGCCTCCGGGCTCTGATGCCATTGCCGCTGGGGCCAACAGCTGACTGGGCTCAGACATGTCTGTGCACCACTCCTGCATACGTCACCTGCCATCCATGGCTTATGGGTGCTTCCCACTATGGCTGCACTCTATGGGTGCACATGCCTACTGTGTGTGGGTGCATGCTGTTCCACGGGTGCACACGCCCACTGTGCGTGTGTTCGTGCTGTTCTTTTTTTTTTGAGACGGAGCCTCAAGCTATCCCCCTGGGTAGAGTGCCATGGCATCACGCTCAGAGCAACCTCCAACTCCTGAGCTCAAGCGAGTCTCCTGCCTCAGCCTCCCAAGTAGCTGGGACCACAGGCGCCCGCCACAACGCCTGGCCATTTTTTGGTTGCAGCCATCATTGTTGTTTGGCGGGCCCGGGCTGGGGATTCAAACCCACCACCTTAGGTGTATGTGGCTGGCGCCTTAGCCGCTTGAGCCATAGGCGCCGAGCCTGTTCGTGCTGTTCTTAACAGACATGTCGGCTTCAGCACCCATTCCCCAGGGCAATGGGAGGTGGGATCCATAGCTGCCCCCAGGAGCAGCCTTCAAGCCGAGGTCCCCTTATCTAGGTGTTGTGCGAGGGACACGGGTGGGCCCTCCTCTTCCTGCCCCAGGGAGCTAAGACAGCACCAGGTATACTCCAAGGCATGGTGGGGAGGGTGCTGGGCTCCAGCGAGGGTGGCGTGTCCCTGGCCTGTTTCTTTTCTGCATCCAGCCAGGCATTTCACCCTGCAAAGCCCCATGCACCAGCAGGGCTCCTGCTCGGGCTTAATGCAGCAGCAAGTTCTGCTCAGGGGCTCCTGGAGAACAGGGACAACTTTGCAAGTGATGTTTCCCAAACTTGCGTTCTGTGGAACTTTAGCAGTTCCCTGTGGCTGCCACGACAAATCCCATACATTTAGTGGCTTATAACATGTGGATTTGTTTCTCGCCATTCTAGTGATTGGACATCAGGAATCAGTCTCACTGGGCTAATATCGAGGTGCAGGTGGAGCCGTGCTCCCTCTGAGGCCCAGGAGGATGTGTTTTCTTGCCTTTCCCAGGTGGTAGGGGCCGCCTCCCTTCCTCGTCCCTGGTTCTTTCCTTCATCTTCACAGCCAGCGACGTGGCATCTTCTCCCCTGCCCCCAATGTCTCTCCTTCCTCCCGTAGGGACACTGATTAATCCAGAAGAGTCTCCCATCTCAAGGTCTTTCACGTACTCCCATCTGCCATGTCTCTTTGGCCGGGTCTGCTCTGAGCTGGCCTGAGCCTTAAATGGTGGGGAGGAAGGGGTATGGTGGGTGGGGACACACATCTGTCTCCTCGAATCTGGGGGCCCTCCAAGTCCTCCTGCCCAGCAGTTAAAAACATGAGCCAGGAAATGAAATGCAGAAGTAGGTATCATGGCGGCACGTTTTGTTGAACTATCTGAACTAGCACATGTGTGCCATACGGAGGACAAAAACTGTTGAATATCAGCAATTTCATGTTTTGACCTAGTATTGAAAAGGTGGACCCTGAGAGAAGCACGTACTGAAATATTACAGGTGAGACAGCACAAGAAGCATTCTTTGCTGGGGGCACTCTGGGAGGCTGTAAGCTGGTCAGATGATGCTGAACTGGGGACAGGAGGAGGGTCTCGTTGTGATGTCCCCTTTACTTCCTCCTGTGCACTGGAGGTCTCTGCATGAGGCTGGAAGCTCAGGCAAACCTGGGTGGGGACAGCCCATCCCAGCTGCCCTGAGCTGGGATCTGTCCCCTGCCGAGGTGGGGCAGGAGCTTAGGCACTGCCGGGCACGTGCTGGCCGGGTGGCTGTGCTGGCTCCAGGCCAGGTCTCCAGCTCCGGGGCTCCCAGCCATGCTCCGCCCCCAGCTGCCCTGTGGCTCTAGACCGCCACGCTACTGCCCAGCTTACACGGCTCCAATGTCATCGCCTAGGCGACCGGGACGCTGCTGCCACTGCTCGTCTGAGGGAGCCACGAGCCACGGGCCTCCCAGCCAGCTCCACCCGGTCCCACAGACCCTCCAGTGCCCAGGCCTGGCCAAGGTAGGCTTGAGCTCAACTTGTGTTCCTCTCAGGCCTGAGTGCCGGGGCCTCTCACTGCAGCAGCTCCACGGGCAGGTGGGAGAGAGAGAAGTCACTATGGTGCTGCCACCTCCACCCTGGGACATGCCAGGAATGCTCCCCACTTCCTGCTAAGGAGGCAGTAGTGCCCTCCCAGGTCCTATCCAGCTGGGGGCCACCACTCCTGTTTCTTGGAGCAGCCCAGAACCAACTGGCCTTCCTATTCCCTCACCCTCTTGTGGCCCTGAACCTCTCCTGGCATCTCCAAGCCTTGCCCTGGCCTCCTGGGTTTTCACCTGGACCTCAGGCCAGACCCTGGGCAGGAGGAGATCAGAGCAAGTCCCAAGCCTCTGCCTGGGTCGGTCTGCTGTCCTGCCCACTGGCCAGACCCCTGGTCAGAGGGTGCTCCAGGGTCCCATCAAACTTGGGGATGAGGGCAGGGCTGTGTGGGATCCACTGTGATGAGGGCACTGTGTACACGTGTGTGGGTGTGTGTGCGTGGGATCCACTGTGATGAGGGCAGTGTGTGCCTGTGGGCACTGCACACGTGTGAGTGGGTGTGCACGTGTGTATGTACAAGTAGGCACACGTGTGTGTGTATACGAGTGTGCACATGTGTATGTCTGTATGAGTGTGTATTGCGTGTGTATGAGTGGGCACCTGTGCACGTGTGTATGTACAAGTAGGCACCCGTGTGTGCACATGTATACAAGTGTGCATGTGTGTGTAAGTGTATGTGTGTGAGTGGGTGTGCCTGTGTGTATGTACAAGTAGGCACACGTGTGTGTGTATACGAGTGTGCACATGTGTATGTCTGTATGAGTGTGTATGTGCGTGTGTATGCGTGGGCACCTGTGCACATGTGTGTATGTACAAGTAGGCATCCGTGTGTGCACATGTATACAAGTGTGCATGTGTGTGGGTGTACTTGTGTTGCTGGTGGTGAGAGGGTGGGTGGAGAAACCAGTGACCGGCTGTTCCCTGTAGGGTCAGAGCCCCAGTCTTGTCCCTCCTCTCAGCGAGAGCTTTGTCTCTGGGCCCTGGCAGGGCCCCAGAAGTGTGGGTGTTGGTCCCCCCAGCCAGGCTGCCCTTCTCTAACAGGTGGGCTTCGGCATGGCCACAGGCAGACTTGGGCCTGCTCTGTCCCCTCCCCCTGCCAGACTCGTCCCCCACCAGGGTCATTCTCCTGGCCACCCTTACCCCCTTTCTCCCACCAGGGTCATTCTCCTGGCCACCCTACCCCCTTTCTCTAAGGATGTTCACCCTATCAAGCCCCCCACCTCCATCACCTGTCCCCTCTTCTTCAGGGGCTGGAGGTGGAGATGTCTTCCTCATAAGCAGCCCTTGAAGCCCTCAGGGCAGAAATTGCCCTCCCTCCCACTGGCCAGGTTCTCTGCTGACCAGCTCTGCGGCCCAAGAATGTGAAGGTGTTGTCTTCCTGGATGGGCAGGTGCTCTGCAGAAGGGCAGCTTGAGGCTGCTTTAGGAGAGGGGGAGACACAGCTGCTAGCTGGGGGGCATGTGAGGGTCCTGGGACCCAGCAGCCTCCAGTGCCCACCTGCTGCGCTGTCTCTCAGCCTGCCTGCCCTTGGGACCAGGCCCCAGCCCGATGCTGAATAGCCCTGGGCCAGTCCAGGCCCATGCTGGTTCCTGAGCACCTGAGGACTGTCTCTATAGCCCGCAGGCCTCTCACCTTGCCCACAGAGTACCTGTCCAAGGCAGGTCCTTTAGCTGTCCCATTTTTTAGAGAAGGAAACAGGCTCAGAATATCTGTCCAGGGTCTGCCTGGACAGAAGGAGAGAGGGGCCGGAGACGTGCGAGGCAGTGCTAAGTGGTGGGACAGAGACCACGTGTCTTGGCATGACCCAAACTTCAGGATCAATTGGTAGGAGGAAGGCTTGTGCAGGCGGCAGGGGGCAGGGCAGGCCCTTGGGGGACCCAGATGTGTCACAGAAGGGAGGCAGGCAGGGGGCTTCCCCAGCAGGACGTGTGATAAGGCTGTGGGTAGAATGTGGACTGGGGCAGGTTGCTGCCCGTGAGCAACCCCTGGAGAACATGCCGGGGAGGGTACCAGGGCCAAGGGCCTGACCTCCACCCTGCCCAGCTGTGTGGCCTTGAGTGGGTGTGTGTTTCCTTACTTGGTAGGGGACATGCGTGGTGCATGCGCTGGCTGCGATGTCTCGGGGTCGCCAGCTTTCAGGCATTAGCGGTGCTCTGGCATCTCTTCATTCAGTAGCTTCCCAGTGAGCGGCTCCTCTGCCCAGGGCACTGGTCCATGGCCCCTCCCATTGGACACCAGACAAGAGGGCTCAGGGGGGGCCCAGGCCGTCTTGGGAGTCTGCCTTCCCTGCCCTCCCCTCCCGATGGGTCCAGCCCAGGGCAGCTTAATCAGCTCCTCCAAGTGCCTTCATGTTTTACATCGTGCGCCCTGCCCCAGTTGGAGAAGCCAAATTTGTCTTTCATTGCCAATGCTATTCCCTTGGTCCCAGGGAGGGGGCAGCAGGCAGGCCATCTGTGGGCAGCTGGAGGGGCTCCCAGCCATGCCCTCCTCAGCGGGCATTACCCCTGAGTGGCCAGAGGAGGCAGTGCACCCCAGCCACTCAGGACAGAGGGCTGCCTACGGCTCCTGGCTCTGTGCAAGCCTCTCAGGCCTCCAGCATCTGCTGCTCATCCCTGAACTGGGAAGCACTCCATTTGATGGTTTGGTGTGCCCATCTGGGATTCTGCAAATCGCTCGGCCAGTGCCAGCTAGGAGCAGAGTCATGGACCCTTCCCCCATGGCCCTGCGGGCTGGCCAATGGGCCAGCTGCCCTGTGCCCTGCAGGATGCTGGGCAGCATCTGAGTCTCCACCCCGGGTGCCCTGCACTCCCACCCTGTCACAACCATGGTCTGCACATGTCCCCTGGGGGCCAGATCACCCCAGGTGGGACCCACTGAGCTGAGACCTCAGGAAACAGTGAGTCAGAGAAGCCGAGAAGCTGTGGAACAGGCACGTTTTCAACTCTGTGGGACTTTCACACAATTTTCTCCGTGCCCACCTGTGCGGGGAGCAGCTGCTGGTTTGCGCCCCTCCCAGCTTGTGGTTTGGGGTCACAGATGTTTGCTGGACCTCCCTGGTAGGGAGCAGTGAGGTGGTTGCCCAAATGGGAGTGGGGAGGAGGGGTTTCCTGGCTTGGCTGACATGTCTTCATCCTGTGTCTGCTTTGAGCACTGGCAGACCTAGACCGCAGCTTCTCTGGCAATGGGTGGGGACTCATCTGAGGCCTCACAGGTATTGTTGAGTCAGGTCTGGGGCCACTCACAGTTCTGTACCTAATGGTCTGGGTCAGCAATTCCAAGACAGCCAGCGCCGTCCCCCTACACCGATGTCACCATCTTACAGGGCATGTGAAAAGCCTGTGCCTGTGGTGTCCTAGCACTCAGCAAAGCAGTTTCATTGAAAACCTGCATTTGCTACGTGTTTGCATTTCACAATGTTTTTGTAACAACCCCAAAATGTTTTATCAGAAGTTGATCTCTTCCCTCCCCATCCTCAAAACATGTGATTTCAAAAATGATTCACAATATCTGCAAATGCAATTTCTATTTAGTCCAAGACCAAGTTCCCCTTGTAAGCATAATTCTGAATGAAAAGGCAAGTTGCTGGGAAAACTGGCTTTAATTCCGAGGAAGCTGCTCTGGAGTTGGCTTCCTTTATTCACTGTCCAGATCCTTGCTTAAAATGCAACTGGTGGGACTGCGCTGTCCCTGTCTCAGGGGAGGGGGCAGGGGAGTTGCAGGTGTAGCCTGGCTCCCTGTACCCAGGGTGGCTGTGCCAGCAGGGCTGGGGGACTCCTGCCAGGCACAGAGATGGCCACAGTTTCCAGTATGTGCCGCAGGGCAGGGAGCTAATGCCCTACAGCTCTGTCACTAGTGTCCTTGAGGGGCGCTGGGTCCAATGCCACCAGCTTCAGAGTGTTCTGGGGAAGCTGGAAATCAGACTTTCCATGGTTCCAGTTCCTCCATGTCCTTTGGGGTCTGGGCCAGTTCCTGGATACTTATCTGGCTGATGAAACTGAGTGGAGTCCCCAGGAGAGGCATGTGGCATCTGCAAGGTGGCAGCGTGAGGCCCACATAGTAATGAGGCCTGCCTTACTGATGCTGTCCTCCTCTGGGGGGCTAGCCAGTCATCGTGGCTGCCACTTCTGTGCTTGCTAAATATGCAGATTCCTAGGCTTGCTAGATCCCCACAGTGGGTGGTGGGAACTGGAAAATAATCAGGTCTATGCTTTGGAAAAGGACAGACAAGGGTGGCCACTGCTACCGGGGGAAGTAGACCCCTGGCCAGCAGCTGGGCCCAGGTGCTTCTAGAGACAGACAAAAGGAAAAGGATCTTATACTGAGAGGGATGGTCAAATGCAAATATTTAACAAGGTATAGGAAGAGTCGTGAATGCAGGAGAAGTCACGGGCCCTGTCATCCTCTCTCCCTGGAAAGTCGTGAATGCAGGAGAAGTCATGGGCCCTGTCAGCCTGCTGTCCCTGGAAGAGTCGTGAATGCAGAAGGAGAAGTCACCGGCCCTGTCAGCCTGCTCTCCCTCTCATCCCTCTCCTATCCCATCATACTGAGAACTCAGTTTAAGGTGTTTCTGGGTCCCATTGGCTGAGGGTTCCCTTCAGTCGGCAGAGGCTGTAGAGTTTTATTTTTAGATCACATGGAGTGCCCTGGAATGTGCCTTTGACCAGAGCTCAGGCCAGTCCTCCACACCTGAACCCAGAGCACCACTGCTCAGGTCTCAGGATGGTAGGTCCACAGTGGTCTTGGGGGTCCCAACTCCTGGCCCAGAGGAAGCCCTTCCCGGCCCACCCAGGTCTGGTCCTCCTGCAGCACTGGGAGAAGCTCTGGGTGGCGGCAGCGGAGGCCTGTGCTGCCGACCTGGACACTGGCCTGGTGGGACATGGGTCCCCATCCTGTCCTGCGGGCTTCCTTCCAGTGTTCAGGTGGGGAAGGGAACCCCAACACGGTCTCTGCAACTGCAGCCTGGGGGAGTGTGGACGTCAGAAAGGAGGCAGGCAGGGCTCTTGATGGGCAAGAAAGGACCCTGTTATAGGTCAGAGGTTAGTGGGGAGAGGGGCGTGGCTTAGGAACGCAGAGGGGAGGGCAGGTGCTGCCATTTTGGAAACAGGCACAGCCTTGTGCACACATGCGTCCCTGACTGGCTCCAGAGCTTGTGTAGACAGAGGCCCCCACCGTCCCTGCTCCCAGCCCGTGGGAGCCTGGGCAAGGCACAGTAGGAAGCGGATAGTTCCGTCCATAGGCGCTCTCATGCACTGTCTCTGAGTCTCCATCTGTTCCTGACTTCCTCTCTCTGTCTCCCTCTGTCTCTCCCTATCTCTCCCTATCTCTCTCTTCGTCTCTGCCTATCTCTTTCCCTGTATCTCTCTCTCCTCTCTCTTCCTGTGTCTCTCCGTTTCTCTCACTGCATCATGGTGGGGACAGTTCACAGACTGACAAGTCAGGAAGTGAGGCAGTTTCCCCAGACAGTGCTGTCTTTGAGGCCCACATCCAAGCCTCATTCCTGCCCGTGGCTGAGTGCCATCCCGCTGCAGGGACAGACCCCACTGGGCTTCTCATGGTCTGTTGATGGGCACTTGACCCGTTTGCTCTGGCAGCTAAAGGAAAGCATGTGCTGTGAACCCCATCCACCACCCTGTAACTTCAGCCAAGTCGTCTTCTCTTTCTGGACTCGGGGTGTCCACCTACAGAGTGAGGACTGCCTCTGGGGAGTGTCCATCTGCAGAGTGAGGGCCACTTCTGGGGACTGTCCACCTGCAGCATGAGGGCCACCTCTGAGGACTGTCCACCTGCAGAGTGAAGGCCACCTCTGGGGAGTGTCCACCTGCAGAGTGAGGGCAGCCTCTAGGTGGGTGTCCACCTGCAGAGTGAGGGCCGCCTCTAGG
>NW_003852462.1:2069637-2071090 GCF_000181295.1 Otolemur garnettii
CCTGGGGACCAGACCTCCTGTCAGCTTGGATCCACAGAAACTCAGCTCTGCCAGCCTACCCCTCTTGGTCTTCCCAGCCCTCCTGCTCCTCCCCAAAGGGCCAGCTGAGGGGGCGTGGGCGAGGGTGGGATTCTGCCCAGACTGCTGTCCCTAGGCCCGCGGTTCCACCTCCTGTCGGGACCACCCTGCTCTAAATTGCCAGGATGACAGCTCTATGCCTCACCCTTAGCTCCCCTGAGGTCTGGGCAGTTGAGCCCCAGATGGGAGGCCTGCAAATGTACGTGGATGGTGAGGCACAGGGGGCATGGGATGGTGACTAAGTTAATCTCCAAAGAGCCACTCGATCATGCATTCCTGCAGACATGGCTGTGTGACCTCCAGCAAGTCACTTAGCCTCCATGGATGCCAGTCTCCTGAAAGGTGACAGAGTGGTGACATGCACAGGCTGCCCTGAGTCTGCCAAGTGTCAGCTTGTGGCCAGAGCTCTCTAAGCTGCTCTGGGCAGTCGTTATGTACCAGCTGCACCCCAGCCCTCCAACCTCCTCCCCCATGCCTAGCCTGGCCCCTGCGGTGGCCCTCCCGGCTCCTGTGACTTCTGGGGGGACAGGTAGTGCAGCATGTGGTGGCCCCAGGAGTGTGCCATGGCCCTCTATTAGCTCCCACCTGCCTGGGGACAGACAAAGGAGAGAGACAGATTGTAGGCCATGCCCTCCCAGCCCTACTGGCCATGGGCAGGTCTGGGCCTGCCTGCTTGGGCACTGCAGGGTGGTGACAGAGGTGATTCTTGTGGCCCCTCACGGAGGGCCTGGGAGGCTGGCCCAGGGGAGAGGTCACCTCTGCCAAGAAGAAGAGCAGTGGGGGTCAGCAGGCACAGGTTTCCCTGCCCTCCACCCCTCCCTGCAGGATAAGGGGCCCCACTGAGCCTGGCCTAGTCACTGTCACCTCCTGGGTGACAGGCCACTGGAAGCTGAGCACAGAGGCCTTTAGAGGGGACAGAGACCAGTGGGTCTGGGCACCTCAGATGATCCTGAGCATCTCTGTGGAGAGGGGGGCCACAGTGCAGTGACCAGCCCTAATGACAGAACAGTTTCAGGTTCTTGGCCTTGGTGGGCTTCTTGCTGGGATAGGGGCTGCAAGGGAAGACCCCTGGCTCCGGTGACAGGCTGCTGGTGGCCCACAACAAGGCTCTGAGCTGGGGCTCTGCTCAGCCTTCGAGTGTCCCCCACACATGCTCTTCCTGGACCATCAGGGTGGCCCCTACTGGTGACAGTAACACCCACACATCTCACTCACTTACAGTGACGTGGACACCTCAAGGATGTTAATTTTGCTCTCCAAAGAACCCACAGCATCGGCTCGGCGCCTATGGCTCAACCGGCTAAGGCGCCAGCCACGTACACCTAAGGTGGCGGGTTCGAATCCCCAGCCCGGACCCGCCAAACAACAATGACAG
>NW_003852462.1:2071319-2113261 GCF_000181295.1 Otolemur garnettii
AAAAAAAAAAAAAAGAACCCACAGCATCCCCACCAGGGGATGCTGCTGTCACCCCATTTCCTGGGCAAGCAGCTCTGAGAAGATCCCGCCTACTGGGGCCTGAATCATGCCTGCTTCTCTTAGGCCAAGCTCTCCAGCTGCCCACCTGGGCTTGGTTTCCTGTCCTGGGGAATGGGCTGCATGATGTGAGAGAGGAGAGGGCGCATGGAGGGCAGGTTGGGGACACCTACCAGGGCACAAAGGATGTCCTAGGCATGCCCACCACCCACTTCCCAAGTGTGCCAGGTGGGGATGGAGGGTGACATTTCCAAAGGCTCATCTGCCTTTCTTTCTCCAGAGTGAGTTCCCGTGGGGCAGCAGTGTGGGGGAAGATGGCGCAGTCCACTGCCACCTCCCCTGACGAGGGAGCCACATTCGAGCACCTCTGGAGCTCTTTGTGAGTATCTCCACTGGCCAGAGATGAGGGGACTGCCTGGGCTGGACTCTGGGCTAGCTTCATCCACCCACAACAGGCTTATGGAGTCTTGAGCTAGCCTTGGCCATGCTCAGCTGTGGGGCAGGGCCAGGGCTGGGATGTAAGTAAGGAGGACCACTGTCTTGGGCCTTCTCCTGGGGATACAGAACCTAGAATCTGAACTCTTTCCCTTGACCAGCTCTCAAGAGGGCTTGTGGCCAGGAGAGCTCCACAGGACAGAGCACACATGTGGCTGCACCTCCCTGGCACTCACACTGGCCCTGGAGAGACAGGCAGAGGACAGGGAAAGGCGGGAGGGGGTGAGAGCTGAGGACCAGGGGACAGTTGGCCTGACCAGGAGCATAGGCTGGCCTTGAACTCTGGGTGAGGAGGGCTGCAGGTGCTGCCCAGGTGGGGGCTAATGGCTGCGGTTTCCCTCTCAACCCTGCCCAGGGAACCAGACAGCACCTACTTTGACCTTCCCCAGTCAAGCCGGGGCAACAACCAACTGGTGGGCAGTGCGGAGACCAGCATGGACGTCTTTCACTTGCAGGGCATGACCACTTCTGTCATGGTGAGTAGGGGCAGGAAACGTGGCCTGGCCTGTCTTGGGAGACGACAGAATCAGGAAGCGAGTGTATGGCTTCCCTGTGGGTTTGTCGGGACACTTCAAATTGCAAAATAGAAAACCTATCAGCTCATGTATCTGTCAGTTCCAATGTAGGAATGGGTTCAAGCATGGTTGGATCTAGGATTAGGAAGAACTGCAGGCATGGCTCAGTCTGGGTGAAGGAAGGGCCGCAGGCACGGCTGGGTCTGGGTGAAGGAAGGGCCGCAGGCACGGCTGGGTCTGGGTGAGGGAAGGGCCGCAGGCACGGCTGGGTCTAAGTGAAGGAAGGGCGGGGCACGGCTGGGTCTGGGTGAGGGAAGGGCCGCAGGCACGGCTGGGTCTGGGTGAGGGAAGGGCCGCAGGCACGGCTGGGTCTGGGTGAGGGAAGGGCCGCAGGCACGGCTGGGTCTAAGTGAAGGAAGGGCGGGGCACAGCTGGGTCTGGGTGAGGGAAGGGCCGCAGGCACGGCTGGGTCTGGGTGCTCTGCAGCTTTCTTGCTCCATCTTTTGCTCTGCTTCACCTGGGTGGCTTTGAGCATAGGTAAGCTGTCAGCATCACCACCCCTGTGGAGGGGGGCCCTCACTTCCCGTCGCTCAGCAGGCCTGCCCCTTGTCAATCTGAACGGGTCATGTGCCTGACCCTAAGGCAGCACCATGCCCCTGAGTGGCCTGAGTGGCGCATTCCTGTCCCCTGGAGCAGGCTGGGATGGGATGAAGTGCAGTGGGCCCCCCACAGGGCTGTGGTATCAGGAAGGGTCCAGTCAGGGGGCTGGAGCTGTGAGGTCCCTGAGCCCCATCTTGGTGAACCCTCACTCCCTCCTGGGGCGAGGGCCACCACTGTCACACTGGGGGCCCCTCCTAGCACAAAGGCAGGGCCACGGTAGCTGGTGGGGGCCATGTCTGGTTGTGCCAGGAGATTTATGGCAAGTGGCAGCGCACACAGGAAGGGGATAAGGACCCCCCAGGGGCCATTCCCAACTGGGCCACCTAGCTGCTCCGTTCTGCCCATAGGCTGGTTACCCAGGGCCTAGGGGTTCCTCAGGTGGGGACTTGTCCAAGGAACTTGGCTATGCCAAACGGAAAAACCCACACTGAGCAGATATTTCAGAAAGGGCGTGTGTGGAGCAGGGTTGAGCATCCCTCTGAGTGCCAGCACCAGGCAGGCTCTGAGGCCAGAGGGGCCTGGTCCTCCTCTTTCCTCTGCCCCACCCCCAATCACCACACACACACCTGTCCGAGGTGTGCAGGGGTGGCCCAGACACCTGGGGCTCAGGCATAGGGCTTCAGTCAGGAGAAAGGGCAGAGCAAAGAGGCGGGGAGGGTGAGGGGCTCTGCCATGGGGGCCAAGTTGGTGCTGAGCCTGTGGGGTTGGAGCAGGCCCGCCTGGACAGCCCCAGGGGTGGGAATATGGTACAGCCCCGGGATGTCTGTTGCTCTGAGGAGCCCCTCGGGTGGGATCTGAAGCTCTGCCTGCTTGCCCTGGCCGCCCGACTCGGCCATCCTGGTGGAAATAGCTTGCCAGTACCAGCACCTGCCATGTTCCCATATTACCACGGAGGAACCGGGGCAGAAATGTTGGGCCTGGGATGGGAGGACCCCGGGGCAGGGGTTTGCATGGTGTCTGCCTCCTAAGTTTCCAAGCCTCTCCCGACTCCTGGAAAAAGGGTCCCTAACTCCCAAAGACATGCCATAGGGGGGCATGAGGAAGACATAGGGGGCATTTCTAAGCTCTTGCAGGTGGCCTGTGCCACACCCCTGCCCCCAGGGATGGCACTCGGAGCTCCTTCCTGCTGGGGCATGCTGCTCCCTAGCCATGGGGTGGTGAGGCTGGGGCCTTGCGTCTCTGCGCATAGCCAGACGGCCAAATCAGACGGGCAGCAACATGCCTTGTGGTGAAGCCAAGTGTGGCATTCCGGGGTGCACAGCTTAGAGCATGGTGGTGGGGATTCCCTGGAGCATAGAGGCTAACTCTTATGTCTCCCAGACTCTGGGTGACACTGAGTTCAGGATGGGGACCTGGACAGGAGGGGCAGGCCCTTAGTCCTCAAGAAGCAAATGGCAAAACAAGGGAAGTTCTGAAGTTGGGGGAGGTGTCAAAGTTTCACCCTCTTTTCCCTGGCCCGGGCTGACACCCCCTTGCCCCATCCTAGGTCCAGCCTCTCTCCCCTCTACAAGTCTTATCCCGACCTGGTGCCTGGCCCCCTGGAGGCCATTGGTCCAACAGTGTGCTGTCCCTGCTTCAGTCCCCACGGCAGTGCTAGGTGCCAAGACCATGGTTCAGGAAACAGTGAAGATTGGCCAGGCAGGGCAGCCTGGCTGCAGGGCACCTGGGAGCCCGAGGAGGTAGCTGGGGGGGGGGGACCTGGACCTGGTTTGGAGGAGATGTTGGGCAGTGGCTCATACCTGCAGTCCCAGCACTCTGGAAGGCCAAGGTGTGAGGACGCTTGAGCCCCAGTGAGGCTCCGGGCTCCGGTGGCCCTGGAGCTCGTGGCTCAGGAAGAGGCCTGTTTACACAGGTGCCACATGCTCCTGTCCCCACCTGCCCCATGGGGCTCACTTTGGCTGTGTAGCCGTTCATGCTGATGGGCATCTGGCTGCCCCCACCGGGCTGTGGGGCTCCAGTTAGGCAGCATAGGCCTTGAGTGGACAGGATGTTGGTCCTCTGCAGTGATGGACACCCTCCGTGAGTGGGAGACTTGGGTCTCCCCCACCTAGAATGGTAGATTGGCTCCTATCGGGGACTGGCGCGGGGTCCTGAGCAGGGCTGGTGGCCACAGGCAGAAGGCTGACCATCACGCGCCTCGCACAATGCCTGAAACCCTGCCCCAATGACCAGTAGAAGGCAAGCAGAGTGGCACCAGTCCCTAGGCCTCTGTATCCTTACTCTGAATCTGGGCTGACTGGGGGTGGGGCAGGGGCAGGAGCCCTATAGGAGTAGCAGCTTCTTACCCGCCCCCCTCCATCACACCCAGTGTGTCATGTGCTCCCATGGGCCTGGGATTGCAGACAACTTAGATACATTCAGTGCCAGATGAGGAAACTGAGGCCCAGATGGTTAAATGACTGCCCAACTATGAAGGGCAGGGGTGGGTTCTGACCCCAGAAAATCTGGCCCCAGATGCCTCAGCCCCACCCCTCACCCAGCCTCCTGGTCTCTGGGCCACCTCAGCTACCTGCCTGCAGCTGGGTCGTGGGCTTGCAACCTTGGGGACAGGAATTCTTACTCTCCGCCAGTGCTAGGTCTGGGCTTTGGGCGGTACCCTACACACACACCGGGTGTCAGCATCGCTTGGACAAAGACAGGACAGGGCACTGGCAGCTGAGGCATCTTAGGGTGCAGAAAAGGGAGGATGGAACTAGAGCAGGGCAGAGAGAGAGGCAGGGGTCCCCTCTGCCCTCCTCCACCCTTCACTCTCCCTAAAGCCTCCCCCGACTTCCCGCTTCTCCTGGCGCCTTTCTCTGGTGACAGCTGCTGTGGGCAGGTGGGCCACCAGAGGGTAGAGCCACAACAGGCGGGGACAGATAGCTGGCCCTGCCCAGAGCCCCAGGGAGCCGAGTAGCAGGACAGATGCCTGGGGACTAGAACCTCTGACGCTTAAGGGCTTGAGCCACAGAGGGCAGCAGGAGAGGCCTTCCTGACTTTGTTGCTCCCCAGACCCAGGAGAAGAAAGAGTGGTGGGCTTCGAGAGCCCCCGCCTCCCAGCACCCCTGGTGAGGCCTCACCTACCCTTCCTTGGACACGCCTCGGTGACCAGACACTTTGGTATGACACAGATCTGAACTGCAGTCAGCCCCGGGTCCCAGGGCCCCTCTGAGCATTTGTGGCCTCCTCCAAGGGGTGGCAAATAGCCAGCTGCCCTATGGGGACTGTGCATGAATTTGGCTGTGACCTGATATATTTCCGGTACCCAGGCAATGTGTTCCCCTGTCCCTCTGAGCATGTGGTGCTGGGCAATGCATGGCCACGGAGACACTGATGCCCACCTGGTCACTGCTACCTCCAGCAGGTGCTGAGGGCCCCTTAAGACCACCTGGAGGTGGCTACTGATGGTCACAATGGGAAGAGAACAGCTCCCAGCCCCATCCCTGTCCTCCCAATGGCCAGGACCTTGGGGAAGTACATGGGAAGTTGGTGGCACTAGGGCAGAGCCTGGTGGCTTTCCAGGCTTTACCATTGGAAGCATGCAGCTGAGCCTCACTGGGGCCCACAGCTGGGTCGGGGTGGGGAGCAATGCCGGTGCCCTGGCCTGACCCTGCACGTCCTCTGCCTCATCTCCTCTCTGAGCGTGGACGCAGCTCTCCAACCAAAGCTGTTCTGGGAGTCCTTCCCACCTCGAGTCCTCTTCCCTTTGCTATTTCCTTTTGGCAATTTATAAAAGCAGCGTGATTAAGAAGACAGACGTACATTTTAAGTAGAAAACGTATGTATCCTCATAATATCCAAAATTTAAAAAATAATAGTAAAATTTTAAAAAGAAGAAGATGGCTGGACTTCCTAGGCCGGCCCCTCCATGGGACACCCCTGGGTCTCTTCTTTATTCCTTCTCATTTTTTTTTTTTTTTGAGACAGAATCTCACTATGTGGCCCTCAGTAGAGTGCTGGGGTGTCACAGCTCACAGCAACCTCAAACTCCTGGGCTTAAGTGACTCTCTTCCTCAGCCTCCCAAGTAGCTGGGACTGCAGGCACCCGCCACAATGCCCAGCTATGGTCAATCTCTCTTGACAAGCAATGACCCTGGGCTGGCTGCAGGGAGGCTGGGATTTGCTCATTGTCACACATTGCCCTGTGGAGAGGGGAGTAGAACCCAGGCTCCCACCAGCTGGCTCTGAGTGTCCCTCCACGCCTGGGGACCCCACCTCCCAGATTCTGAAAGCAGAAGGAACCCCCACCCCCCAGAGCATCTTTGCAGCAAGGCCCCATGATAGTGCAGGGATACATGGTTAGGCCCCGGGGCCTTCTGATCTGCAGACCTGTCCCCACCAGGCCTACACTGCAGACCCCCAGCATGTGTGTCCCCAAGGACCCCTTCCTGAACATTTGTCTAGCAAACAAAACTGGACTTTCCTCACTTGTCTCGTTGTGAGGGATGTGGACCTGCCCACTGGGAGCTGAGAGCCTCACAGGGTCAGGAGTCCATATACCTCCCCCTGTGGCCTCCGAAGATGGACCCGACCCAGGCCCTGAGCTGGGCCCTCCCTGACCAAACTCCTTAGGGCACAGAGCCTGGATGCCGTCCTGGGTCTGGGCGGGTCCTCCAGGCTCCTCTGGTGACCTTGGCAAAGCCTCCTTCTGCCCTGAGCTCAGCTCTGCAGCTCTCTGGGGAGCGATGCCCCTGCCAGATCTTAGGATGAGCAAACCAAGAGATGAAAGGGGAAACGGAGAAAAGGAGAGAGGGGCAGGGAGTTGGGTTTGGCAAGATGGGAGGAAGAGGGTTTTGCATTGTCTTTTCGGCTCCTGTCAGAGTTTTAAACTCGTCATGGTACTAAAGCTGCTGTGCCCTGGGGGCTTCACAGGGCCCACTTGAGATTGATGCTGGCTGCTTCTGGAGGGGTTTTAGGCCTCTCTGCCAAGGGCAGCTTTGCACAAAAGATCCTAAAATAGAACGGAAATTTGGACATTCCTGAAATTAACCACTGCAAAGCTTGTGCTAGGCGGCCGCTGCTTCGGGGCCCCACCATGCCCAGGCCACCATCCCTCTGGGCTCTGGGATGGTGGTGGCTGCATCCTTGCTTCTGGTGGCTTGGGAAGTGCTGGGACAAGGCCAGCAGACCATGGGCAGAGCTCTTGGTCCTGGCCCACTGTGGTGGGGGGTGGGGGGTGGGTGGCAGGCCACAGCTGGCCTGCTCTTCATCATCAGCTGGCTCTCTGAGGGCCCAGGGACACCAGCCTTCTATGTGGCTGTCCTCTCTGTTCAGCCCTCGGTGGCCCCCTGGACCACCAAGTTCCCTGGCAGGAGAGAGACTGGCTCTGCCTGGGTCGCTAAGGGCGGCGGCACCATCTCTTCCCTTGGGGTGACCCAGCCGTGTCAACCACGTCTTGAGGGCCAGGGCTCAACCTTAGCACTTGGGGGCGGAGCCTGCTTGGGGGGAGAGGGCCTGGGGCCCCCAGAGCCTTCCCTGGCCCCGAGTGTCTGCAGCGGATCCCTGGAGGGGTTTAATCAAGGAGCCAGCGCTGACCTGGCATCCCCGCCCCTCCTGTGCAGCCTCCTTGGTGCGGCCCAACACATCACTGGGCAAGCTGAGGCCTGCCCTGCACGCGGATGAATAGTCATGAGGGATAAAGGGGTGGGCCGTGGGTTTTGTTGTTAGATGCAGCCAGTTGACAGAACTAAGGGAGATGGGAAGAGTGAAAATGCCAACAAAAGGCCCGCATGTTCCAGAGCATCCTTGGCTCCTGCCACCCTAGCGCAGAGCTGCTCCCCCTCTGTCCACCTGCCCGGCGGCCACGACTCCACCCCTCCCCTCCCAAGCCACCCAGACCCATGCCTCGTCCCGCGGGTCGCCAGCCCCCTGGCACGTGCAGAGCCCCTGGCACCTGCCATGCTGTACGTCGGTGACCCCCTACGGCACCTCGCCACGGTAGGTGCGGTGCATCCTTCACGGCATTTATTGCGGGGACTTTGGGAAGGGGTTTTGCTGCAGTGGAGAGTTCAGAATGGTCACTTGCCTGTCTCCCAGGTTAGGCTCTTGCTGCTAGTACGGGTGACAAGAGACAGGAAAGGAGGCATGGGGGGGGGCTGCAGGCGGGTGCCGGGCAGGGAAGCAGGGCTGGGAGACTGAGGCGGTACTGCCCAGGGCAGGGGAGTCGGGTCTCTGCCTTGTGAGCTGAGGGTTATGATGCTCCCGGCTTAGGCACTGGTAGCTCTGTCCTGGACTCAGGGTCTCCATGCTGCCCTGCCCTACCCAGCTGCCAGGAGCTCAGCTTGCCCTGGGGTTATCTTTGCCCTCAGGGCTTGGTGTGAAGCCTCCCGCCCTGCTCCCAGGCCCAGGAGCAGCCTCACTTGGGAATGTGCTCATTTGACAGCTCAATGTGGATGGGGCCGAAGCTTCTCTTCGGCAGGGCTCTGGGTGGTCTGAGCTCCAGGGGAAGCACCATGGCCTCGAGGCTTCCTACCACACCTCTTTCAGGGACAGCTGGCTTGGCAGGGGCATGAGGGCAAGGTGAGGGAAGGAATTGACTATGGCTGGTGCATGGCCCCGTGGCCTGAGCCTCAGGGACCTGGATCATTTCCAGACTTGCCAGGTCCCTGGGGGCCCAGGCAGGCACCAGGTGCTAATTGAGCAGGCGGGAGCCTGGGTGCAGCTGCTCCACGCAAGGCCCTCCTTTCCGGGGAAGTTAGAGTGGGGTCTGTGATACACCTGCCACTCATGACACCCAGCAATGGGCAGTCGATGGAGTCCAGGGTCCCAAGCCAGTCCAGGACAGGAGCTGTGCGTGCAGCGGGAGCTGGACATGGGGGCCTTTGGAGACAGGGGTGTATGTGTGTGAAAGTGTGTGTGAGTATGTACATGCAGATGAGAACGTGTGCAAATGTGTGTTGTCTTGGGGGTGTGCGTGTGTGTGCAGGGGCCATTTGGGGTGTGGGTGCACGTTTGTTAAGTGACCGTGTTATGTGTGTGGGATGAGTACATGAGTGTTTATACCTGTGGGTGTGTCTGTGTGCCCAGGCAAGCCTGTGATGGGGAGAGAGGCAGTGTGTGTGTGTCACCAGAGGCTGGTCAGGGGTGTGGGTGGCCTGTCTACACAGCATGACCCGGGTGAGGGCTCCATGCATGGAGCTTGGGAGCAGCACGGTCTCGCCACACACTTGGCGTGTCCCTTTGGTCTGAAACCTGTTGCTAGGACTGAGCCCAGTGCAGGGAGCTGCGGCCCTCCCTTGTCTGTGTGTCTGTCACCCGCTTGTTCATTGACTCATCTATCCACTCACATGCTGTTATTGGGAATGTGCAGCAGACCTGGGCTCTCCCACGGGAGCAGCCTTGTGCCCCAGGCTCTTGGTGCAGGTGGTGGTGAGCCGGGAAGGGTTGTCTCCCAGCCAGAGGGCCACCTGGAACCCCAGGCAGAGCCCTGAGCCCTTGGCCTGGAGGCTTGTGTCTGTGCCCAGCCAGAGAGAAGCCTAGGGGACAAGAGAGCTCTGCTACCTACCACCTTTCCCTCTATTGGAACAGGCCTTGCCGAGTGACTCCCCTTCAGGAACCCCCAGCTGAGATGGGACACAGTGGCTGCAGGGGCACCTTTCCTGGGAGGCAGGTGGGAGGGAGAGACCTGTCCCCTGGGCCATGGGGCACCCCTCCCTGTCTGAGCCGCTGGTATCCACCCTGCTGCTGCCACCTGGTGCGGAGGGAACCAGAAGGCCAAGGACATTATAGTTCCTTCTCTTTTTAGACCAAGGCTGATTGTGGTTTGTTCACTCATTCATTCATTCGTTCACTTGTCAATTGAGCCCCTCTCCTGCGTTAGGCAGAGCGGCTCCAAAGCCTCTGCCCCTTGCAGGGTGGGTTGTCATCTTCAACTGGGTACCTGACTCAGTTTCCTTGTTCCCATGCCAGAGAAAGAGAGAATTTGTGATCTTGTCTTATGCATAAAAATGTGACCAGAGAGAAAACGGTATTTAGTTCATAAGACCTTAAACTCAAAAGGAACAAATGCAGCATATTGGAGTTTTGACGTGATCTTTCTGTCGACTTCTGTCCTGCTGTGGTGTGGCTGCTCAGAGCCTGGGGGCCCAGCTGGGCCTGGGAAAGAAGCGTCCGAGCTGCAGGACGCTGTCTGAGCGTGTAGCTGGGTCTCCTGCCTCATGCCTCAGTGTGGTGTGAGGCTCCAGGGTGGGCTTGGGGTTGTCTCTGGCACCCTCTGGTCTTTGGGAAGTGATGCTGCTTTCTGAGTTTCGGTTCCTTCTCTGTGAGCTGGGCGGTGCCCACCACACTGCCTGTTGGCCAGCAGCTGTGCTGTGGGGTCACAATGGCCATTTGTGTACCGGCCAGACATGTTTGTAGACTGAAGTTGAGAGAAGCCTGATCCAAGGAGCCAGGATCTCGGCTCCTTCCTCCTGCAGCCTCAGCCTCTTTGTTTGCGTCTGGACTTTCTTTCCACACTGAGGACTCAAAAACCCCTGTGGTGGCTTTGGCCAAAGGATGCCACATACTGAGTTTATGGCTCCCACTTACTGGGCTTGTTCAGTGCTGGGCCCCAGGCCCATGCAGAGATGAGCTCCACTCTCCCACCTGCAGCAAGGAAGGAGCTGATGCTGCACCAGAGGAGCCCTTCTAGATGAGAGGCGAGCCGTGGAGATGTGGGTGCTGGGCAGGGCCCCTCAATACCCAGAACTCTCCCTGGTGCACCAGCAGTCCCACCTCACCTCCTCCCAGGGCCACTGTTCTTCAACGCTCCAGGGTCTCAAGAGGTGAACAAGGGTGACATTAGATGCCACGGGCTGTCCTTGTGCCTTTCTGTGTTGAGTGGGGGGTCGGGTTTGTCTGGGCCGCAACATGGTGCTTGTAGTGGCATTGTGAAGATGGGGCCTGGCCTGTTTCCCAGACCGTCTGGTGCGGTGGGCATCAGTGGATGTGTGTGCATGAGTGTGGTCGCCATTGTGCCGAGAGCAGGGTGGACGGTCTGCACGCCATGGGGAGGCCCTCCCCTCCGTTCCTGCAGAAAGTGCAGCCTCTGGACCGGAAGGGCGCCGAAGGCCAGCCCAGGTGGGAAAAACCAATCAGTGCGTAAGAAACATCTACTAGGCACCTCTTGGATGCAGCACAGGGACACAGGTGCTAGGGCCCCGGTGCAGTGCTAGGACCGACCACAGGGGGGCAGGGCCGAGGCGGGGAGCCCAGGTGAGAGAGGCTGCACAGGCCAGGTGGGCACAGGGAAGTGGAGAGGAGCCCTGGGGCCCTGGACGAGATTTGCTGTGGGGCTGGATGCAAGGGGGGAGGGGGGAAAGAGGGAGGGTGACCCCGAGGTTTTTGGCTCAAGATAGATGAAATTGCAGCAGGGGCTGAGGTGAAAATGCAGGATCTGCTGTGGTTGTTCCTGAAGCCACAGGAGGGAGGAGGCATTTAAGGGTGCTGGGAGCCTGGGAAGTGACACCCCCGCCCCCCGCTGACTCAGACGGGGAGGGTATTGGTGGAAGGGTGTGAGGTGTCAGGCACAGGATGGAGTCTGAAGGTGACCTTCAGAATGGGGGCGGGAGAGGGTGCAGGGACCATGCACAGGTCCCCTCTGGGGACAGATGCAGGTCTGCTACTCCTGAGGCCAGAAAAGGGGTGAGAGGTGGACCAGGAGTCAGGGTCTCACTGCTGGAGCAGCCTCCTGGACACTTGGGGTGGTGGCAATCAGGAGGACAGGGAATGTGGAGAGGAGCCGGGGTGGGTGTTCTGGGCATGGGTGATTAAAGCCAAGTCTGGGTGAAGACAGCATGGAGGGGAACACAGGGAGACCCAGGAAGCCAGAAGGGCCTGCCCAGGGAGTAGCTGGGAGGACCTTCAAGAGGTGAAATGGTGAGGACAGAAAAGGGACTGAGGCTCGGCTGCATGGAGATACTGGGGACCTGGGAGGGTTCCAGGGACTTGGAGAGGACAGAGCTCACTGGGAATGGCCAAGGGGAGACCTGAGCGGGGTCTGGGCAGCAACCAGCCGTCCTCTCAGGTCATCTCGGCTGAGGGAAGGCTCGATCGTTCCAGTGGGAGGCCAGGCAGATTCCTTTCCACTGAAGCACTACCTCCTGCCGACCTCCACCCCTCCCTGTGGAGGCTGATGGCTGTCTGTCCCAGCGGGGTTTAGAGAGGGTGAGGAGTGGGCATGAGCTATGCCTCTTCCCCTTGTTACCCCCAAGTCTCTGCCTTCTCCCTCCCCACCTCCTGCTTGCTGGACCCCAACTGGGCACCTCGTCTTCCCCGATGGGTGGTGTCACTAGCAGGAAACCCACCTTTCCATTGGGGCAGACCAAACCCCAGGGCCATTCTGGGCACCCTAACATCTGTACACCCTGCTCCAGACGGGCCAGGGCCTCTCGTGCTCTCCCCACATCCCCCTTGCTGCTTAGATGTGGCTCCTGGATGCCACACACTGCCCACTTCTGAGGGAGTCTGAGGGAGCCCCCTGGGACCTGGGCTGCTCCCTCCTCTGTGCAACCCAGAGGGCTCCTGGCTCTGCCCTCCTCTCCCCTGCACTCAGCCTCAGCCCTTCCTCCAGCCATAGGCCCTTCACCTGGATCCTGACCCCCGCCCTCCAAGCATCTGCATGGGCCTTTCACTTACCACAGGGCCTGGCCCGAGCCCCTCCATGCCTGAACACCTGATTCTGTTTTCTCTCGACCTCTCTTGGTCCCTAGAGGCCTGCATACTCACTGGCCAGTTTTTTCACATCATCTGCTGGGAGGGCAGGGGCCGTGTCTGTGTGCCAGGTGGCTGCCTCTCCCCCATGCCTAGTTTTGCACTTGTCACACCCAGATTCTCAGTCCAGCTGTCCATGCCATTCCTGTTGCCCCTGCCCCCAGGCCACCCCTTCAGACGCTGCTAAGGGCACCAGGTGTCTCAGCACCAGCATCAGGCTGGCGCAGGCAGAGCCTGACGAGCATCTACAGGACAGGAGGGTGGACGGGCAGGCCGGGGATGTGTGCACAGACAGGATGTGGGCCCCTGGGGCGCGCTCTGGGACAGAAGGCTGATGGCTGTCTGTCCCAGCGGGGTTTAGAGAGGGTGAGGAGTGGGCATGAGCTATGCCTCTTCCCCTCTGTTACCCCCAAATCTCTGCCTTCTTCCCCGCTTTCTGGGTGGGAGGGTCGGGACCAGCCCATATAGGTGGGTAAATAAAGTCTGTGCAGTCTGCAGGCCATGTGCCTCTCACAGGCGGCGCTGCAAAGCCTGGTGGGACGCAGAGTGGAGACCCCTCCAGAGCCCTCTGCAGATGCTCCAGGGTCCAGGCCGCCCACCGGCTGTGTTTAGCCAGCCGTGCACAGATGAAATGGGCGGGAGTGGTGGCCCCAGGCCTCCTGGTCCTGCCGACACAGGTCTGGGCAGCCTTGTGGGGCTTCTGGGGGCATGTTTCTCCAGCTCAAGGTGAGGAAAGTTCCACATGGCCCTGGCACGGGATTGGGCCTTGCCTCAGCCCCGGGTGAGAGGAGAGGGTGCTGTGTGCATATTTCGGGAGAAGGGGCCCTTCCCCCCAAGCACAAGTCAGATCTTGTTGGCATTTCCATCCGTTTAATCACAGACTCCAGGAGATACTGTGGGAAGTACCAGCGGGATGGAGGTCCTGCTCCGAGTGGGACGGGTTATCTCCTCATGGAGCCCAGACGGCATGTCAGTCACTACCCCCTGGGCGAGGCTGGGCCCAAGTTCAGACATGCCGGAGAGGAGGCCGGGAGACTGAGAGGGTCGGGCGCCCATGCCCTCCTGGGGTGGGTGGTGTAGATTCCCTTCCTCTCCAAGTACTGGGTCAAGGGGAGAGCACTTAGACTCCTTCCCAGGTGGAGAGAGAAGCCCTGAGGGCAAGGGAGAGGCATGGACCCCTCAGGAGCTCTGGGCAGGCTCTCTCCAGCCCCTACCTGCAGCCTTACCCCAGGCGATGTGCTGCTTTAGAGAACATCTGTCCAGTGCTGGCTGTGCCTCCCATGCTTACCTGGTGGTAAAAGTGACCACATCTCTGCCCCTGCATGGAGCTCCTATGCAGCCAGGGAGCAGGATTGATGCCCCAGCAGGTGGCTGGGGGGACCAGTAGGATGTAGAGGGCTGTGGCCACCCCTCCCTCTGTGGCTTGTCAACTGGTCTCCTGCTCTGACCTGGGTCCTGACTCTGGTCCTTTGAGGAAGCTCCATTTTGTACAAAGACAGGCACCACACAGCCAGGCCAAGGTGAAGCTGGGGCTCTGACTCAAGCCCCTGCCCCTGGACTCCCTGCCAGGCTAGGCCTAGTGTGGTGCGGGCTCCACCCATGGGAGCTCTCATGGCCTCAGCCCTCCCAGACCTGACCAGCTTCCCAGAGGAGCTTGATTCTGAGCAGGGTCTGGAGGGGTTGGGGGCAGAGGGTGTAAAGAAGGGGCTGGGGGAGCAAGCCAGCTTTCCCACTAGATGGAGGGTCGGGGGTCAGGTTGAGGGGTCAGTGGGTTGAGGAGAGAGCAGAGTGAGGCCCGTGGAGAGCACCAGGCCTCGTGGTCTCCCCGTCCCTGCCCTTGTCTGTTGTCCCGTCTTAGGGTCCTAAGTTCTGGTAAAGGTGCCTGGACACTGGCAGGAGAGGGGAGCAGCTTAGGAGGGAACCAGGACCTCAACTTCAAAAGTAGCTCATTTTCCAGCTACATCTTTTTTTTTTTGAGACAGAGTCTCAAGCTGTCACCCTGGGTAGAGTGCCATGGCATCATAGCTCACAGCAACCTCTAACTCTTGGGCTCAAGTGATCCTCTTGCCTCTATTTTTATTTTCAGTAGAGACGGGGGGGGGGGAGGGGTGTCTCACTTTTTGTTCAGGCTGGTCTCGAACTCATGAACTCAAGTCCCATCTTGAGCCTCTTAGAGTGCTAGGGTTATAGGCGTGAGCCACCATGCAGGCCTTTCCATCTACATTTAAAGAAAAAAAAGCACTTGAGAAGGTTTGCAAATTTTAAACAGTTAACATGTGAAATGGGAATCTTGCCCTTAGCTCAGTGGGTATGTGGGCGCTGGCCCCGTACCCTGAAGCTGGCAGTTTGCAGCCCAGCCTGGGCCAGCTAGAACAATAATGACAACTGCAACAACAAATAATGCCCAGGGATTGTGGTGGGAACCTCTTGTCCCAGCTACTTGGGAGGCTAAGGCAAGAGAAACTCAGGCCTAGGAGTTTGAGGTTGCTGTGAGCCATGACGTGGTATTCTACTCCAGGGCGACAACTTGAGACTCTGTCTCAAAAAACAAACAAACCAAAAAAAACTATAAAATTCAATTTGATACAAAAAAGGACTGACCCCATGGAGCAGGGAGGTACTGGCTTCATCTACAGTTGAGCCCCACAGTGGGGACAGAGGAGGATGGAAGGGGGAACTACCCAGGCTCACACTGTTCTGGGGGAAGTGGCCTGGCCCCTGGGCACTGTCTGGGCATGGGGCTCCAGACATCAGGGACGTGTGGCCACTTTTGTCAGCGGCTCCTGAAGGGCTGCCCTGGCTGGAACTGCTGTGTGGGTATTGGGGTCTGTTTCCCAGAGCATCTGCTCACCCCCATGGACTGGTCAGCTGTGCTTTGTGCTTAACAACTGTCCCTAAGTGAGTGACCCTGGGCCTTGTCCCTGGTCCTCAGTAGGACCAGCCCTGCCCTGGTTTCCTCTTTGCTGGATTTTGGTGCCCATGAGGGGAGATCTTGCATGTAGTTGTCCAGACAGTGTGCTGTGTGAGGGCCATTTCTCCTGATAAGAAGTCCCAGGTTACAGGGGTTCTGGACCCTCTCTGTCCCCTAAGCATCCTACCAAGTAGGTGTTGGCTTCATACCCACTTTGCAGACCTGGGGAGGTGCAGCAGTGGGTGGGGTCACACCGGTGGAGCTGGGCCACTGCCCCACCACGAGGGGCTTCAGTGGATCAAACGAACAAAGCCTGGGAAGGGGGCTGACACCTGAGACTGGCCGTGGCCAGAGACAACCCCCCCCTTACAGCTGCCCTAGCTCTGTGCCAGTCTCAGGTGCACCCGGGGAGGCCCCACCAGATCTGCAGGGACAAGAGACAAGGTCTTTGGGGGCCAAGGGTGCTGGGGGATGGGGTGAACTGCCCTTCAAGGACCTGGTGCCCATTTCCTAGCCAAGAGGCTGCTACTTGCTGCTATCCACTTGCCCCCAAAGGCTGTGTCCTTTCCATAAAGGACCCCCTTGGAGGGGCTGTAGAGTTTTCCTGCCCACTAAGACAGCAGACAGCCTCAGGGGCTCCTTCATTGAGCCTCCTGCTCCTCCCCACCCCCGTGTCAGCATTTAGGCCTCTCCTGCTTCCCTTCCTAAGGCACTGGTCCCAGCCCAATTACTACCCTCTGGGTCCCCCTAAGCCCTGTGGAGATACCCTGTGTGCCTTGCCTTAACTGTAGCAGAAATAGACCACCCTGGGACCCCAGGGCAGAGGCTAGGGCACACAGGCCACCCCAAACTGATAGCATGCTGGGTGACCTGGTCCAGGGCGGCGGCGAGCTCAGGGGGCCTCTGTGGACAAACGCATGTGGGGCCATGGGAGCATCTGGGAGGGCCTGCCTGGTCCCGCAGAGACATGAGAGGCTCCCGGGATCATCAGCCCTCTCTGGGTGGGGTCTAGTGTGAGATGTGGCAGGTCTGGGAGGGATGCATCCCCCCCAGCCCTGGTCTCTTCGCAGGGTCCCTGTCCCTAACACAGCCCCAGAGGCCCCAGGAGAGCCTCACGTGTCTGACTCCTGGGAGCTGGGGGGATGTGGTGGGAGGGGGCAGGCCACCCGCTGGCTCCTGGGCTCCCGTGCCCACGTTCCCTCCTTGGGCCGGGCCCAGCAGCCCAGTGTGCACATGTAGGCACTTGTGGCCGCCGCAGGCCGGGCGTGTCCTAATTAGCCCACTATCTTGGGAGCTCTTATTGGAAGCAAAACAAACCAAAAAAGTCCTGGTTTTACCTGGGTCCCTCCCCACTGCCAAGTGGGTCTCATCTTAGCTTATGGAGGGTGTCCATGTTCTGGGGACCCCAGGCTCCTACGTAGGCATGTCCCAGACCCTGGCCCTGGTTCCCTGTTGCAGCAGCTGTGATGGAGGGGTAGCCAAGCCTCAGGCAAAGTCCCACAACCTTGGGCAGGGAAGGAAATGGGCGGAGTCCTTAAACCAGGGAGGAGGGAAGGATGAGCCCTTTGAGGCTGCAGGAGGAGGCCAGTCGTATAAAAAGCAGCCCAAGCTTCCTAATCAATGGGGTTCCCAGCTGGCTCAAACTGCAGCCACAGACTCTGCCATCTTCTGGGGGCAAGATAGGCCCCGTGCCCACAGACTGGGTGAGCATATGGAGGGAGGTGTCCCCTGGAAGCGGGAAGGAACAGCATCCCCCAAGTGTGAGGACAGCCTCACCCTGCCTGGCCCAGCCCCGTGCCCATGCCCCTGACCGGAGGCAGCTCCACTGAGGGGGACTTTGGAGAGGGCTGCAGCGGTTGCCCTGCCCGGGCTGCCCCACGTCAGGGTCCCCGCGCAGGCCCTGCTTTGCCGCTGCTGGGTGCAGAGATCCTATCAGCTCTCTCTTCTTGGCTCAGTGACTAATTCCTTGGCACCTTCCTCAGATCATTAAAGAATGTGGACAAGTTAAAATATGAAGCATGTTGTCGTGGGGCTGCATCCTGCCCCTCCTGAGCAGGCACCCTCACCCTCATTCCCGCACAAGAGGCCGTGCTGGGCAGCCCTGGAATCTTGGGCTGGGCTGTCCTTGATTGGGCTGGGGTCAGCGGGTCAGGAACAGATGCTCAAGCCCTGCAGCCCTCAGGCCAGCCCAGCGACAGGATAGACCCTTTCTCCAGGGCCGGCTAGTCATGGGGCAGAGACAGAAAACAGGGGGACTCAGGACTCAGGTGGGCCGTCTGGTTCTGGTACTGGGGGTGGGAGGGGCCTGCTCACTCTCCATCCTCACTGCTGAGCAGCTGCGACGGGGGGAGCCATCCTGCATTATTCATTCGCTCACTCATTCGTACCGCTGGTTCACTCGCCCAACAAACCTTTTGGGCAGTGGCTCTGCTAAGACCCTGACCCAGCGTCTGCAGCACAAGATACAAGCATTATCCCACGTCGTCTAGTAGGCACATTCAAAAAGGTGAAAGGGGCTCAGTGCCTGTGGCTCAACTGGCTAAGGCGCCAGCCACATACACCCAAGGTAGCGGGTTCGATTCCAGCCCGGGCCTGCCAAACAACAATGATGGCTGCAACCAAAAAATAGCCGGGCATTGTGGCGGGTGCCTGTGGTCCCAGCTACTTGGGAGGCGGAGGCAGGAAACTCACTTGAGCCCAGGAGTTGGAGGTTGTTGTAAGCTGTGATGCCATAGCACTCTACCCAGGGGGACAGCTTGAGGCTCTGTCTCAAAAAAAAAAAAGCAAAAAGGTGAAAGGAAACCGGTGGAAGTCATCTAATAATTTGCCTTATTTGCCCCAGTTGTGACTGTTTGGGTGCGCAGTTAACACAAAATTGCGAACAAGGAGTTTTGTTTTGTGGCCTGGCCCCTTGGGATCTCAGTGTGCTCACAGCCCTGGCAGGTACCCACTATCACTGGCCGAGTTTTATATGCTCCCTACTCACGTGGCCAGTGGCACCAAATTGTGGTTCCTCCCAGGGCTCGCAGTCAGGCAGGGCCACAGAAACCCTCCCGGAGCACAGACATGGAGGTGCTTAGACTAGTGGCACGAGAGGGAACTTGGGGTCTGGGGGCTGCTCTAGCCAGTGTGGCCATGGGCAGATGCTCCCCAGGTTAACAGCCCGAGGTCTGCCCGGTGGCTCCTTCCAACGGCAGCTCAGGCCAAGGTGTGTGGGTCAGGATGGAAAGCCACTCTGGGTGGCAGTTGGTTGTCCCCGGCCTGGAGTACCCAAGGAAAGTGCTCATCTGGCCTTTGGAGGCCCTGGAACAGTGACCATGGCATGGGTCAGAGACAGCCATCAGCTCCCTGTCCCCTCCTTGCCTGTCAACATTACCCAGGGAAGAGGCCTCCATGCTGGGCAGCCTCCGGAAGGGGACTCTCCCTCCTGACTCTCCTGGCATCTGTTTCTTATCAGAGGTACCACCCGGCCATGGGATTTGGACATCCAGGCCAACCCCAGGGCTGGGAGGAGGCCTGGTAGGGGGCCTCGGATGTTAGGGGGACATGTGTTTTGGGGCACACGAACAGGAGGGACTATGGGTTATGTAACCCAATCCTCCTTTGATGGGAAAGACTGAGAGGCAGAGAGGCTGAGCTGGGTGCAGTGGCCCAGCTGGGAGCAAGTCTGCCTGGAACACAGCTGCCCCTGCACTGCACTGGTCAGGAGTGGGCCTGAGACACAGAGGGCTGCGCCCTCCTGCTTTTCAGTGTGCAGGCGGCAGGCTGGTGCGGGCAGATGGGGGTGCACACAGGGCCTGGGGAAACGGCTCCCAGGGTGCCCCTCCCCACCGCCATCCCAGCATACCGGCTCTCTCCCTGCCCCACTGGCCCCTGGCCTCTGTGTCATCTGCTGGGGTTGCGCTGTCACTTGGGGCAAGTCACTTCTTTCATTCTGTGCCTCAGTTTTCTCATCTGTCAAATGAGGACAATAGCAGCACCCTCCTCTGGGCTGCCGAGGGGACTGGGTGAGTTTGTGCACAGACCTGGCTCCGCACAGGGAAGGGTGTGTCAGCCTCTGCCACCAGCGGTCCTCCAGCCATTCTCCGTACCCGCCTCTGCCAGGAGGGGAAGGAAAAGAAGGGCGTCTTCCTCGCTGGCCCTCCAGGCGAGGTCTGCTCTGCCCTGGATCTGTTCAGGCCAGCACCCCTCCTCATCTGGGGGAGGCTGATCCATTTGGAGTCCTGGGACCCCACAAAGGAGGAACCAGGGACGTAACCACTTGAGTTACTATCCTCCAGGTGTGTGGTCCTGGAGAGCAACTCTGCCAGCCAGCAGGCTGTGGGGGCCAGCTTCAGACCCTGCCTGGGGCTCCACTGACCCCTGAGTGGGGAGGGGCCATGCTAATAGGAACAAGGCCATTCTCAAAGGGATGAGGCTGTCCAAACGGGTATGAGGCCACCCAAATGGGGAATCTGGCCCAGCCAATGACCTGCAGCCCCCAGCCCAGTCCCACTACCTGGATGGCTGGACTGAGGGGTCAGATCTGGTCTCCAGGACCTTGGGGGTACCCATGCAGGGCTCCTGGGGGTGCCCCCCTGTAGGCTGGGGCCAGTCCTCCTTGGCTTCATGGGGCAGGGAGGTGACTCTGTCAAAACCCTGCTACTGCCCCTGGAGTGTGCTGCGAAGTCCTGGCGGCGGGGGGGGGGGTGTTGGGAGCCCCCCCCACCGGACAGCTCCCCTCCCAGAGTGCAAAGGCTGGATTCCACCTTGTCAGTGCTGGGTGGATCCCCAGAAGCCCTGGCACCGGGTCTGTGCAGAGGGGAAGGCAAGGTGAATATGTCAGTTTATCCCAACACAAGTAGTGGCCTGTTAGGGATGGGGGGGGCGCCGGGGAAATATTTGGGATGACTGGAGCTGCTGGCCCTTTAAGGCTCCTGTAACAGGACACCTCCCAGAACGGGACAGGACGGACTGACTGTGTGTGCTTTCCCCTCCCTCCTCCCCCTTCTGAGCCAGGCCCAGTTCAATCTGCTCAGCAGCACCATGGACCAGATGAGCAGCCGCGCAGCCCCGGCCAGCCCCTACACCCCAGAGCACGCCGCCCCCGTGCCCACCCACTCGCCCTACGCCCAGCCCAGCTCCACCTTCGACACCATGTCCCCGGCGCCTGTCATCCCCTCCAACACTGACTACCCCGGCCCCCACCACTTCGAGGTCACTTTCCAGCAGTCGAGCACAGCCAAGTCAGCCACCTGGACGGTGAGTTGCCCTGGCTTCCAGGGACTTTGGGCTGGCACTTTGGGAGGACCGAGCGCACCCTGCTGTCCGCACAGGGTTCCCACTGGCTGGCCTGGCCAGGAGGAGCATCAGGCTGGAGGCGGGTCTCCACTTTTCAGACTCGTGGTCAGAGCTGGCTAATCTCCCAAAGGCCCCCAGAGGGGACAGACTTGGCCTCACCCTGCTGGTGAGGTCCCTGGGGCAGGGGCAGACTCTCTGGCCAGCTTCCCAGCATGCAGGTGGGGGCTCTGTTTTGCATTCTGCCCTGGGCTGGGGCACAGGACTTCTGCCGAGAGTCACCTGAGGCTAGAAATTGCCTGCTCCAAGCTGGGAGAATCTGCAGGTGGGTAGATTTGGATCTTGCTCTGGGGTCTGTCTTGAGGTGTCATCCCAAGCAACAGTGCAAGGCAGGGAAGTCGGTGTGGAACCAGAAGGCTGAGGACACAGGTCCTTACTGTGTGTGGTGCCCTGGAGGACTGTTTGGCCCAAGGTGGGGATGTTGCCAACTTTGACAAGATCACACGTGCACACAGCCACTCCCCTCACTGTGCTGAGGGCTTTGTTTTAGCTGACTCTTAAAAGCACCTGACAGCCCTGACATAGAGTTGAATCTGTCATTGTCTCATTTCACAGCCAAGGATGCTGAGGCTCAGGGAGTGAGAGTAGCTTGTGCAGAGGTACACCCATCGTAAGTGGGCGTGCAGAGTGGGGCCCAGCACTGGGCCTTGGCGTCAGTGCCCCTGACCATGGGGCTGCACAACTTGTGTACCCGCTGGCAAAAGAGGGGGTGGCTGGAAGGGGCAGGGTAAGGGATTCAGGGACCCTAGTCAGAAGTGCAGGCACACTGGATGTTGGGGGGCAGCCCCAGGGCCATCCTGGTCTTTCACACCGAGGAGAGGAAGTTGGACAGTGGGCTCACCCACTCGCCCACCGTGCTCTGTGAAGCTCAGGGGAGGGTCCAGAAGTCACTGCAGGGTGGCTGCGTTCCCGCCCCCTCAATGCAGAACAGGTGGCCGCCCCCAGCTCTTCCACTTTAAGAACTGGGTCCCACGATCCCCACAGCTCTGCTGGCCAGTAGCTGCAGTTTTCCCATGCTCAGAAGGGCCGCAAGGTGGGCAGAGTCTGAGGTCAGGCTCAGCGAGTGGCCGGAATCAGTCCTGCACAGCTGGTCTGGGGTCTGGGATCCAGACCACAGCCCCCCTGGTTGTCTCTGATTCTTGCTGAGGCCATGGGCCTCCCCAGGCTGGACTCTGGGGGCTCTAGGGGGCAGAGAAGGGCAGGACAACCAGGGCGCCTCCTCCAGGGCTCCCTCCCCTGCCCAGTCCAGCGAGCATTACAGACCCCAACCTAGTGTCAGTAAATTATTACTGTGTGGTGGTGACAGGAGCAGAAGATCATGTCTGCTCAGTGTCCAGAACAGAGCTCAGCCGCAGAACCGCAGTGTGCTGTCTCCTTACTGTGTCTTGGGGTGCTGATGGAGGCACCTTCCTCCTCACCCTGCCTGTGGGGGAGGGGACCAGCACCATCTGTCCACCTGCTCTGAGGCCCAGCTGGGGGGTCTGAAGTCAGGTCAGAGGCCCTGGGCGTCCCCACACTGCACACTCTGGTGACTGGAGCCTCCCACCACTCCCCTTCCAAGTTCAGACTTGTTCCCTAAGTCCTCTCTCTCCCTTCCCACACTGGCATCAGGATGGTGGGGGGAGCAGTACCCCCCAGCATCCTGGTGGGCAACAGTCAGAGCTCAATCTCCCTTCCTCTGGCTGTCTGAGGACGGTGGCAGCCCCCACAGAGTATCTTGGATGGTCTGCACTGGTCCTCACGGAGGGATGGGACCTGTCCTTCTGTGCTCGCTGCCTCCCCCATCCAGGGGTCTCCCCCACCCCAGGTGTATGGCATCGGGTTTCAAGGGACACATGTTTTTGTCTCAAGTGCCCTGCTCTGAGTAGCCCCATGCAGTGGTCTGCTCACTTGGATGGATGGAGGGGGCAGATCTGGAGGACTAACCACAGAGGGACAGGGAAGGCTCCTGGGAGCCTCCTGGCTCCGAAGCTCTGAGCCCCACCTGCTGCCCAAGCAGAGTGGCGATGCCTGTGTCCTGCCAGATGCAGCTCCAGCCCTGCCGCCCTGCAGGTGCTCTTCAGAACAAGCTTGGAGGATGCTGCTGCCTCCTTCACCCTTCTTCCCCCCATGCCCTGCTGCCCCCCATTGATAGAGGGGGGCAGGGTGGGACAAACATTGGTAATGAGATTTTGGCACCTCAGCTCTTTGGGAGCAAACCCCCCAATGCTCTGTTCTTGTCCAGGGAGGTGGCGGGCAGTGGCTCACAGCACAAGTTGGCTGCCAGGCAGCCACCTGCTCTCAACTCTCCGGGGTCCCACTGTGAGTGTGCTTGCCCAGACTTGTTGCCTGGGTCTGTGTTAGGGTCCCAGCGCCAGACCGCATTTGGCCCCCACCATACAAGCTGCTGGTAACTGATAGATAATTCATATTTTTCTCAAGTACAATTCCACACTGATGGCTGTCTGCCTCCCTCTCCCCCTCAGGACACCTGCAGCAGCTCCCAGTGACCACAGCTGTTAATGGAGTCTTTGGCCTCTGATTTGCAGAGGCCTGCTGTGGGTCTCCCCACCCCCGGAGCCCATCTGCCCTGACCTCTGGTCTCCTTGGGTCCCAAGGAAGCTGGTATGCACACATGTGTGCACGCAGAAACACACACACGAGCGCCCTCCCACCATGTGTGCAGTGCACAGACACACAGGTGCCCGTGCACCTCTGCAGGCCTCCCCTGGCTGCTGCCAGGTTCTGACACCCTCCATCCTCCCCAGAAAGCCAGGAGGATGGGATGCCACCGTCACAGGAGACTGGGCAGCCAGCAAAGGGATCTGTGTTTGGCCACGAGACAGTACCCAGTGATAGGGTAGGGCTGGTGTTTGGCGGGTGGGACACTGCATAGCAGGGACGTGGCCTGTGGCCATGATAGGGACAAATGAGCTGCTTGTGGGACTTCCTAGAGCAGGGCCTGGACCTGGGAAGCTGGAGGTTTGTGGGTGGTGTCCCGGCTGAGGCTTGGCCCATCACTGGCCTATTGAGGACTTGGGGAGAGACAGATACAGGGTGGGGGAAGGATTGTAGGTGTGAGGGAGGGGACTGTTGCTTGTTGGCCAGGTGACTGGTGGAACTGGGCAGGGATGGTACCTTTATCCCAGCTTCACATCCTGTCCTGGGAGCCCTCATAGTGGGTGGACAGTGGAATGGACAGCCAGTCCCGAGAGGATGAGCAGGAGCGATTTCCTTTCCCCCAGAGAACAGCTCAGTGTGACAGTGTGGACACCGTGTGGCCCCGGCTTGGCCTCCTCTTGCCCCCAGCTCACTTGGCCCCACCAGGGAAGGGGGTTGGCCTCAGTGCTTGGGAAGTTTCAGAACAGGACTCTGAAGCCAGACAGGAAGGCTTATGTATGGCAGGAAACCCTGGTCCACCATGACATCTGTGGGTGCCTCAGGGCAGGTGAGTGACACCACCCACAGCCCATGAGATGGGTGCAATGGGGAGGACATGCACAATGGGTGCGGCAATCAGCGGGCCCCCCTGGGAGTCCTCCAGCCAGATGGCCTGGACACTGCCCACTGAGTGACCTCCAGATGACCTCAGACTGAGTGTGCATGTGTGTGTGTGTGTGTCTATCCTGGGGAGAGCTGGCTGCCCGAGGTGCAAGAGAACCCCTCACTGCCCTTGGAAAGGACATGGGGATGGCAGGGCAGGACAAAGGCTCTACTCGGGATTCCTGGGGAGAGCGAGGCTGAGTCAACACTAATGGATTCAGAAGGAAACTTTCCAGCCCCTCAGAGGTTTGCAAGCAGGAGAATAATAGCGGAGGTGTCCCAACATGATCGTGGTATCAATTGCGTTATCCTAAAAGTTTATGGAATGCATAAGTGGAATTAATACCTTTTACTGGCACCAGAAGCAATTATATGTGTTTAAAGCTGAGGGAAGAGTTCTAACAATGTTTATTGTGGAGATGAAACGTGGATTATTAGGGGAAACAAGATCACTTAGGGAAAAATTGCAGCAATTGGTTGGATCATGCGTGGCACAGCTGGCAGCAGGAGGGAGCTTTGGCAGGCTGCGACTGGAGGGTCAGCACCCAGGACTTGTGCCTGCAGGGTGGGGGAGGTGTCAGCTCTCCTCTCTCCATCCATCTGAGGAGCTGGAGGAATCCCCAGCCCTGCAGGTCCCTGAACTTGGCCTTCGAGGTCCTGTGTGAGGCCAGGAGGGGCAGCTCCGTGCCCTTGGGTCCTGGCTGCAGCCCAGATGTGCAGACGGGTCCTGGGAGCTGAGAGGTGTGGTACAGGCTGCCCTGCACACCCACTGCCTGGTTCTTGTGGGGGGACACAAGGGAGAACCCTCCCGCGAGATGGAATTCTACTCGTAATTCTACTCGTAATGTAATTCTACATTACGTTTGGGACTGCAGAGAGACAGGCTCCAATTTGTGCTTTCTGATGAGCATCTATTTTCTAGCACTTGTTTCCAAACTTGTGATTAGTGTGCTGGTGGTAACGTAACGTGCAGAGCCCTGTGCTGGGCCCTGCAGCTGGGCGGCAGGCCCTGCTGCTCTGCCCATTCTACGGATGAGAAGACCGGAGCTCCCAGAGGGCAGTCAGGGTCCCCGTTAGAAGGGACATTGGCCTTACAGCCTGACTAGGGTGTCAGCACAGCCCACAGCCTCTCTGGGCACACCCCAAGTTTAGCTCCTGCCTGTCCACTGTGCCTTGCTTCATGGGGTGGGCCCCAGGGGCCCTTGAGGACCCAGGTGAGCTGATGGTCAGGAGACATTGACCACCAGAGTAGCACCTTCCTGTGGCTGGGGAGAAGCCTCAGGTAGGCCCAGTCTCTCATCACTCTTCTGACCATGCGTGAAATTGCAACCAGGTGGTGGAGAGTCTGCCCATCTATCTGCTTTCACTGCTTGTTTTTTTTTTTTTAATTGACAAATAAAAATCCCTCAAGAATGCTTTATAGGCGGCACCCGTAACGCAGTGGTTACGGCGCTGGCCACATACACTGAGGCTGGCGGATTCAAACCCGGCCCAGGCCAGCTAAAGCTACAATGACAACTGCAACAAAAAAATAGCCAGGCATTGTGGCGGGCACCTATAGTCCCAGCAACTTGGGAGGCTGAGGCAAGAGAATCACTTAAGCCCAAGAGTTTGAGGTTGCTCTGAGCTGTGATGCCACGGGACTCTACCCAGGGCGACAGCTTGAGACTCTGTCTCAAAGAAAAAAAAGAATGTTTTGTAATTAGAACACTCTGGGGCTGACAGGAGTCTTAGTGGTAAGGAGCCAGTCCAGCTGGGCCCCCTAAATCCACCCTCTCAGGCCTGGTCCTATGTACCTGCTGACAGGTGGACAAGAGAGGCTGCAGGGGAGGCTGGCCCCAGGCTTCTGCTGGACCTGGGACTGGAGCCAAGATGCAGCCCTGGGTGACCTGGGTTTTGAGCCATGTGGGCTGAGTGAGGTGGCGGTGGAGCCTGAGCAATGAGCTGGTGTCTTCCTAGCCCCTGGGGTTCCTGCAGCCTGGGCCAGCGGTCAGTGCAGGATTTTCTCAGATACAAAACAGGAGCCAAGCTCAAGGTGCAAAGCTATACCACTAGCTGTGACCCTGGGGGCCCAGCCCAGAGGTCTGTAGGTACAGACCCTGCCTCTGGGTGGAGAAGCCACTTGGCCATATCAAGCTAGTCTGTCCCTTCTAGGAGGCTAAGGAAGGGGAGGGCAGAACATTCTGGGGTATCCAAGCCTATTACCGGTTTGGACATTGTGAGGCTCAGAGAGCTGGTGGTGGCTGGGGTTGGTGTCCACAGCCCAGGATTATGCTGGGACTATAGCTGAGGAGTTCAGTGCATTTTAGGGCAGAAAAACCCCTTTGAAAAAGTTAACAGCACTTCAGCGAGTAGGAGATCAGAGGACCCTGGGGCAAGCCACCCCAGGGATTGCAGGCACACCTCCTTCCCTCACTCTGCCACCTGTAGCAAGGGACCAGAGGGTGCCACTCTCCATAGGGAGGGGGATCATACACTGGATCTGCCTCTGGCGAGTCACTGAATGTTTATAAGTTTCGGTGAAAACTTAGACTCCACCCCAACCATTGTGTGAAAGGCTGACAGATGACCATCCCATGGGTCTGCAGCTTGCCAGGCCTCGAGGGAGGGAGCCGACCCATCTCTGACCACCTGCACCAGGCCAATGTCAGTGCCCAGAATGGCACACCCATAGGCAGAGGCTCTAGGGCTGTTCTGTGTGCACCTGCTGACCCAGGGCATCCTCCTATCACCATGGCTGACAAGCCAGGCCAGCTCTAGAGGCCTCCATTAGCCTTATTAAAGCCACAAGCCAAGGCAGGGCCAAGAGTGGTGGGGGCTCCCCGCTCCTCCATACACCCAGTAATTCCATGTTCTGGCCCATGGCCCTGCTAGCTGGGTCCTTGCATCAGGCCAGAGGCTGGAGGAGAGGCCTGTGGGGGGAATGGGGCAGCAGGCTCAGGCTGTCTGTCTGGAGAGTCAGAAACTGAGTTTGTGGGGAGGAGAACTGTGGCTGGGGGCGGCAGAGGCTGAGTGAGGTGCCCTGGACATTCCATGTGGGAGGGAGACCTACCCTTGTCCTCGAGGACTCAGGACCCTGCCCTGCCACCCACCCCATGCCCAAGGCTCCCAGATGAGGTGCCTGAGTCACAGAGTAACTGTGACCCCAAGTAGGGTCCCTCAGCGCTAGGCAGACAGGGACACTTGAGGCAGAGTGAGAATGCTGACAGCACCTCCTATAGGTCTCAGTGAATCAGGACGGCACCCTCTGGGCAGGCACTGGACACAGGCTTGGCACACACATCTTGGCAGCAAAGCAGAGACTGGAGCTGGCCAAGCTGGTGTGGCTGCCTCCCACCCTAACCTTGGCCAGCTGCCTCTCACCCTGACCAGCCACATTGCAACCAGTTGCCTGGCAGTCCCCTACCCAAAGACAGCTTCAGTCTCAGCTGCCAAGGACTTAAGCATGGATCCCACCTGAACACTTCTTTGCTCTACAGAACCCAGAGGTGCTGAAGGCCAATCTGCTGAGCCCCCAATCTAGGTCCCAGGAGGTGGCAAGGGCAGGACATGGACCTTGGAGGTTAGACAGTTCTGGCCTGGGTGCTGGTCCACCCTTCTTTAATAGGCAGCATTTGGAAGCAAAGCTCTGGGTCTCTAAATGGGTGATGAAGGTCATATGTGGGCCTGGCACAGAGGAAGCACCTGTGATGGGGACCAGCAGAGAAGGCAGCATGATTGTGCCCTGTTCCCTAGTCAGGGAGCACAGTGCTCCCCAGCTCTCTGCCACAGAGGCAGACCCCCGTCCCCAGGCTTCCCCTCTCCTCCAAGTGCAGCCCTTGTCCCTGGCATGAGCCTTCACTCTGCAAGGGGGACAAAGCCTGCCATGAGTCCAGCACAGCCCTACTGTCCTCCTCTGCCCTGCAGTAGGGTGCACGCCATGAGGGCTGGACGGGCCCAAGGCCCTGTGGTCTGCGGGCTCTGGCTCCCAGGCTGGGCTGAAGGGTGTGCTCTGTCTCCTGGGCAGTGGTACGTCCAGGTACTGAGAGTCCATCTGTGACTCCTGCTCACCTAGTTGGGACCTGGCTCAAGGTCATGGCAGGCCAGGCTGCCTGGCTCCTGAGACTATCCCTGTCTGCCCTGGCCACCCCTCTCCAATGGGTAGTGTTTGTCCACAGCTTCTGGGATTCTCCTAGACAGCAGTAAGGGCTGAGGACTGCTCAGCATCTACAAAGCGTTTTCTGTTTCTGGTTCATTTTCCTTTGGGCTTCTGGCCTGGGGATCCCCTGCAGGCCAGTGTCAGGAGGTCAGCAGATGCATCTGTCCCCTACCCCACCCCTGAGCCTGGTGCGTCCATAGACTCAAGCAGCCTTTTTCTGTCCAGGTACTTCTTTGAGCCAAGCACTGGCACCAAGAGCCACCTGGAGCCCCTGCCTGTGGGTTGTGGGCTCCCTGGTGAGCAGATGACCAGGGAAACTCCAGACAGACATACCAGGTGCTCTGAGGCCGGTGGGAGGACCAGGCTAGTGGATCAGGGCCCACCCCCAGCAGTGAGGCTAGCAGTGATGTTGTGCACCAGTGAAGGCCACAAGGCTGCCATGAAGGGGACTCTAACAGAGTGGGCCCTGGAGCAGTGTCACCCAAGGAAAGCCCTGCTCCCGGGAAAGAAGGGACCCGGGGGACCCAGTCCAGGGGCTCTTGACTGGGGTCCTGTGTGGTTTTGGGGGGGTCCGTGTGTGAGCCTACCAATTCATGCAGTGCAGTCTGTGGCTCAGCCATGGAGCTTTCCTAGGGAGAAAAAGGACTCATGGACTTAGGGGTCTGTAACCCAGGAGGAGAGCAACATGGCCCTGAACATACACACACATGTGCACACACACACGGGCAGTGGATAAAAGTGGACTCTAAAAAAATCATTTAAAAAATAAAAGCCCCCACTACAGGCCCCGTCTTCCAGAATCTGTTGTAACAGATTCACCCAAGCTGGTTAACGGTATTTGCGGTTTGCAAGATGCTGCATGTCCCGGGAAAATGACAGACACGTTATTATCACCTCTCCACTGTCCTCCTGCCCAAACCTGCCTGCTCCCAGCGCCCATCTGCTGGGGAGCGGGGCAAGGAAATTAACAATCCTGCGCCCCCCCCACCCCGCCCGCCCCGAGCCAGCCTTCCCGGCCGAGGCTCCCAGCCAGGCCCCAGTTGTGGGGCGGGGGTTGGGTGCGAAGAGGGGAGGAGTCCAGGGGAGAGGACGGTCGGGGAGGGCTGGGCACACATGGGTGTTTGGGCAAACCGCTTCCTGCAAGCGCTCAGAGCACCCGCATCCCGGGCAGGCAAGTCTAGACGGCTCCGTGTCAACAGCCGAAGATAAATAAGATTTTATCAGCTCGGAATCTGTTGAAACACATCCATCTAGCGGTTCTAGGGAAGAAGGCAGAAGGGAGGGCGGCAGAGAGGAAGCGTCTCCACATGACCCTTCCTATGGAATAGGGACGGCCGCTGGAGCCCCTCCTCTTGTCCAGTCTGGGGAGTAGGAGGGAGCTGGGGGGCCTCACGCCCTCCTGGGCTCGAGCCTGTCCTCTGGAAGGACTTCCATCTTCCATATTGTAGGTGTGTTGCCACCTGATGGTGCAGGTCTGCGAGGGCCGTGGAGGCCTTGCGAGGTACAGAGGGGACGAGGGTCGTTCACGCCACCCTGGGGCGTGTCCTGGTCTCTGTCACTGGACTCTGGGCCTGGCCCTCCCTCCTAGTTGGCTCCCGCAGTGGGCGGTCCAGCCGCCACAGTCACGCTGGTACCGGGGACAGCTCCCAGTGCTGGCTCCACCCCAGCTGCGCGATGCACCCGCCTGCCTCTCACCCGGTTCCTCAGTTCTGGGAGGCAGACCGGACCAGAGAGACTGCACTGGTGGCCAGGGGTCAGAGTCCCCCCTCTTGTTGGCACAGGAAAGCCCTCTTGTGGGCTCCACCTGCTCCCCCGGCTCTGCCAGCAGCTCCCCGTGTCTGGCCTCAGTTTCCCTGACGTACGAGGGTGGAGCAGGGGAGGGCGGCATTCTGCAGGCACTTTTGGCTGCAGTAACCTGTGACTCTGAGTTGCTGGAGGTGTGTGCAGAGGGATGGGGTGGGGGCAGGAATCTAATCTGAAATGGAACATTCCTGATTTCCCAGGAGCCCAGCACTCGGGTATCAGCTATTTGGAAACCAGCAGACGCCCCTGGGTGACCCTCGCCGGGGTCACTTCTAGAGTTCATGAGTGATGGCTGGAGGCCCCTGCAGGTGGCTCAGTCAGAAAGGGCACCATCCAGTCCTCTAGGGCAGGGTCTGACCGGCCCTGGGTGGACCCCTCATCTCCTCACATTGTGGGCTGGGTTTGCTAGGGCAGCGTGGACAGAGGGGCTCCCACGGTGGCCCAGAGTAAGCTGCACAGCACTGCTGCTGAGGCTGGAGGGATATCAGAGTCCCCAGGGCTGCAGAGGCTATGTGGGGGGGCTGACCGGGAAGTTCTCTACCAATGCTCAAATGTATAATAGGCATCCAGCCCATCTGCAAATTATGTTTCCTGTATGCAAATACCAAAAAAGCCCAACTCTAGGCTTTTAAAAACAGACTTGGTGACGCAACCCTCCTCTTAAGACCACTGCAGTCAAGGTGCTCTGGGTCCCCAGCCCTGCCCCTCCCTCAGCAGCTCCTTATCAAAACCTTCCTGCCCTTTCCTGACCTTAGCCATAAAATGTGCATGGTGCTGCCTTCCTTTCCAGCTATCGAGGTCGGGGCATAAAACACACTCGAGCCACTGTGGTCACTGAGTGAAAACTGCCTGGCAGTTGTGGAACAGATGTCCAGGCTTTGAAGGAAAGATGCCCACTGGAGCTCAGAGCAGGGGCGCACACGATGGCAGTCTTCATGGGGTGGTCGGGAGGAGGCTGGCACCCCCGATGGGGGGATGCAGCCCCACAAGGGTGTGGGGCTGGGATCATGGGGCTCAGTGGCCTCCTACCCCTTCAGTACTCCCCGCTGCTGAAGAAGCTGTACTGCCAGATCGCCAAGACATGCCCCATCCAGATCAAGGTGTCCACCCCGCCGCCCCCGGGCACCGCCATCCGTGCCATGCCTGTCTATAAGAAGGCAGAGCACGTGACCGACATCGTGAAGCGCTGCCCCAACCACGAGCTCGGGAGGGACTTCAACGAAGGTGAGGGCCCTGCCAGCCCCCTGGACCATGGAAACCCCTTGCTAAGTGGTCTGAGCACCCCAGCTGGGAAGGGGAGAAAGTAGGAGTGGTGAGGGGCTGATAGCATGGCTCAGCTGTTCCTTCAAGCACCTCCCCTGGTCCCATTTCTCCCTAGCTGTGACTGGGGCCTTGGAAGCTGCTGCTCCAGGATGGAGTGGGTGGTCTGGAAGAACCTGGGGTGCCAGCCAGCCTTCTAGGACCCTGGGGATGCTATGTGGGGGTGGCCCTTCTGTCCAGTGTGCCTGAGCTGGGCACCTAGGACAGAGAGCTGGCAGTAGGCGGGGACCTCGTTGGGAGGCCTTCAGGGCTGGGCTTCATATCCAGTTCTGCTATGACACACCCCCGCGTGGGGATGGGAAACCATGGCTGGCACCTCCCTGAAGCAGCAACATCTCCTGGCAGGACAGTCTGCCCCTGCCAGCCACCTCATCCGCGTGGAAGGGAACAATCTCTCACAGTATGTGGACGACCCTGTCACCGGCAGACAGAGTGTTGTGGTGCCCTATGAGCCCCCACAGGTAGGCCAGCGGCCATGCAGGGTGAAGCCCCTGCTGGAGACCCTGTCTCACTACACCTGGCTGACTTGTCCTGGTGTGTTCCCAACTGAAGTCTGGTCATGGGTGCCTCCCTCACCATGCAGGCCAGTCCCCTCACCAGCTATCTGCACCACTGCCACACTCATGACACCCATCTACTACACATGCTGCCACTCCAGCTCTGGTGGGCCTTGGTGTTCCCAGCTCTATAATAGGAGAGTGGGTCAGATGACCTCCAGATGTGGGGGCTGGGGCATGTGTGCCAATGCTGAGCCCTCTCCCTGCTTCCACCGTGTGTAGGTGGGGACGGAATTCACCACCATACTGTACAACTTCATGTGTAACAGCAGCTGTGTGGGGGGCATGAATCGGCGGCCCATCCTCATCATCATCACCCTCGAGACGCGGGAGTGAGTCTATCGGGCGCGTGGGATGCAGCTGGGGCTGTGACTGGGGAGCTAGTCATGGATATGTGGGGGCCAAGGCCAGTGGTGGGTGCAAGTCTGGGGGAAGGGGCTCTGCGGGCACTGCTTGGGCAGACACTGGAGCTTAGTGGGAGGCAGGGGGCCCTGGGTTGACGTCTTAAAGTAGCCCCCCAGCCTGTGGCTGCCTCTTGGGGAACGTTTTCCACTAGGGAGGACTCTGTGCCCATCAAGGCAGGTCCTGCGGGGAGAGTGGGCAGGGTGGGCTGGGACCCTGAAGCTCATGATCCTGGTTATGCCCACCTGACAGTGGACAGGTTCTGGGCTGCAGGTCCTATAGGGAGAGTTGGCAGGGTGGGCTGGGACCCTGAAGCTCATGACCCTAGTTGTGCCCACCTGACAGTGGACAGGTGCTGGGCCGCCGGTCCTTTGAGGGCCGCATCTGCGCCTGTCCTGGCCGTGACCGCAAGGCTGACGAGGACCACTACCTCGAGCAGCAAACCCTGAATGAGAGGAATGAGGGCGCCGCCAGGAGCAGCGCTGCCAGCAAGCGCAGTGAGCGGGCTCAGGCCAGGGCTGGCGGGCTCCACTGGGGTGATGTGGGGTGGGAGGGGACACACCTGCAGGGGGCAGTTCAAGTCTATGTTTGGGGAAAGGGCAACCCTGAACTGCCCTCTGACTCCAGAGGGTGCCCAGCTGAGCCAGGCAAGTAGAGCCCCCGGACAACTTGCTAGTCCCAGGGCCCTGGGCCATGGCACCTGAGAGGCCTGGACTGGGGTTGCCCCTGGGTTTCCCCATCCATGTGGTTATTGTCTTCTGGACTGCCCACATGCTGTGCCTACATGCAGGGTCAGCCTGACTGGGTGGGGTGAGTGTCCCAGGTGAGGGCTGGGCTGAACCACCAGCACCCCCTGCATGTGGCCTGGCGCTTACTGGTTCACCTGCCTACTGGCTCGCTCACCCACCTGCCTGGCCTTCTAGCGTTCAAGCAGAGTCCCCCCACCGTCCCTGCCCTGGGCACCAGCGTGAAGAAGAGGCGGCACGGGGATGAGGACATTTACTACCTGCCTGTGAGTGTGAGGCCTTGCAGCGTGCTATCTTGCAAGAGGGGCCATGAAGGGGGCACTCATGGCACTCTGACATGTGACTGGTCTGACTGGTGCACTAAGTCACCCAGGCTTTGGGAGGGCTCCTCTCACAGGGCAGGCGCTGAGTTCCTTGAGCTCTTCAAGAAGTAGCCTCTGTCTTTGAAATTGGTGTCTGGGGCTCGGCACCTATAGCTCAACTGGCTAAGGCGCCAGCCACGTACACCTAAGGTGGCAGGTTCAAATCCCCAGCCCGGACCCACCAAACAACAATGACGGCTGCAACCAAAAAATAGCCGGGCGCCTGTGGTCCCAGCTGCTTGGGAGGCAGAGGCAGGAGACTCGCTTGAGCCCAGGAGTTGGAGGTTGCTGTGAGCTGTGATGCAACAGCACTCTACCCAGGGGGGCAGCTTGAGGCTCTGTCTCAAAAAAAAAAAAAAAAAGAAAGAAAAAGAAATTGGTGTCTGGTGGGAGGATGGGGGCCAGAGCTTGTCAGGAAGGAGTGGGCATAGTTCTCAGGGACTGTGGGTCCCCATAGTTCACAGGGACCCCCCTCTGGGTCATAGTGAGAAAGCTGTTGTACCCTGAGTGTTGTACCCTGAGCCTTGGGGAGCTGGGAACCCTGAGAAAGGAGGGACACTTTACTGCAGCCCCCTGGTGTTGGGGCATCGGCAGAGGGCTGTGTCTCTGTGCCCAGGTGCGTGGCCGGGAGAACTTTGAGATCCTGATGAAGGTCAAGGAAAGCCTGGAGCTGGTGGACCTGGTGCCGCAGCCGCTGGTCGACTCCTACCGGCAGCAGCAGCAGCAGCTCCTGCAGAGGCCGTGAGTCAGCCTCACTCTGCACTGCCTACCTAGCATCCTGCCTGACCCTTGGCGGTGGCAGGGGGGAGGGGGTGTCAACCTAGCTGGAGAGTGATGGGCACACCAAAAACCCCTCCAGAAAGCACAGGAGCTCAGGAGGCTCCTCCCCCAACTCCGGGAAGCCTTCTGGGGCCTGAGTCCCAAGCTTCACTGCACCCTTCCCACCAAGGGGCATTGTAAATGGCTGCTATATGGGGAGGCCAGAAAGGGGCAGCAGCTGGAGTGACGCTGAGTCAGCCCCGCCGCCCTCTCCACACTGACTGGGACCCTGCCAGGAGCAGGCTCAGGGGCTGTGCCTGCCCACGGTCACAGGCAGGGAGGCCATCAAGAAGAACACTGTTCTCTGGCCTCAGGGGTCAGGGTCTGCCCCTCAGGGGAACCGGGGGCTTCCATAGAGGTAGCTAGGTGGGGACAAAGCTGCCTTTGCCTCCTGTCAACCTGTGCTCACTGTTGCTTCCAAACAGGAGCCACTTGCAGCCCCCGTCCTATGGGCCTGTGCTGTCACCCATGAACAAGGTGCATGGGGGCAGCAACAAGCTGCCCCCAGTCAACCAGCTGGTGGGCCAGCCTCCCTCCCACAGCTCGGCGCCTGGGCCCAGCCTGGGGCCTGTGGGTGAGTTCCCTGCTAGTGGGGTCCATAGGATAGGGGGAGGTCCAGCTCGGCCTGCAGGCAGGGCTATCCCTGGCTGGCTCCCTCCAGCACTCCCACCTACAGTGGAAACATGGGCCTTGGCAACCAAGGGGGATGTTCTTATCCTCACAGAGCCTCAGTTTCCCTCAGAAAACAGCAACAGAAATACCAAACTCACTCCTTATAAGGGTTAAGTGATAGAAGACTGTGTTGGCTGGCCTGGCACGTGCCAGGGGCTCAGCAGGGTGGAATTTGGGGCTCCTTCCCTGGGAAGGTCCTTCTGTGGGCACAGGTGCTGCATGGGAGCACCCCCTGGTGTGTCCCAAGGCTCCGGCATCAGAGCCCCAGCACTCGGTGCAGCTGTCCTGCCCCTCATGACCCCAGCCTTCCTCTGGGCAGTCTCCCAGTCCCTACCAAGGAGGGGTGAAGAGATGAGGCCTGAGCATTAAGGGGCTCTGCGGGCACTGCTTGGGCAGATGCTGGAGCTTAATGGGAGGCAGGGGGCCCTGGGTTGATGTCTTAAAGCAGCCCCCCAGTCTATGGCTGCCTCTTGGGGAACGCTTTCCACTTGGCAGGACTCTGTGCCCATCAAGGCGGGTCCTGCGGTGAGAGTGGGCAGGGTGGGCTGGGACCCTGATCTCACGATCCTGGTTGTGGCCACCTGACAGTGGACAGGTTCTGGGCTGCGGGTCCTACGGGGACCTCTCTGGCTAGCTAAGGTGGTGCCAGGTCTCAATGCCTCTTCTGGTGTCCATCTAGAGCCTGGGCAGAGGCTGCACCAGATGGCCTGCCAGGGTGACCCTGACAGTATGATCTTCCTTCCACCCAGGCCCTGGAGTACTCACCAACCACAGCCATGCCCTGCCAGCCAACGGGGAGGCCAACGGGAGCCACAGCACCCAGCCCATGGTCTCAGGGTCTCACTGCACTCCGCCACCCCCCTACCACGCTGACCCCAGCCTCGTCAGGTACGTGGACTGTAGTGGAACTGAGCCCATGCTGGCACCCTGTCCCCTGACCGGGGTCCATGGCTGCTGCCCTGGGAGCAGTCTGCGTGCAGCCCCATCCAGTCCTGTGTGTTAGCTGCTAGCCCTGGAACAGATAGGCAGGAGACTGTCACATCAGTATCCAGCAAGTGCACGGGGTGGGGAGGCTCCCTTAAGAGGAGGGAGAGCAGGAGGAGTCAGGGGTCCTCAGCGGGCTCGCCAACCATGGGCACCGAGGGTGCTGGGGTAGATGAGAGCCACCTTGGAGGCAGTTGCCACCCCGGCCCACCACTCCTCACAAGGTGAGCCCATGTCGCCTGAAGTTAATGCCGTCTCATTTCTCACATTCTCTCTGCAGTTTTTTAACAGGCTTGGGGTGTCCGAACTGCATCGAGTATTTCACCTCTCAAGGGGTACAGAACATTTACCACCTGCAGAACCTAACCATCGAGGTAAAGGCCCCAGATAGCCCCCTGCCCACAGCAGGCAGGTGCAGTCCCTGGCCCCTACCCCACAGAGGCAGCAGCCAGAGAGGCCTGTCCAGGAGGCAAAAAGCTTTCTCTTCCATCTGGGGCAGTCACTCTTGTGGCAGGAAAATTGGGGAAATCGTCCCCACAGATGAGCAGATGCAGACTGCTGTCCTGAAGTCACTGTCCAGAGCTCAGACAGATTCCGCTGAGGGACGTGCCAGATGGGACTTGTCCCCAGGACTCCAGTAGCTGAACGGGTCATTTGGATCTGAGGGTTTTTCTCCTGCCAGAATCCCTTGCTGTCTAGCAGCATGGCTGCCTTAGATTTTAGCGGATGGGCTGTTTCCATGGCACAGGAATGAACACGTGGAAGATCCAGAGGGAGCTAGTCTGATTTAGTGCCACTTGCCCAGGGAAAACTGAGGCCCAAAGAAAGGGCGTGGGTGGCCCTGGTGTCACTATTAAACAGCCTGGGGGAAGCTCAGCACCCATAGCTCAGTGAGTAGGGCACCAGCCACATACACTGAGGCTAGTGGGTTTGAGCCTAGCCCAGGGCCTACTGAAGAACAATGACAATTGCAACCAAAAAATAGCCGGGCATTGTGGAGGGCACCTGTAGTCCCACCTACTTGGGAGTCTGGGGCAAGAGAATCGCTTAAGCCCAAGAGTGTGAGGTTGCTGTGAGCTGTGATAACACAGCACTCTAGGGTGACATAGTGAGACTCTTTCTCAAAAAAAAAAACAACAACAACAACAACAAAAAACCCCACCTGGGTTTGCATGACTCCCCAATGCCCTGTTAGCCAAGGGGAGAGCCTTGGGAAGCCCAAGGGGCAGTCAGCCTGTGATCCCCTAGGGCTCTAGCCCAGGACCTCAAAAGCCTCTGCAACCCTAGTCTGACTAGGTCAAAAGCCATCCAAGCTTGTCCCCAGCCCAGGCCACAGGCCAGAGACCAGAAACTCAGCTTGTCTGGGGAAGCTAGGCCCAGTGGCTCAGCCCTGCCCTGCCCCCATGCCTGTCCCCGGCTGGGGCAGCACTGAGGTCTCCTTAACCCTTGCCTCCCCAGCATATCACACACTTTGAGTTGCGCTGGGAGGGTGTAGGGAGCCGAGGGGGAAGGACCACCCTGCGGGGACTGCACCTTGCTCTGATAGGCGGTGGCGACACTCTTGCAGGACCTGGGCGCCCTCAAGATCCCTGACCAGTACCGCATGACTATCTGGCGGGGCCTGCAGGACCTGAAGCAGGGCCACGACTACGGCGCCCAGCAGCTGCTCCGCTCCAGCAGTAACGCGGCCACCATCTCCATCGGCGGCTCTGGGGAGCTGCAGCGGCAGCGGGTTATGGAGGCCGTACACTTCCGCGTGCGCCACACCATCACCATCCCCAACCGCGGCGGCCCGGGCGGGGGCGCAGCGCCCGAGGAGTGGGCGGACTTCGGCTTCGACCTGCCCGACTGCAAGGCCCGCAAGCAGCCCATCAAGGAGGAGCTGTCGGAGGGCGAGGTCCACTGAGGCCGCGCGCTTTGCTACCAGAGGCTGTCTGGGAGCAGGACTTCTGCGCCGCGCACACACAGGGGGGTTCGGAAGCCACCCGGGCAGCCTGAATGGAGCTGCCCTCCAGTGATGCTCGCGAGGGCCAGGCACAGGACACCGAGGCAAAGGCCGGCCACCCTCTCAGCCACTGTCACTGTCCCAGACCTCCATGTGGGCGCTGTCCCCTGCCTCCTCTTAGGGACGCTCGCGGCCCAGGACCGTCTCTGCCGACAAACTGCCACACAGTGTTTCCCCACGTCCTCCGGTTCGCGGCGGTGAGCGCCCAGTGACTGCACGAAGCGCGAGTATTTTCAGGAAACCGCCCGGACTGTCTTCGACCGAGGCGAGGGCGCCCTCTACGGGCGCCGGGAGTGGCCTGCACCCACCGCCAGGCCCGCGGGGCGCCTCCCCCATCCGACTCTTCTGCCCCTGCCCCTTCCCAAAGCACCCTGCGAACTGTTGCTGGTACCGGATGGGGGCGCTGGGGAGGCACCAGGTGTCACTTTGCACTGCTGCTGGCCACACCTGCCTCCCCTGACTGGCCGTCAGCAGACTAAAGGCATGTCCCCAGACTCCTGGAAGTTGTTGATATTTGATAAAACAATACCCTTTTCTATGTGGTGGGTCAGCTTTATTTTTTTTTAAACTTTCACTCTCAACATTCCCTTTTGAGTTCAACCAAGTGCCCTGAGCTGGGGTAAGGATGCTAAGTGACAAACCAGGTAGGCTGTCACTGTTGCCAGAATGTCTGCTGGACAGGGCAGGGATAGCCATCGCCATGTGGCTGGGAATGTCCTCCCAGGGTTCCCTTTGCAAGGTGGGACAACCAGTGGTCTCTTCCGTGGAGGTGGCAGGTGGGGATGGCACTGAGCAGGTGGGGCGGGTCCCAGCCTCAGGAAGCACCTCAAGGAATTAGGGAGCCAGGGAGTTGACTTTTGTATGGGCTCACCCATGGGGGCCATTTCTTTCCTTCTGAGCCGCAGAGGCCCGAACACCACCTGTCCCAGAGTCCAGCCCCTGGGCAGGGGCAAGGCCACGGGGGGACCCTCACAGTGTTACTGGATGAAGAGGGTCTGGCTGCCTGTCACTGTCAGCCAATATGCAGAGACAGAGGTAGGTCCATCAAACTTTGTCAGAAGGCCGAGATTGTGGAGAACAGGGAGCGTAGCCTCTCCAAGACTGTTCTGTTCTCCCACTTCCAAAATTACAGTTTTATACAATAAAAGTTCAAAGCAAAGACCACACCAACCCATATTCCAAATAATAATCAGCTTACCTCAGTGACTTTTACAACATTCCAATTCAAAAGTTCATCTCCCAAATCAATCCATCTGAACTACTCAAGATAGGAATCTTTAGGGTGGGAGCTAAATTTACAAAACTGTAAAAGCGGGAGGGGGGGGGATCAGGCAGGACCTAAACTGACCAGCTCCGCCCAGTCAGTCAGCTCTGCCTGTCTTATTCTCACTACTTGTTCTTTGACAGTGTGTGATGAAGACAGGTGGGGTGACAGTGTCTTGGTTCAGGGCTGAGAGTGCAGGCTGCCCAGATCTCTCCCACGTGGCTGTTCCCCACCCCTTTGCCTGGGGGCTATGTCGCATTAGCTCCTTTAGGTGTGGTTCTCCCCACACTAATAGCAGTTAAGCCCCCCAGACCAGAGGGAGGTGCAGACACAGCCCCCATCAGAGTAGGCTCCATTCGGAGACTCTGTCTTGGAGCTTGGCAAGGACAACCCCATCTCCACAGACAGCTGAGACTGGTTTGGCCCAGGTGCCATTGTCTGTGATGACTTAGCTATCTCCCCACTGCCTTTGTGAAGGTAGAGACCTGGGTGGGGTCTGGTGGGAGCAGGCCCCAGGGGTGTCAGAGCTCCGGGTGGCTACAGCTGGCAGGCAGGCTGAGGGACCTAGGTCCTGCCTGCCAGCCCTTCCAATTCCAGCTTCTAGGGCGTCTTCCATCTGCTTGGAAGCCACGGCTCTGTCCAGAGGGTCCATCACAACAGGGCTCAAGGCTTTGGGGGAAGGTGTGGTGGCCCTGGTTTCATGTTACCTCAGCCCCCTCCTGTGGCCTGGGAGTAAGTACCCTCTCCCTGTCCATTAGTAGATGAGAAAACTGAGGCCAAAAAGGCTAAGTTCGCACGCCCAGCTGACAGGAGAGATGGCTGGAGTCTGGGCACTTCTGAGGCCACACACTGGAGCCCTGGTGCTGCTCCTGGCTTCACTCAGGAGTCACAGAGGCCCATCTAATCCCTGCTAAGAAGCACTCAGGTCCCAGAGTCTCCCATGAATCTGCTTCCAAGGCACACTCCCTGTCGCCCCCAGCCCGGTAAGGGTTGTCCTGATTAATGAGGTGGGTGACACAGAGCAGAAAGGCCGTCTCAAGAACAGGACAGGATTCTCACAGGCAGACAACTCCCATGGGGAGCCCCAGGCCACACATGATTCAAGGCCTAGGTCCTTCTTGCCAGCCCCTTCCAGTGCCCCCTCAAACCCGGCTGGTGGGCTGGAGAAGTTATAAGAATAAGTAGAGCTGAAATTTTGCCATGGTTAAGAGAAAATGCAGATTCCGGGAATAGGAACCTTTTAGGTTTGAAACCCTTGCTCTATAAAATCCCCAAATCAAGAAGAAATCAATCTTTAAGGTGAAGTTTTCCAGCAGTGTAGAGAGGGATAAGGGGAAGGGGTCAGCCTGCGACCAGCCCCTCCCACTGCTGTCTCCAGGTCCAGGCTGCTGAGAGGCCACAGTTGTGCTCTGGTTTATAGGGACATGGTGCAAAGCGTCACACACACAAACATCCTCTCCTCTATTATTGGTTGAAGCACTTTAATGCTTTAGGTTTTTAAAACAATATATCATCTGTGTTTTCCATGTGAGATGATTGCTTCTTCAAGCAGTATTAAAGGATAGATTCCAGTGACATGAACTTTTTTTGGTAATGTATGTAATCTTGGGAAAATATGTTATTTTTTTAGCTGTGTTTTGTGGGAATCTTTGTTTCTGTCGCATAATAAAGCATGTGTCCAGTGGCTGGCTCCCATGACTAAATCGTCTCTGTGGGCTGGAGGGGGGCAGAGGCCCAAGGTGCTCGGACACAGGCAGGAGAGCACGACCTCCACCCAAGCTTCTCTGTGTTGGCGACAGGTCCAGGATGGGGACTGGCTTGTCCTCTGCCTCCAGCCTCGGAGAGGACCTGTGGGCCAAGACGGCCAACCTCACACATGGATGTGTGTGCCCAGGCAAGCACAGGTTGCTTGAAAATGAAGGTTCCTTCAACATTAAAGGAAAATCATGTTCTCAAAAAATAGCTCCCGCAGGCACGAGGCCCAAGAATGAATTTCCATCAAAATGTGGCTCTTACCAGGAAAGTTTTAGGCTTTTCAAAAAAATTCAACAAATATTTGTTGATCACCTGCTGTCTGTAAGGGCCCATTTGAGGAATGCTCTCCCTGCAGAGACACACTAACAGAGGTGTGGTTGGGGATGACTCCTACCTAACCCACAGGGATTAAACTCTATTTTCACCATGAAAATTGTCGGGGAAGTAGGTGGGGCAAGGAGGCACCTCTAGGCTCTGACTGCACCTGTCTGCACTTGGCAGATGACATAAAGCTAACAGCAGCCCGACCAGGAAATTTCACACGGATCACCACGGTGGGTGTGTCTTTTAAGAAGGCTAAATGTAGCAGAAGAAAATTGTAGGTGACACAAAGTTAATTTAGGCAAACTGGAAACTTCTAGTGCCCACCAAAACCATACAAGTTTTCTCTAGAAACACGATGTACAGACTTTACAGCAAAATTGAGGGGGGAAAAAAGAAGTGATTGCTGGTGACTCTGCCAACCTGGGGTCTCCTGAGCACACAGACAGAGGCTAAGAGTTCATGCAGCCAGGCCTCTGCCCCGGGGACTCCTGTTCAGACCCGATTTCTATGATGGACACCGCAGAATCCTCACACCACACGGCACACACCTGAACCACACTGAGACACACATGCCTCTGTGACCAGATTCTAGAAGCAATTTATTTTTTTTTTATTTTTTTTTTTTT
>NW_003852462.1:2114611-2131658 GCF_000181295.1 Otolemur garnettii
AAAAAAAAAAAAAAAAATACTTGGGAATCTTTCCTTCTGGCCCTTTCCCCAGGGAAAAATACATCTGATGCACATCCAACATATTTTTTATGCTGACGGGCTCATATTCTGTATTTGGGTTTGTCCCCTTCTGCTTTGTAAGCACTTTCCTGTGCTTTCATCAGAAATTCTTCATAAACACCCTTTTCAATGACTTCACCACAGCCCCGTGGGGGATGCGGGGACACGCCCTCGTTCATTCTTCGTCAGCCCACAGACTGTGCCCAGGTCTTGTGTGAGTGACGCCTTGAGCAGCACCTTTGTGCCATCGTAACTGCCTCCTTCCCACGGGTACCCAGAGGTGGAGCCGGCAGGGCAGAGTGAAGCACCAACTTCAGGGCTCTGGTGTCAACTGTCAGATGGGTTCTGGGGCAGCTGGGCCACCCTGCTCAGAGGCTGCCGTGTTCAGGATCTCCTCCCGCTGCACTTGAAGCACATTTCTTGAAGGTGTATCTTCCACTAGGAGCATCAGGAGGGTCACGGAAAACTGAACTTGCAATCTTAACTGAAGTCGTGGACGGAGTTTACACATCAAAGGATGCAGCCGAGTACTTATATAGTGATGGGTCATTAACATGGAAAGAATCTGAACCATTCCAGAATGGCTAATGGAGAGGCACGGGAAGGCTCAGGCATGGATCACTCCTGCAGGCCCACTGGGTCAGTATGGACTGGGGCTTCCACCCTGAGCAAGGTGAGAATCCCTGAGAGCTTGGAGAGGTGGGACCTGGTCTGACTTCAGTCTTAAAGGGCTCACCCTGCCCACTGCACTGGGAAGAGACTGCAGGCTGGTGGCTACAACAGGGGGTGGTGAGAGGACACAGCCAGGACTGGGGTGGTGGCACGGCAGGGAAGAGTAGGTGAGTGAACTCTGGGTGGACAGGGAGGTGCTGATGGCCAGGTGTGGAGGAGGAGCTGAGAGGGGCCAGGGCTGGGGCTGGGGCAAAGATGACCAGTTCCAGAGGAGGTAGCTATGGCTGGGCAGACACCAACAGGCAGCCTGGGGCTTGGGGAGAGGTCTGCGCAGCCAGAAAAGGGAGGGTGAAGGAGGATCTGGCTGTTACCTCCAGGGACTAAGCAGGGTGCTCTGCCATGGAGACCAGAGAGGCAGCACATGAGACAGAGGAGTGTCCACAAGGACGGGGAAGTAGCTGAGGGCTGTCCCCAGAAGAAGAGGCAACCAAGCAGAGGCCCAGGGATCAGGAAGAGGTTGACCCATCCTGGCAGAGAAAGCCTGTACTGGCTGCAAAGCTTTAACTATACTCGCCTCACCCCCTACCCTCGGGGTGCCCCAGGCTAAGAACTGTGTGTCCACTTCCACCGTCGTTCCAAATGCCCACTCCCTGTCCAAGACTTGCAGATGTCACCTACTAACTACTGTGCCATGGAGGGCATTAGAGGTGGCTGCCTGTCTCCTGCTAGAGGACAGACACATGTCCCACACCCCATCTCACACTGCTTGCTCAGTGCGGCCCAGACCCTCCTCTGCCCAGGATGCCCCTCCCCTTCCCCACCCTTTCTGGGTCTGCCCCACTAGTGACCCTGATGACCGATGCCTCTGGTGCTCATGCCCTGGTGGTCCCTCCCCTGAATCAGGGGCCTGGGACTTGCCCTAACCCACAGAAAGGAGCGGAAAGGGAGCTGCACCAGCCCCAGGCCTTGGGCATCCAGATGCTTTCACTTTGGTGCTCTTGACATTCAGATGTCATCAGAAATGTGGCCACACGGCAGAGGGACTGAGGTAGGAGGACTGTATACCATGCAGAAGAGAACCCAGGGGACAGCAGGTCTGGCCCTGTGGCCAAGGTTGGGCTCTCCCAGGAAGGCCACCAGCCATCTGGCTGCAGTCACAGGAAAGAGTCAAGCCCAGCCCAGCCCAGCCTGCAAAGCCACAAAATGCTAAGTGGCTGTAGTTCCAAGCTGTGACATGTGGGCCCTGTGTCCCGCAGCAGCAGATACCCATCCTGTTCCTCAGTCCTAGGACAAATCTCTACCTTCTGCTCAGGGTGGAGCCCAGCCACCCAGCACTCCCACCTTCAGATGGGAGCTTACCAGGGTCCACTGGTCTGTGTGCATCCTCAGCCTGACTGTGACCTCCAGGTAGAGACTGCATCTCATTCACCTCTGCACTCTCCAAGTTCACAATGCCTTTTCACCTCTGGGAAATGCCTGATGAATTCAGTGACACCACCATTTATTCATTTTTTTTATACATGCCCCATGTTACTTGGTGTGCTCCCCAAGTTGGCGCAGGGGGTAGTGTCTTGAACAGGGTCCCCAGCCCATGTGCTGTCTTCAGTCAGTCTCAGTGGTCATAGGAGAGCCCTGGAAAGGACCACCACAGTCTTACCTGGGTAGCAGGCACATTGCAGGAAAACACGGTGTCTGGGTCATGCCCCCCGTGGACCTGCCTGTTTGGGAACCAGACAGCTGATCAAAACACCTAGAAAAGATGACAGGAAACAGTCCTGACCCCACAGCCCATTCACAGGAGAAGCGGGGAGCAGATACCATCTTGACCACTCTGACGCCAAATTCCTCACCACAGTCTTTGCTGGGCCAGGTCCTGCCAAACCCTTTAGAAAGCCCATAAATCGTGCTCACAATGGCCACCACACCTGGACCCAGAATGCAAGCCGTGCATGGGCAAAGGCCATCCCACTTCATTCCTTAGCAGACCCCACCCCCAGCAGGTTCCAGGCAGCCTGGAGCCACTCAAGAGACTATTCAGTGACCGTATCACCTGCAGTTTGCACAAGATTAAACAGCTTAGAGAGTTCTCGGACATGCTCACTTCATGAAGCCAGCAACAGGCAGAGAAGAGACGGAGAGGCTAGTGGGATGGACTCAGAGCCCAGCGCCTCCTACATGCACCCTGCTGCTGCTAGAGCTTCCAAACCAGACCAGCAGATGAAAACCATAAGTGACTGTTTCCCACTTCCAGAAATGAGGACCTCATTCAGAGATGCACACACATTTGAAAAAACAACCTGGGTCGGCGCCTGTGGCTCAAAGGAGTAGGGTGCCAGCCCCATATGCCGGAGGTGGTGGGTTCAAACCCAGCCCCAGCCAAAACCTGCAAAAATAAATAAATAAACAAACAAACAACCTGACTGGGCGCAGTGCTCACACCTGTTATCCTAGCACCTTGGGAGGCTGAGGCCAGTGGATTGCTTGAGTTCAGAAGTTTGAGACCAGCCTGAGCAAGAGTGAATCTGCATCTTTACTAAAAATAGAAAAACTAGGCAGGCATAGTGCACCTGCAGTCTCAGGTACCTGAGAGGCTGAGGGAGGAGTGTCACTTGAGTCCAGGAGTTTGAGGTTGCTGTGAGCTATGATGATCCCACAGCACTCTAGCCTGGGTGACAGAGTGAGACTCTGCCTCAAAATTAAATAAATAAGCTGGGCACCGTGGCTTATGCCTGTAATCCTAACACTCTGGGAGGCCGAGGTGGGTAGGTTATTTGATCTCACAAGTTCGAGTCCAGCCTGAGCAAAAGTGAGACCCTGTCTCTACTAAAAATAGAAAATCTGAGGCAAGAGGATCACTTGAGCCCAAGAGTTTGAGGTTGCTGTGAGCTATGATGCCATTGCACTCTATCCAGGGCTACAGAGGGAGACTGTGTCTCAAAAAATAAATAAATAGGGGTGGCACCTGTGGCTCAAAGGGGTAGGGTGCCAGCCCCATATACCGGAGGTGGGGGGTTCAAACCCAGCCCCCGGCCAAAAATAAAATAAAATAAATCACCCTGAGTATTGTGCATAATTTTATTTATTTATTTATTTATTTTTTGAGACAGAGCCTCAAGCTGTTGCCCTGGGTAGAGCGCCGTAGCATCACAGCTCACAGCAACCTCCAACTCTCCTGCCTCCGCCTCCCAAGTAGCTGGGATTACAGGTGCCTGCCACAAAGCCTGGCTATTTTTTGGTTGCAGCCATCATTTTTGTTTGGCGGGTCTGGGCTGGATTTCAACCTGCCAGCTCAGGTGTATGTGGCTGGTACCTTAGCTGGTTGAGCCACAGGTGCTGAGCCCATAATTTTATTTTAAAATTAAAGAAAAATAGTCACAGGTGGCACCCATAGCTCAGTGGGTAGGGTGCCGACCACATACGCTGAGGCTGGTGGGATCGAACCTGGCCTCGGTCAGCTAAAAAACAACATTGACAACTGTAACAAAACCAACAAAAAAATAGCAAGGCGTTGTGGCGGGTACCTGTGGTTCCAGCTACTTGGGAAGCTGAGGCAAGAAAATTGCTTAAGCCCAAGAGTCTGAGGTTGCTGTGAGCTGTGACACCACTGTACTCTAACCAGGGTAACAGCTTGAGACTCTGTCTCAAAAAAAAAGAGGGTTATCCAAGGAATGCAAGGCTGGTGCAGCCTCAGGTCATTCGCCATCTCAGATACAGCAAGTGCATCCACAAAATTCAACATCTATTTGTTATAAAAAAAAAAAAAAAAACACTCAGCAAATCGGGAACAGAGGGCAAGTTTCCCGACCTAATAGAGCTTAATATTATACTTACAATGAAAGGCTGAATGCTCCCGCCCAACACTGGCTCTTACAACTCTCATTCAACTCGTTTATGGCAAGTTCCAGCCAGTGCAATTAGGCAAGAAAAAGAAAGAAATACGGGGAAGGGAGGGGAGGAGAAGGAAGGAAGAAGGAGAGAAAGAGGAAAGAAGAGAGAGAAAAGAAGGGAGGGAGGCTGAGAGAAAAAGAGAGTGAGAGAGAAAGAAATAAGAGAGATGAGAGGGAAAAAAGAGGAAGAGAGAGGTCTGGGCAGAAGGAGGCGGCCTGGGTTTGGGGCGGGGCCTTGAGCTCCAAGGCGGGGCCTCGGCTGGGGCGGGGCCTGGAGAAGAGCTCTGGCCCATTCCAGGTGCACCTGCCTCCAGGTGCGCCTGCCTCCAGGTGCGCCTGCCTCCAGGTGTGCCTGCCTCCAGCTGCGGCTGCTGCACCTGTGGTAGTCTCTCTTCAAGTGCACGTGAAGTCTCTCCCTCCACAGGATTTCCCTGGTTGGCAAGAGGGATTTATATTCTCATTAAATGCTATTTTTATAAGAAATGATTTTGCAATTAAAAAATGTTTTGAAATAACCAAAAATCACAGGCTTTTTAGCATCTGACTTTCCACTCGGTTCTGAAACCTCCGGACCTGAAACACTCAGGACCTATTTTCTTTTTTTAAGAGACAAGAGTCTCACTTTATCGCCCTCGGTAGAGTGCTGTGGCATCACACAGCTCACAGCAACCTCCAGCTCTTGGGATCAAGCGATTCTCTTGCCTCAGCCTTCCAAGTACCTGGGACTACAGGTGCCCGGCTATTTTTTTTTTTTTTTTGAGACAGAGCCTCAAGCTGTCGCCCTGGGTAGAGTACTGTGGCATCACAGCTCGCCGCAACCTCTAACTCCTGGGCTCAAGCGATTCTCCTGCCTCCGCCTCCCAAGTAGCTGGACCACAGGTGCCCACCACAATGCCCGGCTATTTTTTGGTTGCAGCTGTCATTGTTTAGGAGGGCCTGGGCTGGATTTGAACCTGCCACCTTAGGTGTATGTGGCTGGTACCTTAGCCACTTGAGCCACATGCACTGAGCTGACCCAGCTATTTTTTGCTGCAGTTGTCATTGTTGGTTAGCTGGCCCAGGCTGGGTTTGAGCCTGCCACCTTCTGTGTATGTGGCTGGTGCCATAACCACTGTGCTACAGGCACTGAGCCAATACAGCTCCATTTCTTATTAAAATAGTCATGTGGGAGTGGCGCCTGTGGCTCAGTGAGTCCATATGCCGAGGATGGTGGGTTCAAACCCCGCCCCGGCCAAACTGAAAAAATAAAATTACAGGGCAGCACCTGTGGCTCAAAGGAGTAGGAGCCGGCCCCATATGCTGGAGGTGGTAGGTTCAAACCCAACCCTGACCAAAAACTGCAAAAATATATATATATACATTTGTGTGTGTGTGTGTGTGTGTGTATATATATATATATATACACATTTGTATAGATAGATAGATAGATAGAGTCATGCGGCCCATTGTGGTGGCACTGTGGCTCACCATGGCCTGTAATCCCAGCACTCTGGGAGGCTGAGGCTGGAGGATCCCTTGAGCTCAGGACTTTGAGAATAGCCTGAGGAAGAACAAGACCCTGTCTCTAAAAAGTTAGAAAAATTAGCCAGGCATGGTGGTGCACACCTGTAGTCCCAGCTACTCAGGAGGCTGACGCCAGAGGATCACCTGAACCCAGGAATTGGAGGTTGCCCTGAATGAGGCTGATGCCACCACACTCTAGCCTAGGTGACAGAGTGAGACTCTGCCTCAAAAAAAAAGTACAATCTTAATCCATGCATCGCTTAATGGATGAGAAAGGCATCCTTAGCCAATTTTGTTGTGCCAGCATCGCAGAGTGTACACACACCTGGGCTATGCCGCACAGCCCCCTGCTCCTGGCTATGAACCTGTTACTGTACATAACTGTAACAATGGTGTTTGTGTGTCTAAACACAGAAAAGGCACAGTAAACGTATCAGACCACTGTTGTATATGCCGTCCATCATTGGCAAAAATGTCATTCTGTGGGATATGACTGCACGTCAAAAGTTCAAATATGTAGGCTCAGCACCTATGGCTCAACCGGCTAAGGCGCCAGCCACACGCACCTGAGCTGGCAGGTTCAGATCCAGCCCAGACCCCACAAACAACAATGACGGCTGCAACCAAAAAAGCCTGGGCATTGTGGCGGGCGCCTGTGGTCCCAGCTACTTGGGAGGCAGAGGCAGGAGACTCGCTTGAGCCCAGGAGTTGGAGGTTGCTGTGAGCTATGATGCCACAGCACTCTATCTAGGGCGACAGCTTGAGGCTCTGCCTCAAAAAAAAAATAAATAAAAATAAATAAATAATAAAATGTTCAAATATGTAATAGGCTTGTTTTGTAATTTTGTATTTAGATGCAAAGCAAAGGCATTTGGGGTAGTAAATTGCCTTTTTTATAAGATTATCTTAGAAAGGATGGGATTGTGAATTTCCTCTCATAAGCAAGAAAAGAAACCTTTCTCCCCAGCCCCACAAAGGCCTCTGTGAGTGGCGGTTCTGTCTCATCTCATTAAGAGATTCCTGAGATAGTCACTCAGGCCTGGGAGGTAGGCAGGCACCAGGCTTTTCTCTCTCTCTTCTAGGTCTTTCTTGGCCAAATGCTTCTCACTCTCAAAGTCACCTCCTGGTCTGGAAGTCTGGACACTGCTTCAAAGATGGAGAAAGTGGAGGGTAGAGAAGATCACACCCTGAGCCTGAGCAAACCCTTCCCTGCTTAAAGGGCTCTCTGGAAACCCAAGCTGAGAAACGTCTTCTTGGCAGGAGTAATTACTTTCATGCAAAAAACCAGGGTTCTGTTTACCAAGAGAAAGAAAAGAGGGCAAGAAGCTACTGCTGAGGGGTGTTTCAACGCCATGTCTATGTTTTGAACTCAAGGTCAGAGTTTATTGGTATGTTCATGGGTCACAGCTGAAAAGAAAAATAAGGGCCAGGGGCGGTGGCTCACGCCTATAATCCCAGCACTCTGGGAGGCTGAGGCGGGTGGATTGCCTGAGCTCACGGGTTTGAGAACAGCCTGAGCGAGAGCCAGATCCTATCTCTAAAAACAACTGGGCGTTGTGGTGGGCACCTGTAGTCTCAGATACTTAGGAGGCTGAGGCATGAGGATCACTTGAATCCCGGAGTTTGAGGTTGCTGTGAGCTCTGACGCAACAGCACTTTACGGAGGGTGACAAAGTGAGACTCTGTCTCAAAAAAAAAAAGAAAATTTAAATAAGGGAAATATAAAGATGACACAGCACAAAAGGTGGGTTGCTGGGCTGCAGGTCACTTCTCCCCACTTCACCTTGAGATTTTTATTTTCCAGAGTTTCAAGCTGTCCCCCTGGGTAGAGTGCCGTGGCATCATAGCTCACAGCAACCTCCAACTCCTGGGCTCAAGCGAGTCTCCTGCCTCAGCCTCCCAAGTAGCTGGGACCACAGGTGCCCGCCACAATGCCCGGCTATTTTTTGGTTGCAGCCATCATTGTTGTTTGGCGGCCCAAGCTGGGGATTCGAACCCGACACCTTAGGTGTATGTGGCTGGCGCCTTAGCCACTTGAGCCATAGGTGCCGAGCCTTCATCCCGAGATTTGATGGGAACAGCTTCTGAGGCCCCTTCCCAGCCCTTTTTCCTAATTGCAAAAAATTGAGACAGCTATGACATGCCCTGTTTCTATGGAGACATCTGTGATGCCACCAATGCTCTCGGGAACTCTCGGGACATGGAGCTGCGGAAGAGAGACTTGTCTCCCCCAAACCAGGCAGCAGGTCCACGTTGGAGCTGAGTTACCCTCGCCCCCTGAGTCAGACTAAAGAGGGGTCCCCAGGAGCAGCCGAGGCTTAGGTGGCAAACAGTGGTTTTTGTCTCCCACCTGTCATCACCTTCCCGATGTTGCCCGCAGAAGCCAAGAAGTTGGAGTGGCATAATTTGGCACCCAGCTCCGTTGCCAGGGGTCTGACGGCCCTTCAGAGTATGGCCCAGCGGAAAAGCCAGGACCCAGCATGGAAACTGGTTCGTAGGCAGAGCTTCTCTAGGAAGCCTGCAGGGGCCATCAGCTACGACAGTAGTAAGAAGGTACCAGGTCTTGGGGTGGGGGGTGGGGGATGGGGGGGTGCCTAAGCCAAGCGCAGCGAACTTGGACAAGACCCTCTTCTCTAGGCCTCCTGGGGCTGTCAGGAGCTTTCTGTAGACGTTTGGTGACAGGTTGCCAGAGATAGATTCCAGGCAAAGAAACCCCACTGTCCTCACCCATTTCCACATGGAGCCTTGATTCCTCGGCTCTGAGCTGCACAGTCTTCTGCCAGGACCTGAATCCTTCGGCCTCTCCCTATGTGGACGTGGTCCTGCTTTCTCTGGCCAGCCATGAGGGAAAAGGCGGGCTCAGTCCCAAGAGTTCCTTAGGTGTATCTTGAAAAGGAGAGTGAAGGGGGCTGGCGAGATGACCTGCCTGCCCCCACCATGCTGCGTGAACCTGGTGGTCCCACCAGGTGACTGCCTTGCCTGTGCTTAGATGTCCAGTTTCTTTTTTGTTGTTATTGTTTTCAGTTTTGGCTGGGGCTGGGCTAGAACCTGCCACCCTCAGTATGTGGGGCCGGCGCCCTACTCACTGAGCTATATATAGGTGCCGCCCAGATGTCCAGTTTCTAAAGCAGGGTCTGCGCGTCTTGCTGGGAAGGGGAGGGACCAGATGGCGTGGACACACAGGCAGGTCCTCCACCCGCCGCAGGGGGAGCCTCCTGGGTCGGCCTCTTCATGCCTTCCCTCCCCTCTTCTGACATGAACTCAAGGACGCCACCGGCCCCAGCTTCAAATCCGAAATGGAGGGACTTCGGAAGGCGTTCCTCATGCGTCCTGACTGCCCCCAGCTCTGCACCAGGGCCGTACCGGCCTCCTGTGATGGTGAGAGCCCCACAGGGCCACCTGTTGGGTCTGGGGGTGCCACCCATGACCTTCCACCAGCATGGTCTGTGTGCCTGGCGGGGAGAGGCTCGCCCTCCTGATCCCGTCACTGTCGTCTCCCAGTTTGCTTGTCTTTCCATTGCCCTGTTCACTATAGACTTGGTAGGTTGGGGGCAGCAGAGAGGGGAAGGGGCTGAAGATTCTAGAAGCTTCAGGAAAGAGCTCCATAAAGCCTAAGACAGCTCACTAGGAGCAAATGCCCCTCAGCAGCCTCTCAGCGAACACTTTGCAGTTCTGATGAGAACGTGTGGTTCAGAGAAGCAGCTGCACAGCTCGCTGGCCACTCAGGAGGATGCTGGTCAGGGCTGAGGCTTTGTCTCCACGTCCCAGCTCATGGCCCCAGCTTGTTTGTGACCCCACACAGATATTAGGTGTCCTTAGGGATGGTGAGCTCCAGGCTCAGTGCCTGTGGCCAGCAAAGGGGGGTTGTGTCTATGGATCTCAGCTGGTAGGCAGAAGGGGGCCCTGGCTGTCTAGGCCTCAAACCCCCTTTCTCGGTGGGAGAGTCTTGGCGGGTGGCCAGAGCCCCAGACTGTGAGCGGTTCTGGGCAAGTGTGGGCCCTGTGTCTACACGCTGCTTATAGGCACATGCCACTGGGACAACTCCTGCCAGTTTAGAGGAAACAGGGTCTGCCCGTGGGGTGAGCTGGCCTAGAGGCTCATCTAGGGGACATCTTCCAGACTTTCTGGAAACACATGTTTACAGAGGGAAGTGGGATCTGCCCTTTCAGGGGAGAGGAGGCACCAACCACAGAGACTCACCTATGTCTGGACCTGCTGGGTACTCACTTGGTGGGCAGGAGGGTGGAGCCCCAGCTTAGCTTTGAGTCAGCCCCGTGGCTCAATCCCACATACCCCTCAAGAAAAGTCACCCTTACCCTCCCTGATGTTTAAGAATTAACATCATGGTCTTTGTTCTGGAGGTATTGGGGGAATCACACCTCAGCAGCCACAGGTGACAACTTTGATGTCTGCAGGTTCATGCGCTGAGATCTACTTGGCTGAGAAGGCAGGCTTCAGCCTGGACATGAGTGATGCCATCCAGGACCTGCTCTCAGACAGGCAGGGCTCAGACATAAGCCTGACTGGTAAGGAAGCCCCAAGGACCTGTGCCCTGCCTGCGGGGGCCTGAGCATGAGGCCTGCTCCCAACAGGCACCTGCCGTGGGACAGGCTCCTTTAGACGGAGCAGCTCTGCGTTCACAGTGGTTCCCTGTCTTTAGCAAAAGTTGAAGACTTTGTCCCTTACACTGAGACCCATGGAGGCCTCCATCCCCACAGGTGGTGATGACAGGACACTGCTTCTACTGACAAACAGATTTTCATTCACACAGGGAGGAGGTCCTCATTAATTTGAAGGAACCTAGAGCCTGCAATGCCCAGCTTACAGATGGGGAAACTGAGCCCCAAGGAGGAGACAGGATGCTGGGTGCAAAGGGACAGCCTCGGGACAACCCCTCTGGTCCTGGCTTGGGGTTTGGCTCCTTTGTCCTGGGAGTCCTGACTAGGACTTGGACACCTGCCTTCACTCCTCAGCTCTCTCGTCTGGGAGTGACGCTTGCCGTGTCCTAGAGATGGCAGAGGAAAGAGGCAGGACTCAGATGGACCCAGTAGGGCAGGCTGGCTTCTGTGGGAAAGCTCCAAGGGGTGGATGTTGTCATCCAAGACCCTAAAGGGGCTCAGCCTCCGCCTGCTCTGCAGGGCACCTCCCTCAGTCCAGCAAGAGCGCCTGTGAGTTCAGCTATTTTCAGAAGAGGAGCAAATCTCAGGCTTTGAGTCCTGTTGCCGGCAGCTCAATTGTACCCCAGAGCCACCGAAAAATGAGGATGCCCTGGTACCTCTCCGTCATCCATGAGAAGGTACCCACCCCACACTCCCTGGCTCTGGACCCGGTCCTGGTGACTCATTCTAGGGTCTGGTTAGCTGTCCAGCAGGTCACCAGGTATGGTCTCAAGTGACCTGCAGATGCCCTACTCGACAAGTCTCCTGCTCTCTGTTCCTCCTCCTCCCGTGACTGGAACTCGCCAGCTCTTTAGCAGCTCACAGCACACATGACAACCGACCCGTCCCTGATCTTTGGGCCTATAAGGTGCCCTTTGGAGAATGTATCTAAATAATAACAATAATAGTAACCAGCTTGATACACAAACATTTACATACAAGTCCATTCATTGTAGTATTCTTTTAAAAAAATCTGTGCTGGCTCGGCACCTGTGGCTCAAGCGGCTAAGATGCCTGCCACATACACCTGAGCTGGCGGGTTCAAATCCAGTCCAGGCCCACCAAACAACAATGATGACTGCAACCAAAAAATAGCTGGACGTTGTGGCGGGCGCCTGTAACAGTCCCAGCTACTTCGGAGGCGGAGGCAGGAGAATCCCTTGAGCCCAGGAGTTGGAGGTTGCTGTGAGCTGTGATGCCACAGCACTCTACCCAGGACGATAGCTTGAGGCTCTGTCTCCAATAAATAAATAAATAAATCCGTGCTTATGAGAGAGATAGACCCAGACCTCACCTGTCCTGCAACCTCACTGCCAAATTTTGGTGTCAAGATTGTTTTGCCTCTTAAAAAAAAAAAAAAAAGGCTGGCCAGCATTGGTCTCGCTCAGGCAGGGGCCCAGGTCGATCTCTAACCTATGAGCTCAGGCAGTCCACCCACCTTGGCCTCCCAGAGTGCTGGGATTACAGGTGTGAGCCACTGCGCCCTGCTGAGATTTCTTTTTTAACCCATGGGCCATATAGAAGCCCATCACTTAATTTCGAGACATTTGGAGGACTTTCTACTTATCTTTCCTTCCAGAATATTCTGTTGGGATCATTTTCCTTATGTCCAAAGAATTCCCTTTAGTATTTGTCTTAGTTCAGATCTGCTGGTGAAAAAGTTTCTGTTTGCCTGAAGATACCTTTATTTGTGTCTTCAGTTTTGAAGAATTGAGGGAGTTAGAGTTTTGGGAAGGGAAGGTTGCGGGCTCCCTGAGAAGGCTCTGGAAGCAGCTCTTGTGGGTGCTGCTGGTTAAGTGTGGTGAGGGGACATCTTACACTGCAGCGGCAGAGGGTGCTGACTGTGCCAGATAGACTGGGGGGAGGGGGCTACAGTAACAGGGCACAGCTGCTGGAAGGAGCTGGAAGGAGGCATCTTGGACTCAGGACTTGGGGTTTCAGGACAGCAGATTTCTCCTCCTGGGCTGGAGGCAGCGGCAAAGGAGCGACTCTGTAAGGTGATGGCATGGGGGATGCCCCTGTTTTCACACCCAGGACTACCACCTGTTCAGGTTGGGACAGGAAGTCCAGCGCCTCTCCAAGCTGGAGACGCAGATTCAGAAGAAAGACGAGGAGATTTTAGCACTCCAGGAGGAAAGGGAGGCCCTGAAGAAGCAGCTGAAATCCGTCCTCAAAAGCAAAGGGCAAGAGATCCCTGTGCCCCAGTATAAGAGGGTGAGTTGGGTTCCTGCGGGGAGAGCAGAGCTCTGCAGCGGCATTCATTTCCAAATGGAAGTGTCCAGACGTGCTGGTGACTGTAGGCCCCTGGACCATGCCCAGGCCTCCTGGAATGTCCCCAGTTTCCCATGGGAGCACGACTGGGTATCAGGGCTCTGATAGATGGGTCAGAATGCAGGGCGGGGGCCGACGAAGCAGGAAATGGCCGAGAGGGCTGGGAGCCAGGCGTCAGCCACCGCTCTACTCTGGCCTGCTTTCTGGGCTCAGTTTCCCGGCCTATGAAAAGATGGCTGAACTGAGGCCCGAAATCCTGGAGGGTGGAAGGCCCCTGCTGCAGGTGGAATCCCCTCTCTCTGCTTCCTGGCCTGCAGGCTCCTGATGGCCCCTGATGGCCTTCCCTACTCCAGGTCTGGGTAAAAAACCGGATGGGCAGGTCTGTGTGGGCCCCAGGATGCTTGCCTGGTCTTCCTGAGACCTGATTTCTTTCCCACTGAGGACACAGCCTGAGTTTATTCTGGGGGCAGGTGCAAAGTGGGAGCCAGGGCCAGGGTATGCTTCAGACCATGCTGAACACCCCGGGGCCCTCAAGGGAAAGCTACTTAGATACAGATTTTGCAGGGGGAGCGGGCAGGGCTCTGTCCCTGTCTTCCCATGGCTGCGGGATGGCCGTGCTGGGACAGAGCATGAGGCAATGTCCTGCATGGTGGCAGCCTGAGGCTGGCCCCTGATTTTTCATAGAAGCCTATCATTGTTGCAAGGCCATGGTGGGTGGCTACTCTGAGGTCACCCAAAGCTCTCCGGCCCCCTGGCCTTCAATCTACAGATCTTTGTCCCCCTCCACTGACAGGGGTGATTTTCCCTGTCTCGGCAGGAGGGCATGCGTCCCCCTCCTGGACACAGTGCAGCAGCGTGTGGGGCTGCGGTCGCCTTCCAGGAGGAGGTGTAGCAGCGTGTCCTGGGGTGCCGCAGGAGTGGCTCCCAGCCCGAGGGCTTCTACCTTGCAGGAGCGGCCCTCTGAGGCTACAGTGAGGGTGGGCAGGTTGAGCATCCTGAAGATGGCCCACAGGGACAGGGAGGACGAGCTGTGGTGCTACGAGCAGGTGCGGCTCCGCCCAGGAGCCCCGGGCTGCCTCAGGCAGTGGGAGGGAGACCTGGCCCCAAGGTATTCCTGCCCGCAGCCCTGACCTGGGGTGGCCCTCGGCACGGGCTCTCAGCCACCCTCTGGCCTGGCCCAGCCCCCTGCCTTCCCCTCGTAGGTGCAAGAGGAGTGTGCGGTGGCTGAGGAGAGAGGCAAGGAGGAAGAGGGTCCACAAGGGGAGTCCCCGGGGGCGGAGGGCGAGAGAGTGAAGGGTCGGGTGGGCGAGACGGTGGCTGAGCACCCGGAGGCCAACGAGGAGGAGGAGAAGGAGGAAGCGGAGAAAGAAGAGGAGGAGGAGGAGAAGGAGGAAGAGGAGGAGAAGGAGGAGGATGAGGAGCTGCTGGAGGAGGAGGAGGAGCTGGCCCAGGGAAGCACCTCCACTCCGGGCGAGTCCTTTGAGGAGGAGCTGCTGGCCCAGCTGGAGGAGTACGAGCAGGTGATCCTGGAGTTCCAGTACGAGCTGGAGGTCACCAGGAACAGATACTCCCTGTCGACAGGTGGGACGTCTGGCTCAGGGTGCAGGCAGGGCTGGGGGCCCTGCCAGGAGCTGGGCTGTCGGACGGGTGGGCGGAGGGTGGCAGCAGGGGGCACTAGCTTGCCCCTGTTGCTCATGACCCCTCCTCTCCCTTGGCTGCTCAGGCGCCATCACGTCCTTACAGCAGCAAGTGAACTTCCTAGAATCCCAGCTGCGGAAGGTCAACACCGAGAAGGACACGCTCCAGAAGGAGCTCCGGGAGCGGAAGCAGCAGCTGCAGGCCATGAGCGAGAAGGTGGCCGTGCTCTTAGCCACACTGCTGTGCCCCCCTGAGCCCTGAGACTGGGGCCTAGAGCCCCCTCTGTGCTTGCAGAGAAAGCTGCTACCCCACTGAGCCTGGTCTTGCTGGTTTTGTTTTGTTTTGTTTTGTTTTTTTGAGACAGAATCTCAAGCTGTTGCCCTGGGTAGAGTGCCGTGGCAACATCACAGCTCACAGCAACCTCTAACTCTTGGGCTCAAGTGGTCCTCTTGCCTCAGCTTTTGTATTTTTAGTAGAGACGGGGGTCTCGCTCTGGCTCAGGCTGGTCTCGAACCTGTGAGCTCAAGCAGTCTCCTCACCTCAGCCTCCGAGAGTGCTGGGATTACAGGTGTGAGCCCCTGTACCTGGCCCAATCTTGCTGTTTTTGTTACACCTCTTTCATTTTACTTTTTATGGCAGTTACTCATGCATATCCCTTAACGAATTGCATAGTTGCACCAGGCTTGTTATGTAAAACAGAAGCCAGGGTGGCGCCTGTGGCTCAGTGGGTAGGGCGCCAGCCCCATATACTGAGGGTGGCGGGTTCAAACCCAGCCCCAGCCAAACTGCAACAAAAAATAGCCGAGCGTTGTGGCAGGCGCCTGTAGTCCCAGCTACTTGGGAGGCTGAGGCAAGAGCATCGCCTAAGCCCAGGAGTTGGAGGTTGCTGTAAGCTGTGATGCCACAGCACTCTACAGAGGGCGATAAAGTGAGACTGTCTGTAAAAAAAAAAAAAAGAAAGAAAAGAAAAATAGAAGCCTGACCAGCCTCCCTCTCATCTGCCCCTCCCCTAAAGCAAACTCTCCCAGCAGATTGTTTAGGAAGCACTGTCCACGTTGCTAAATTGCAGGCTCTCGATGTCCATCTTAGATTTTTCTCTGTCTTCACACCATCTAATACTCCCAGGGGCACCCTTCTGTCCACCCTCCTCTCAGCATCATTCTGTCACGCGTCAGTAAGGCGTACGCTGCAGTGGCATTGTCAAGGCAGCTATTTGTAACACACATGCATGAATGAAGCCAAAGTTTTGTGAAACAATATTGAGATTCATAAACCAACGCTTAAAAACGGCTCATCCCGGGTTGGTGCCTGTAGCTGAGTGGTTAGGACTCCAGCCACATACATGGAGAGTGGCCTGGGCCAGCTAAAGCAATGACAACTACAACCAAAAAATAGCCAGGCGTTGTGGTGGGCACCTATAGTCCCAGCTACTTGGGAGGCTGAGGCAAGAGAATTGCTTAAGCCCAAGAGTTGGAGGTTGCTATGAGCTGTGATGCTATGGCACTACCGAGGGCGACAAAAAAGCTCATCTCACATCTTTCTCTTCTTCCCTTATTTTTGGTGGAACACATCCTCCAATAGCCTTTTTTTTTCTTTAGAGACAGAGTCTCACTTTATCGCCCTTGGTTGAGTGCTGTTGCATCACAGCTCACAGCAACCTCCAACTCCTGGGCTTAGGCGATTCTCTTGCCTCAGCCTCCCGAGTAGCTGGGACCACAGGCACTTGCCACAACACCCAACTATTTTTTTGTTGCAGTTTGGCTGGGGCCGGGTTCGAACCAGCCACCTTGGGTATATGGGGCTGGCGCCCTACCCACTGAGCCACAGGCACCGCCCAACCTCCAGTAGCCTTTTTAGAAAGAATGGATGGGGGGTAAAATTTGGGGGCAGATGTACTAATTATACATTTATAACACCTTGGCTGGATTTCACATCCCAGTTTGGACAACACGCTCCTCCTGCATTACCAAGGCCGTGTCCCCTTGTCTGCTGGAAAGGCCAAAGTCACCCTGACCCTTGTTCTTTCATAAGACACGATTCTCAGTGGATGCTTGTCCTGTCTGGAAACTTGAGATGTTCTAAAACCTCATGAAGTTATGCCTTGTTGTGGGTGTACTTTTTTTGTTGCACTGGGCACTCAGTGGCCACCTGGAAATTCGTGTCCTTTAGCTCTGAACTTTTTCTTTGCTTACGTTGTTTTCATTTCCTCTGATTTCACAGGAGTCTCCTTCTGGAACTCAATCATTTGGCTACTGGGTCTCCTGCTCAGACCTTCTTTTCGTCTTTTCTGATCTCTCCCACTTTTCCTCTCTTTGTCTTTTGATCTGTTTTCTTTTCTTTTCTTTTTTTTTTTTTTTT
>NW_003852462.1:2132983-2150464 GCF_000181295.1 Otolemur garnettii
CGGCTATTTTTTGGTTGCAGCCGTCATTGTTGTTTGGTGGGTCCGGGCTGGGGATTCGAACCCGCCACCTTAGGTGTACATGGCTGGTGCCTTAGCCGATTGAGCTATAGGAGCCGAGCCTACACCTGTAATTTTTTAACTTTTTGCCCCACTTCCATCTCCTACAAGTTCCTCTTCTTAGTTTTGCTTTTGGTCTCCATCATTTGCTGGAGAACTTTGCTCCAATCTCCGAGTTGACCAGATCTCTGCCAGGGTGGAACAGGACAGGTGCCCAGCAGCTCAAGGTCTGGAGTGAGCCTGGGTCTCTTAGTTTCTGAAACAACACCCCACCAATCCCCCAAATGTTACCCCTATGTTTAGAAGAACCCAATTTCTGAGACTTTTAGGAAATAAAGGGTGAACTGGGCATGTTTTTAGCTCTCCCCATCACCAGCTTGAGATTCAGCTTCCTAGAATGTGCAACATCAGATACCACTCAGCCACCTGCTTCTCAACCTCCAAACTGTTCTCAGTTCTCTTCTCCCCTCTCTCCATTTTCAACAGAAATCCCACTGTCTTCAGTTTAGGGTGGTTTCGGGAAAAGTTTAGGGAAAAGTTAGACGCCTATGCCCAGTCTGTTATGTCCACCTGGGAGCGCCCTGTGCGACCCCTCTGTCTGCCTTCCAGTTCTCCAACCTTCGTGAGGATAAGAAACACCAGGAGATGATGGGGTGTATCGAGAAGGACAACCTTCTCCTCCGGCAGGTGATGACTGGGAAGGATGGGAGGGCGAGGCTGGAGTCATCACAGCTGAGTTGGGGCCCACTTAGCCCAGGCAGATCCCACTTGGCCAGTGAGTCCCAGGGTCACGGGGCCACACAGAGGGCTTTTTGCAGCTGTGGCTATGTCCACACTGGACTGGAGGGACCCAGTGAGAGCTCCAGAGCATCTTTTAGGAAAAAGGTGGTGGGAACCATGTGGCATCAGGTCAGGCCTGTGTCTCCCTGGCTCTCCCCAGCGGGTGTCAGAGTTGGAAGGTGAGCTCAGGAAGCAGGACAACGTCATTTCCGAGCTGGAGGCCAGGGTCAGCCAGCTGCAGACCCAGGTTGAGCAGGATGAGAACAGCCTGCAGAGGTGGAAGCGGCTGCAGGAGGACCAGCAGAGCAGGATGGAGGCGGTGCGGCAGGAGGAGCAGCTGACCCACGTGGCCCTGGAGAGCGCCCAGGCCAGGGTATGCCCGGCTGCCTTCTCCTGAGGGAGCTGCCCCCCACCCCGGTTTTCCATCTCCCAGCACTCTGTGGAGTTGACGCTCAAGAAATGTGGACAGGGAGGGAGCGAGGGTTGCAATGAAGACCCCTGAAACAGGAGGGGCCCCTGTGCATGGTGGGCAGCCTTGTTTATGGGAGAGGCAGTGGTCCTGGGCTATGCAGGGGTGAGAGAATTTGGAGGAAAGGGAAGAGGCACCTGGGCAGGTGGGAGCATAATGGTGACGTCCCCCAGCCTGTGACCGCAGAGCGCTGGCTGAGGCCGGCACTGCACTGAGCCTTTTATTGATATTAAAGTCGCTTAATCCTTTCCATACACTGTGAAGTAGTTATTATTATTATCCTCACTTTACAGACAAGCAGGAGAGGATAGATAACCCACCTGAGGCCCCAGACCTGCTCTGAGATACTGCTGGGTGTGCACCCAGCAGTGTTTATGGCCCAGGCACGGGGCTCGGGGATGTGGGGGAGAGTGGGATGTGGGGGAGTGGTGGATGGGGCCGTGCCAGCAGGGAGAGTCACTGAAGAACACACCTTGATTTAGAGCCCCAGAGTGAGCCCGTGTTGCAGCTTTAGAAATGACATTGCCACCCCGCCAGGGACGCAAACTGTAACCCCCTGTGTCCTCTTTCCTGTTTAATCCGGCCTCCTGGCTGGTTCAGAGAGGGTCACTGAGGCCCCTGCACCCGCATCTCTTACAACACTGTGCTTCCAATGTAACCGTAGCTCGAGCCCAAAGGGCACAGAAGTATCATTTTATTGCCAACTTCCATTGCTTTGGTAGAGCCCGGGATGCTGTGCTGAGGATTCTGAGGGTTTCAGCATGACACAGAGCCAGGACCAGTGGGGAAGGACCCTACAAGGGTGGGGAATTGAGGGTGGACACCCCAGGTGACAACTGCCCCTCACCTAGGGGCAGAACTCCCCATTAGAGGGACTGAGCCCCTCATCCCCTTGGTGCCTCCAGGGCCTAGCACAGAGTGGGGATCCATAAATACCGGAAAGAAAGGACCTGACTCCTCACTTAGGCCCAGGGGCTGGTAACTTTCCAGCACTGTTCCTGACACCTGTAGGAGAGATAAACAGAAGTGCTGGCACCTCCAGGGCAATGCCGCGTCTCCACAGTCTGGCTCGCAGTTGGCACCTCTGAATCTCAGGGTTTCTGGATGTTGGGGGGCTGAGGAGCTGGTACTGAGCCTGTCACAGTAACTTGTGGGCCCCTATCTGAGGCTTCTGGGGCACAGGTTGAAGGAGTTTTCTCTGCACTTTCCTGGGAAATAGTTTCCTCTGGGGAGGTGAGCTGTGGCCGTGGACATCTACAAGGATGTTTATGGCAGCAAAGGATCGGGAAACACAAAGCCTCATCCTGATGTCCACAGCCTGGCAGCCTCCTAGTCAGTAAGAAAAGGAGGGGCCCCGAGTCGAATACTGAGAACCAATGCAAGGGACAGATACAGCCCAGAGGGCCAACCCTCCCCTGCAGAGTGTGACTCAAGGGCCAGGAACAGTCTGTTCACTGAAGTTCCTCTGGGAGGGAAGAACAGCCTGAGGGGCATAAGCTCTTTTATTTATTTATTTATTTATTTATTTAGTTTTTGAGACAGAGTCTCACTATGTCACCCTTGGTAGAGTGTCATGGCGTCACAGCTCACAGCAACCTCAAACTCTTGGGCTTAAGTGAATCTCTTGCCTCAGCCTTCCAAGTAGCTGGGACTACAGGTGCCCACCACAATGCCCAGCTATTTTTTTTGTTGAAGTTGTCATTGTAGTTTTGTTAGCAGGCCCGAACTGGGCTCAAACTCGCCAGATACGGTCTATGTGGTTGGTGCCGTAACCACTGAGCTACGGGCACACAGGCAGCCCGTATGTGCTTTTATTGTTGAAGTATGTGCAGGTTTTACTTTCCCAATTTTTTTTTTTTTTTTTTTTTTTTTTAGAGACAGAGTCTCACTTCATCACCCTCGGTAGAGTGCTGTGGCGTCACAGTTCACAGCAACCTCCAACTCCTGGGCTTAGGCGATTCTCTTGCCTCAGCCTCCTAAGTAGCTGGGACTATAGGCACCCACCACAATGCCCAGCTATTACTTTCCCAATTTTAAAAAACAAAACAGAACAGTTGATGAGGTAGTGATGCTAGGCCACTTGAGTTTGGGTTTCGATCTGGCACCTTCTAGCTCTCAGACAGACCATGCTGACCTCTCTGACTCTAAAGCCCCCCAAGTGTGGGTAAGCTGTACCTTCTTGGCCTGTGAAACTTAAATACCACAGTAGGAGGCTGCACCCCACGTTGCAGGGGCTTTTCTCTGGCAAAGACAAGTGACAGTGTCTTCCCTTTGCTTGCAGCTTGAAAGACTAAGGAGTAAGATCATCCAGGCCACATTTAGCATCTCTGGGGCCAAGTCCTTGACCAGCGAGATCACTGATAATGACATCCTGGAAGCTCTGCAGGTACAGATTGGCCCAGTGGCCTCCACTTCATAGACCTGCAGCTGGGACGGGGGGTGGGGAAGGCCTGGTTTGGGTTCAGGGGACCCTACTCTCATTCTGGCCATGTCTCCCTTTCACTGGGACCACTAGGAACATCCTTTCTCTCTGCCCAGGCAGAGGGGACCAGACCAACCCCTGAGTGTGCCCCAAACTGGCCAGTCTGGGCTGCTGTTCAGCTCAGCAAAGGAGGGGTCAGGGCCATGAGGTGACTGCAGTAGCCCAAGGAGCCCTTTCTGAACGTCCTGGGGAGGGGACAGCTGCTTGGGTCTTAGAGATTCTCCCACCATAGGAGCTTGGCTCCTAGCTTTGGCCAGCTTAATCCCTCTGAATTGTCCCCTGCCAAGCCAGGGCCCTGACACAAACCCCTCCCTTCTTAGCCTCAGTCTCATCCCTGGCCATGGGTCCCCAGACAGAGGCCTCAGAGGGGCAGGATGCTGTAGGAGAGATAATGCAGGCTTTGTGGTCATGGGGCAGGAGTGAGTCACCACCCACCACCCCTGGGCAGCAAAGCTGGGGGCCCCACACTCGTTGCTCTCAGCCCTGATGTTTCCCTCTGTAACAGAGGACAGCCCTGGCCAGGTGCCCTGGGACCTAGAGCTCTCTGTGGGGCCATGCACCACAGCTGCTTCTGTTCCCAAGACCCAAACCTCCGCCAGTGGGACTGCTCTTAGACCCAGTGTGTGCCATGACTCCCCAGGACCTGCTCTGTGGAGTGGGCTGGGCCCTGGCCCAGAGGCCCCTGACTAGGGGGTCACAGCAGGGGACATGTTTGCTGCCCTGGTTCTCCTGGGGAAGGTAGGGAAGGGAGAGAGGAGAAAAGGGAATACAGAAAGGCAGGGGGTGCCCCCCCCCCCACAGCCTTCATCTTTTCCCATTGCCTGGCATGAAACAGCAACAGGTTATTCAGAGGAGCCTTGGGGAGACTGGGAGAGGGGTGGGGACAACCTTCCCTCTGCATAGGAAAGAAAGGACTTGAGGGACAGATGTGACAACCTCAGAGGTCTCTAGGAGTCTGGAGTGACCTCACCATTCTAAGAGGACAGAAGAACCCTGCTCAGTGCGGGCTGCAGTGACTCCACCTCCGGGTGGGAATATTTATACCACAGAAACTGGCAAATGCTACACAGCAGAGCTCTTGTTGCTCCTTCCCCCCAAGAGCCAGCTGTAAACATTTACCAGCGCAGCACTGCCACAGGGACCCCTTCTGGGGAGGACGGGTGGTGACCTGGGTACCCAACCTGGCTGGGCAGACCCGCCTCAAGGTCCAGTGAGGAGCTGGGCAGATCCCCATGGCAGCTGCGTCTCTCGTCCAGCTGATCATCACAGAGAGAACCGACTACTACAACCAGCTGAAGCAGAAAGGCGTCAAAGTACCCCCCCTGCACCAGACGGAGATCACCTTACCCACCAAGTTGAAGAAGGGGACCTCCAAGTAGGCCCAGCCAGGGCTCCAGCCCAGAATCCTGCCTGCCACGTGTTCTGCCCTCTGACTCAGGATTAAACCTGGCCTTGGCACAGTCCCACCTTTTTCTTCCCTGGGGCTCACACAAGGGATTAATCTTCTGCAGCCTTGGGGTGGGGAGTTAGCACACCAGCTTGCCCCCCCCCCAGCTCCTTTCTGGGGAGACCTCATAGGATGAGTGTCCCCTCCCCTCACTGGGTTGCAGGAGGCCAGAGATGGCATGTTCACCATGCTGGCTCAGACCCGACACCTGTCTGTCTTCGCTGCCAGCTCCACACACCTAGGAGCTGGCAGGGGGCCTGTGACCACCTGCCATGGGGTCTCCCCTGGCTGGAGACTCTCTTGCTGGGTAGGATCAGTTTGGAAGGTGGGTAGGGAAAGTCTGTTCCAATTCATCTGCTCCTGGAAGGAAAGCCCCGCGGGAGAGGACTCGTGTCTGTGGTCACTGACGTTTCTCCAGTGCCCACGACAGGCACACTGTGGGCTCTGGGCACACGAGAATGTGCTGAAGGGCGTAAGCTGTCATCTTCATCTTTCCCGATTTTCATCCCCCCTGGGCGGGCACTGTCCTCACAGCGCCCAACGCCCAGCTTGGGTCACGCACGTGTAGGTGGCCCGCCGAGCCCCCTGGGAGCACATCGTCTGGTGCTTGGTTCCGGGAGGCAGCCTCGGTCCCTGTGCTCCGAGCAGAAGGCCGGGGTAGGGGGGGTAGCTGAGCCCCCGTGTGTCTTGGGTACAGACCCAGAAGCGCCCAGATCCTCCCGGAGCCTCGTCTGTGGGGAAGACGGTCGCCGGGCGGGGACCGTGGAGAGCTCCAGGGCCGCTGCGAAGCAGCACCCTCCTCACGACCCACAAGCCCCACCAGCCCGCCACCCGCAGCTCCCAGCCAGCAGCCGGTCACCGCCACCTAGGGCTGGGAATCTGTTACTCCGCCCCTCCCTCCCTACCTCACTCCTCTCCCCTTCCTGGCTCTGCACGTCCCCGCCCCTTTCGGCTTCGCTCCGCCCATCCCCGCCCACTCGGGACTGGCCACGCCCCCAGCCGGGCCCGGAGACGAGTCTGCGCAGCGGCCGGGGGCGGGGGTGCAGGTGAACTGCGCTGGGTCTGGGGCACCTTCCTTGCGTGGCGGGAGGGAGGAGGTGGTCTGGGCGTCGTATCTCTGGTTATCGCGAGGTCAGGGCTTGCCCCAGGCCGACCCCGACCTAACGCGACGGGGCTGCCAGGATCACAACTGCTCATCCAGCTCCGGGATCACTTTCTCTTCCCGGACTGTGGCAGGGCGATTCCTCTCTTCACTTTTTTTTGAAAGAAGTTTTTAAGACCTGAGGCATCTGCCACACCTCAGACCCCGACCTGCCAGGCCGGGAGTAGGTGAGGTCCTCCCTCTGGCCGGCCCTGACCGTCTTCCTGGGCCCTGGAGGCTTCAGCCACCACGCAGGAATCTCCCTGGTAAGTGTGCGAAGCTTGGAGGTGCTTGGCGGGGGTGGGGGTGGGGGCGAGTGGTCATGTGTGAGCCCAGAACTTCCGGCGCTGACACTCCCCAGGAGGTCTTAGGACAGCGGAGGCTCCCAGGGCTTGGAGGGTGTCTGGCGATTCTGCTGCCACACCTGAGCTGGTCAGGTGGGTGCTGGACAGATGACTGAGCCTGCTGTAGGCACCTCAACTGCTCTGGAGGCTTTATCTGCCAGGATGGCTTGAGAGCTCATTTTTTATATCAGTCAGGAAGCCACTGTCCCAGGCTAGAGCAAATTGGGGTTGACTCCTCACATGGAGAAGCCCACAGGTGCACAGCTGCTGGCTGGATTTGGAGACTCAGCATTATTATTATTATTTGAGACAGAGTCTCACTATGTCACCCTCAGTAGAGTGCTGTGGCATCACAGCTACAGCCAGCTCTAACTCCTGGGCTTAAGCAATTCTCTTGCCTCAGCCTCCCAAGTAGCTGGCAGTACAGGTACCTGCCACAACACTCGGCTATTTATTATTGCTGTGGTTGTCATTGTTTAGCAGGCCTGGGCTGGATTTGAACCCTCCAGCTCTGGTGTAAGTGGCTGGCGCCCTAGCCTCTGAGCTACAGGCGCCGAGCCTAGAGACTCAGTATCACTGTGGCTAATGTTGCTTTGGGCTACAAGGTGGCTGCTGTGGCTCCAGCCATCATGTCAACAGGAAGGAGGTAGCCCCTGTTTCCTTCATGGAAGCAAAAGCTGCCGTGTCCCCACACTGCATCTCAGCTCTTTGCCCACAGCTGGGTGGGTGACCTGAGAAAGCGGGGACTGAGGGTATTTAGAGTCAGGTCATAGCTGTTACCTGTGGCTGGCATATTGCAGCTGGGACAAGATTGGGATTCTGCCCACCAGGAGGGAGGGAGAACCTTGGGTGGGCAGTGGCTGAGCTGGCCAAAGTCATCTGGGGCACACACTGGGAAGCAGCGCCTGGCTCCTCCTCCCCTGCTGGCCTGGGGTTTGGAAAAGGGCAAACACAGCATGTCTGGACTTTTAGAACTGCTGGGGCCCTGAGTGGGGCCTGAGTTTGGGGCTGGCTTCTCGCAGATGTGTAGCCTGTGGTGCCTTTAAGTCTCTGTGTGCAGGATTACTCAGGAGAAGGGTCAGCCTTCCAGCGCTGCAGGGTGTGGGGGCAAAGTCTCTGTTGGAAGTGTGGGGCCTGCTGCCTGCCTGAGCATACTCACTGCTGGGGCCAGATGCTGTGAGGGCATCCTGGGGCCCGGCACACTGGAGACCCAACCCTAATCCTGTAGCCTGGGTGGAGGTCAGGTTGTAACATAAGTTGAGGGCAAATGAGACCCTTAGCGTGGAACACCGGCATTGGCCTGCTGGCAGCAGCAGTGGGACGCGTGGTGGTGGCGTTATTGCTCTTTGGGCCCTCACTTCAGCCCCCATTCTCTGTTGCCTGGCACAGTGCTCAGTGGGTTGGAGCCCAGCAGGGAGTTGGCTCTCCTTCTGCTCCAGGCACCCCCAGCGCCCACTGCCCTCCTGAGTCCCTGGATCCTCTACCCCCAGGGGCCCAGCACTCAGCATAGGGTGCCCCCCCCCTCCCCAGCACCCAGGCAGCAGGTGGGGGAGGGGTTGCAACTCACTTAAGCTGAGGACACAGCTGCTGGGCTGCCAGGGCCAGCCGGGCCTCTTCCCTGGACAGGGACCAATTTGGTCTGGCCGTACCAGCCGCTGCCCCCGGGCTGCTGCCCTGCCCTGCCCTGCCCTGCAGACTCCCTGGGGGTTGAGGAGGAACTTATCAGGGAACATAGCTGAATAGAGCTGGAGGCTGCCCTGATAAATGCACAGGGAGTGGAGGCCTTGAGGGGTGGGAAGGCCCCCAGGAGGCCTCTCACTCCTGAGGTCAGGGCTGAGTCACCTTTCAGCCTTGCTGGTTTGGAATTCCTCCTTGGGCTGGTCTTACTGGTGTGACCCTGGCCAAGTTCCTTCACTACTCCCTGTCACCTGGTAAGTCAGATGGAAACCAAGTGGGTGAGAACCCCTTTGTCAATGGAAAAGAAGCCGTACTCTGTAAAATAATTTATAGATGGCCAGGCACAGTGGCTCACACTTGTAATCCTAGCACACAGGGAGGCCAAGGTCGCTTGAGCTCAGGAGTTCAAGACCAGCCTGAGCAAGACCGAGATCTCGTCTCTACTAAGATAGAAAAAAATTGGCTCTGCACCTGTTGCTTAGTGGGTAGGGCGCTGGCCACATTGAGGCTGGTGGTCGAACCCGGCCTGGGCCAGCTAAACAACAATGACAACTGCAACAAAAAAATAGCCAGGCATTGTGGCAGGCACCTGTAGTCACAGCTACTTGGGAGGCTGAAGCAAGAGAATCATGTAAGCCCAAGAGTTTGAGGTTGCTGTGAGCTGTGAATGCCACAGCACCCTACTGAGGGCGACATAGTGAGACTCTGTCTCAAAAAAAAAAAAAAAAGAAAAATCTAGTTGGGTTTTGTGGCAGGCACCTGTAGTCCCAGCTCCTTGGGAAGCTGGGGAAGGAGGGTGGCTTGAGCCCAAGTGTTTGAGGTTGCTGTGAGCTGTGATAATGCCATGACACTCTAGCCTGGGCAACAAAGTGAGACTCTCAAAAAATAATAATAATTTAAAGAGGTTTATTCTGAGCCTAATCTGAGGACCAGGATACAGAGCCTTATCCAATAAGCCTTGAGCATGAGGACTGTCTGTGGTGGGCTTTCATTTTGGTTTTGTACATTTCAGGAAGACCGAATTATAGGTAAAGTCATAAATCTATACAAGGAAGGCATACGTTGGTTTGGTCGAAAAAGGTGGGACATCTCAAAGCAGGAGCCCACAGGTTGTAAAGTTATAGGTGGGTTTGAAAATTCTTTGGCTGACAGTGGCTGAAAGAGTTAGGGTCTGTCTAGTAGACCAGAAGTTAGTGAAAAGGAATGCCCAGTTAAGGGACTGTTAATCAGAGACAAACTAAGGACCTGTGCCCAGACCCAAGTGGTTTGTCATGTATATTGAGAACCTGCAGGTGTGTCTTCCAGAGCCTTAGGCCTGTTAAAGAGTCACAGAGGACATCTCTAAGGAGAGAAGGGGACCTGATGAGGTTTGTCTGATCTCCTTTCTCACAGCCAGCAACTCAGTTCTAGGGATCCCCCTTGGCCAAGAGGGGTCCAGTCAGTCAGCCACTGGGGGGAGCCTTAAGATTTTATTTCAGTTAACACCTGAGTGCTCTGTCCCTCCCTCGGCTGACTCTGTCCCTGAGGGGCTGTGTTTTGCAGTGAAGTTAGAGCCCGACACCTGCCTGGGTCTCCCCACTGTGAAGGCTTTGCCCCTCCCGCTGCAGCCTGGCACCATGCAGTCCCCAGAGAGCGGTGTGCAGTACAGCAGGTGGGACGACAGCAGCCGGGATGAAGTCAGCGTGGCGGCCGTGTCCAGCACAGAGGAGGCCTCGTGTTGCCAGAGGTGAGGGGCTTGGGAGGAGAAGCCCGCCTGGTCCCAGCAGGCCAGTCACTCCCTGCACAGATGCCTGCCTTGTCCCTGCTACGAGCATCATCTGCCCACTCCAGCTGGGCTGGATGCCCATGGATGGGTGCCCAGTTTTGCTGTCTCAGCAAAACTTCCCTCTGGCTGGCTCTTCCCTCTGGGGCTATGGTCTCACACCCCCAGCAGAACACCAACCCACCTTTGCCCATGCTCCTCTTCCTGACCCTATGGCTGCCTGCCCTTGGGGCCCACCTGCATTCTCTCTGACCTGGCCTAACCCCCCATAGTCCACTGAGGGGGCTCTTCCTTCACCCTGACCCAGGGCTCACCACCAGATGGTTCTCCCCCTAGGATCTCCCGGAAGCTGTGCAGGGGCAAGCTGGGGATCGCCATGAAGGTGCTGGGCGGAGTGGTCCTCTTCTGGGTCATCTTCATCCTGGGCTACGTCACTGGCTACTACGTGCACAAGTGCAAATAAGGGCACTAGTAGGTGCTCTTGGGGCTGGCTGCATGCGTGGGGGGGGGGCCTGTATACAGGGACCCCCTGCATACACCCTGCCTGTAATACAGACCCCCATAGATGCAGGGCCCCCATACACACAGACCCCCATACACACCGACCCCATCGTATATCCACGGGCCCTGGAGGCAGACAGCTTACAGGGCATGCGAGGACCCCAGGGGCACAGCTGTTCCAGGCCTGATAGGAGGCAGCACATGAGTCTGAAGGATCCAGAGACAAACACCTGGCATGGCTGCCGCCCAGAGGTGGGTGTGGCTGGGGAGGGAGACAGGCCAGCATCGCAGGAGCTGCAGGACACACACCCGGGATACACCAGGTGGCCAGTCTCCCCAAGCCCAGGGCCCAGGCGCTTTCTTTGTCAAGGCCGGGATGAGGGGTGCCTTCTGCAGACAACCCAAGCCTACCTTCCATGGCGGCCTCCGACCATGGGTCCTGCTGTTGTCCTCCTGTATGGGCACTGTGCGGAGCCGTGTGGGCTGGTCAGGCCTCTGCCCTCTCTGAGCCTTCTGACTCTGGTTGTGCAAGGATGGCTCCAGCAAGTGCTGTGTTCCCATCCACCTTGCCCTGGAGGCTGAGACCAGCACTGGGAGGTGCTTCCTGTACAGAGTGAGGTGGGAGCCTGGGCCTTGGTCTCACACCCACCAGCAGGGCTTCCCGAGTGAGGCAGGCATGGTGCTTGCTGGGCTGGGTGTGTCCCCTTGGGCTGGCCCTTGCTAGGAGGACCCTGGTCTTTCCCCCATCCCCAGGTGCTGTCTGCAGGCCATGCACAGGGCATCATTAAACATCTGCTGGGTGGCTGTGGCCGGTGTTACTCTCAGACCTGTGGATGGGCCTGGTGCTCTGGGGCAGTCCTCCTGGTCTGGCTCTCAGCCTTGGAACTCACCCCCTCTTGGCTGTGCCTTCTGCGAGGACAGGGGCAGGGCCTGAGGGCCAGGATTCGGCTAGACCTCTGGGGCTGGCCACACTGGCTGGCTCTGGACCTTCAGTCCCATCTCCCTGGTCACTTGTCCTGACCTCTGTACTCTCAGCAGACATTCTCCTGGGCACACACTTGGCCATTGCCTATTACAGTCCACCCCAGGCCCTGCAGACCCCTGCCAGAACATCCCCTTGGGGAAGTGGTCCTCACCCCAATGCTGGGGGGTGAGAGACATGGGCAGCCAGTGTCCTCACAGGCACGGAGAAGGAAGGCCAGGTGAGACTTGCCAGAAAGCTGAGGCTGTGCTCACCCCAGGTGGGCGCTTTCCAAGTGCCCCTCACTATAGTGAGGGATGTAAATGGAGGGGCTTTGCCAGGCTGGGCAGGGGACAGAGGCACCACCCTATCACCTTTAGGGAGAGCGGGCCAACCCAAGTCTGCCTGGGGTCAGGAGGTGGCACATGGGCCGCACACCTGTCTCCCCAGTGCCTTGACTGGGACCCCTGACTGGGTCCCCTCTGGCTGGGACCAAAGAAGGGGGCCAGGAGGCCTGGTCTGGTCTGGGGTCTTCAAGCAATGGTCCTTTGGAGGCTGCTGCAGGGTCGGGGCAGTCTGCTCTAGCTGGCCCTGATCTCTGGGGTACTGCCCACCCCTGCATGGAAGTCTGGGAGGGGAGCAGCTGGAGGTCAGGCTATGAGCATGTGGCAGTCTGACTGTGTGTCCGGCCTCGTGTGAGCTCCAGCCCCAAGGCCTGGTGAGGCTCTGGCTGGGAGCCCAGCGAGGGCAGAGGACAGGGAGGAGGGGTGCCCACACCCGGCTGCAAAGGAGGGGGAATGTCCTGGGAGTTTCTCCAGCTGGTCTCTAGTGGGTGACCCTATGTGTCCTCTCTCTTCTCCACCTGGTGGGCAGAGGAGGGATGCAGGTGGCTGGGGCTGGCGCTGGAGCCTGCCTGCATTTGGCCACCACACCCTGTTCCAGCCCCATGGGGAGGCTCACCGGATGGGCACTCCTTGCCCACAGCCTCCACTGAGCTGCCCCTACAAGTGAGCCAGGACCCATCCAGACCCCACCCCTCTGGGACTAGACAGCACTCTCACAATCCAGAGGGCAGGAGAGATGGGACGGGACCCTGCCAAGTGGCTGCCTGGCCTCCCCTCCCACAGAAGATTCATGAACAGGATTTGTGGGGGGTGGGCTGGGTGCCAGGGCTCCTTTGCATGAGCCCCAACCTCAGGTGTCCACTTTGTGCTCACGTAGGGGGTCCAGTAGGGTGGGGTGGGCCTGGCCCATTCCCAGGATCCCTGGTTGAGGACACTGGCTTTTGTGACAGGTCTCTCACCTCCTGCTGGTAAGGTGTGGGCAGTGCTGCCAGGCAGGCCTCAGTTTCCCTGCTCATAATCTACCACTGGCTAGAATGGATTTCTGACACTTCCAGCAGTGCCCTCTGGAAAGAGTGGTGGGAGAGGATCTACTGGGCAAGGAGTTGAGATGTTTCCTATTTTTTTTTTCTTTTTTTTTTTTTGAGACGGAGCCTCAAGCTATCCCCCTGGGTAGAGTGCCATGGCATCATGCTCACAGCAACCTCCAACTCCTGGGCTCAAGCGAGTCTCCTGCCTCAGCCTCCCAAGTAGCTGGGACCACAGGTGCCTGCCACAACGCCTGGCCATTTTTTGGTTGCAGCCATCATTGTTTGGCGGGCCCGGGCTGGGGATTCGAACCCGCCTTAGGTATATGTGGCTGGCGCCTTAGCCGCTTGAGCCACGGGCGCCAAGCCGAGATGTTTCCTATTAAGTGTTTTTACTAGTGAGTCAGATGGGCAGGGACAGAACCTGAAGCAGGGTTCTGTGTCAGGTGACTACAGCTCTGTCAGCAGCAGAGGTGACACCTGCTGCATGGGGGCTGCTGACCCCTTACAGCCAGAGGCACTAGGAGGCTGAACCCTCCCTCCCTGAGCTGGGCTGTGGAGAAAGGGTGACCTCCCCCAGCAATTATCTGTGGCTTTCAGGCCAGAGCTGGGGCAGAGTCCCAGGCTAGGGAAGCTGCTCAAGGCTCCCAGCAGGGCAGACCCCAGGCCCACTGCAGCATCAGTGTGTGTGACTGCCCAACAGGATCATGAAATGACAAGCCAGGGCCACTGACACCCGCACACATTTATTTGGTGGGTTTAGGGGTAAACAAAACAAGAACAAGATGTCTGGCAACGTGTGGCGCTCAGCCCCTATCCCCCTCACCCTGTCTGGAGCCCCTACCTGTAGTGGGACCCATGGAAGGCCTGGTGGTGACCCCAGGCCAGGTCTTAAAAGGCTCTGGACAAACCTGGGGATTTAGGAGTCTGGTCTGATGACAGTACATGGGCAACAGGGCTCTTGCAAATGCTTCAGGACACCCTCAGACGTTTCTACAGAACACAAAATTTGTCCTTTTATAAAGGTCAGAGACCACTGAACAGAAGACACATGGTGTTAACAGAGAATGAGTTAGTGTTACGCTGCAGCCCTGTAAGGCAGGGGGCTGTGAAAGCCGCCCCCTCTGGCTGGCCAGGTCTTTTTTTCTTTTTTGAGACAGTATCACTTTGCCGCCCTTGGTAGAGTGCTGTAGTGTCACAGCTCACAGCAGCCTCCAACTCTTGGGCTTAAGTGATTCTCTTGCTTTAGTCTCCTGAGTAGCTGGGACTGTAGGCACCCGCCATAATTCCTGGCTTTTACGGCTGCTTTGTAGCTGGCTGGGCTGGGTTCAAACCAGCCACCCTTGGTATATGGGCTGGCACCCTACCCACTGAATCACAGGTGCTGCCTTGGCTAGGTCCTTCCTACCCAAGTACACTGTCTCCAGGGAAGGGTGTACACACGTGGCCAAGCACAAATGCAGGCATGAAGATGTGCACAGTGAAAACTGGAAACACCTCAAACAAAATGCTGAAGCAGCAGCCCCCTGGCATGTACACTTCAGGATTTTTGGCTTAAAAATCTACAGGTTCTCTGGTCACTGCCACTGTCTGTCCCTTGGCTGGCTGACAAGTGCTAACAGCTGACCAACAGAGCTGGCTGTCCACTCTCGAGAACCCATGCAGACCCTAGAGAGGGGCCTCTGTCATCATTGCTCAGGATTAAAAGCCCCTGTCAGTTCCCTCCCTGCTTGGCCCAGCAGCAGCACCACTGCAGAACTGGTTCTGCTGCCTTCAGACTTGGGGGCTGGCTGCCTGGGGGTTCAAAACGTCTCTGCTCCCTCAAAAGCATTCCCACAGTAGTGTTAGGAAAGTAATTCTAAAGTCACGCTAAAAAGTTTTTTGTAGAAAGATAATCATCACTGCAAGCTGGAAAACCCATTCCAGGCTGCATGCTGGACAATGTGCTCTACAAAGATGCCCTATCAAGAGATTTCCCCTTTTATGCAGTTCACAAAAGCTCAGGCTGCCCGCTTCCTGATGTGTAGCTGGATGTTCAGGCCGATCAGTCACATGGTGCTCACTGGGGACTCAGAAAGGCATCATGAGGTGATTTCATCGTCTTGTGAGCATGGCAGCGTGCACTTACTCAAACCCTGATGGTGTATTTTATTAATACACAGTTTCTCATACGGAAAACCCAATGTCCAGCACCAGTGTGACTGCCAGCCATGTCCTCAGGTAATCTACAGTGCCAATAGCGAGTGCCACGCACCAGGTCTGCACACACAGGCTGCTCCGTTTCCGCCTGACGCACACCTCAGCCAAGCAGCCTGCCATCAACAGTGCAGTGCTGTTTCTTCCTGAAGGAGCACTGCTGTCCACGCCTACATGATTCACAACAGTCTCAACAGTTAATTGTGGCATTTGGATGATACGTTTCATGAAAAACAGTAAAATCAGTTTGGTATCGCAATGACAGCACAGCATCAATTTACGACAGAATCATCTGGAAAAACAGGATAAGGAACACATAAAAAACTGCCAAGGTGAGAAAGTGATATCTCGTGTCTCCACAGAGAAACCTCCGTGGCCCAGGCACAACAGAGCTGCCTGATAAAGATCCTCCGGGCTCGTCAGCGGACAACAGTCACGTCGGGAGCAGCAGTGGCCAGGTCGGCCTTGGATGGGTACACCACTTTCAAGGTCCCCTCCAGGTCCACCACCCGGACCTGCTCCACCACCAGCAGGGGCTGCCCTTCCTTCCCAGCACTTGGATTCGTTTTAGGATCCGAAGGTTGTCCAGGAACTGCATCAGCTTCAGTATCTGAGAGGGATCCTTCCTCTTTACTTTCTAAAGTACATCTGTTCAGTTCTGCCATTTTCTGTAAATGAAAGTATCTTTTTAACCTAGGGATGGGAGGTGACCTGGGAAGATGTGTCTGTGGCCCAGTGTGGTGAGCAGGAGAGCAGGGAGAGGAGGGAGAGGTCCACCCATGTGCCTGGAGGCTGCCCAGAGGCCGCACTGCTGGGCACTCACCAGAACGAGGGCGTCCATGACGTCTTTGCATATCTGCAGACTAGTAGCACTAGTCACCTCCAGGAACAAATCAGAAGTTGTTTTCTTCATCTTAAAAGAGGAGAGCCGAGAGAGGGAGGGGGAGGGGTGGGGGTGGGGTCATGGTGTGTGACACACCTTTTGAGGGCAGGACACAATTATAAGCGGGACTTTACCTAACAAATGCAATCTTTGTAACCACAAGGAATCCCCAACAGTAAAAAAAAAATGTATTAAAAGAAAAGATTTCAGAAAAGAATGAAGTCACTGAAAGCAGAAGCCAGCAACTCTAACACTGATTCTGAAGGAAACTGGCTCAGCCTGGTGGAGAGTGAGGCTGCTCCCTGCACAGAGATGCAAATCCTGCTACCGTCAGCTACTGTGCGGCACAGGCGTGAATGGGACATGCTCCATCACACACGACAGACTTCAGTGGCGCAAGCATATCTGTTCTACACGAAATGGCCTGGAGACACCATGGCCACATGTACACCTACCTTTGTCTTCTCGCTGTTTGTTATTGGTGGGAAAGAAATCACATCACCGTCTGCGTCCACAAGGCAAGGGTAATTTTCTTTTCCATCCAGTAAGTGAAGATATCTGTGTGGAAGAAATCCAAATTAAAGGCATCACACTATAAATAACATCACTCATGGTTAAACTGGCCAGATCTCAAAGGGCTTTAGGCAACTTAAGTGTCATATCGAGGGCCCAAGTTTAATCTGCTTCAGAGAACAGAGTGTTCCCAAGCCCAGTTTGTGTAGCAGCAGTGGCCTCAGGCCAGCCCCAGGACCGACCTGTGCAGGCCCGAGACGCTCTGCCTCTTCTTCTGCTTCCGCTGCTCCTCAGCCTCCTGCTGCAGTTGCCGCACCAGGTCCTTGGCCTTGGCTTCTCTCCGCCCCAAGGGGACGATCTATGGAGCAGAAACCCACAGACTCCACTAGGGTACAGCAACCCATCCTGTCGTGGCCTCAAGCATTAATGCTCCCTGTCAACGGTGGTTCATCTCTGCGATGGGGAGGGGCCGACAACCTCCCCCACATGACTGTGTGACAGGAACTGCATGCAGGCTGTGTCTTCAGGGGTCCCGCTGTGGATCTGATGCCCAAACACTCAAATACTTCTGAAGCTGAGCTTAACTGTAACCACTGGCTTATGCACACCTCCATTTCCAGAGGTCTGTCTAGCCTGAGGAAGAGAGATAGGCTGGGCAGCCAGACCCATGAGACCCTTGGCCACCTGGCACCTCAGCGCACTGTCTGTAATATAACAGCCCAGGGTCAGCACCACAACACGACAGCTCACTAGAGTCAACCCCACATTACAGGCTTCTCAAAGTGGGGTGTAAACCAGAACATCTGACTGAAAGTCAGTGAGCAAACGAGGGAGAAGCCCCTTTCACATCACTGCTGCTGCGCTGGACGCTCTGCTAGTTACACTTGCTTTTTTTTTTT